>NW_003303750.1:3432696-3557627 GCF_000142945.1 Phytophthora infestans T30-4 | reverse complement strand
CTTTCTGTCTACCCAACGAGACATTTCACGCGCATGTCCAGGGTCATTTCGGCCCAAGCGAGACACCAGAGTGCACCATCGTCATTCCGCGCTCCCGCAACAGAAACGCCATTTCCTCTTGATTGCGTAGGCCCACTGCGCTTAGATGAGCTGTGAACGCGTGACGAACCGGTCCGGGCGCGATCAGACCAGCGACAACGACGCGAATTGTGTCCGGCTCAGCCGGTCCCACACAGGCTAGCCTGGCTCGACAAATTCAAGTCCACCAGGACTATGGACCTTGGAAGGAAGCCAACGAGCGAAACCGCGGGGGGGAGAAGGTGCATTGTGGTGAACAGGCACACCGTCCTGAAGGGAAAACAAGCGAAAGAGCGAGCGCAAAAGAGAGTAAGATTGCAAAAGTGCCGCGACCCGGGATCGATCCAGGGACCTTCAGATCATCAGTCTGACGCTCTCCCAACTGAGCTATCGAGGCGTCAACAATCAAACCTACCCACCTGCTCCAAAACTTTAGACTTCCAATCGACAACGCATCCGACAGCCACCACTGTCCAACACAAGCTTCGGCTTCCTTTCTGTCTACCCAACGAGACATTTCACGCGCATGTCCAGGGTCATTTCGGCCCAAGCGAGACGCCAGAGTGCACCATCGTCATTCCGCACTCCCGCAACAGAAACGCCATTTCCTCTTGATTGCGTCGGCCCACTGCGTTTAGATGAGCGGTGAACGCATAACGAACCGGTCCGGGCGCGATCAGACAAGCGACAACGACGCGAATTGTGTCCGGCTCAGCCGGTCCCACACAGGTTAGCCTGGCTCGACAAATCAAATTCCACGAGACATATGACCATTGGATGACAGCAACGAGGCGAACCGGCGGCGGGGAGAAGTGGCATGGTGTGGACAAGCAGCACGTCCTGGAGGGGAAACAAGCGAAAGAGCGAGCGCAAAAGAGAGTAAGATTGCAAAAGTGCCGCGACCCGGGATCGAACCAGGGACCTTCAGATCTTCAGTCTGACGCTCTCCCAACTGAGCTATCGAGGCGTCAACAATCAAACCTACCCACCTGCTCCAAAACTTAGACTTCCAATCGACAACGCATCCCACAGCCACCACTGTCCAACTCAAGCTTCGGCTTCCTTTCCGTCTACCCAACGAGACATTTCACGCGCATGTCCAGGGTCATTTCGGCCCAAGCGAGACGCCAGAGTGCACCATCGTCATTCCGCACTCCCGCAACAGAAACGCCATTTCCTCTTGATTGCGTCGGCCCACTGCGTTTAGATGAGCGGTGAACGCATGACGAACCGGTCCGGGCGCGATCAGACAAGCGACAACGACGCGAATTGTGTCCGGTCTCAGCCGGTCCCACACAGGTTAGCCTGGCTCGACAAATCAAATCCCACGAGACATATGCCCATTGGATGACAGCAACGAGGCGACCCGGCGGCGGGGAGAAGTGGCATGCTGTGGACAAGCAGCACGTCCTGGAGGGGAAACAAGCGAAAGAGCGAGCGCAAAAGAGAGTAAGATTGCAAAAGTGCCGCGACCCGGGATCGAACCAGGGACCTTCAGATCTTCAGTCTCACGCTCTCAACTGAGCTATCGAGGCGTCAACAATCAAACCTACCCACCTGCTCCAAAACTTAGACTTCCAATCGACAACGCATCCGACAGCCACCACTGACCAACACAAGCTTCGGCTTCCTTTCTGTCTACCCAACGAGACATTTCACGCGCATGTCCAGGGTCATTTCGGCCCAAGCGAGACGCCAGAGTGCACCATCGTCATTCCGCACTCCCGCAACAGAAACGCCATTTCCTCTTGATTGCGTCGGCCCACTGCGTTTAGATGAGCGGTGAACGCATGACGAACCGGTCCGGGCGCGATCAGACAAGCGACAACGACGCGAATTGTGTCCGGCTCAGCCGGTCCCACACAGGTTAGCCTGGATCGACAAATCAAATTCCACGAGACATATGACCATTGGATGACAGCAACGAGGCGAACCGGCGGCGGGGAGAAGTGGCATGCTGTGGACAAGCAGCACGTCCTGGAGGGGAAACAAGCGAAAGAGCGAGCGCAAAAGAGAGTAAGATTGCAAAAGTGCCGCGACCCGGGATCGAACCAGGGACCTTCAGATCTTCCGTCTGACGCTCGCCCAACTGAGCTATCGAGGCGTCAACAATCAAACCTACCCACCTGCTCCAAAACTTAGACTTCCAATCGACAACGCATCCGACAGCCACCACTGACCAACACAAGCTTCAACTTCCTTTCTGTCTACCCAACGAGACATTTCACGCGCATGTCCAGGGTCATTTCGGCCCAAGCGAGACGCCAGAGTGCACCATCGTCATTCCGCACTCCCGCAACAGAAACGCCATTTTCTCTTGATTGCGTCGGCCCACTGCGTTTAAATGAGCGGTGAACGCATGACGAACCGGTCCGGGCGCGATCAGACCAGCGACAACGACATGAATTGTGTCCGGTCCCACACAGGTTAGCCTGGCTCGACAAATCAAATTCCACGAGACATATGACCATTGGAATGACAGCAACGAGGCGAACCGGCGGCGGGGAGAAGTGGCATGCTGTGGACAAGCAGCACGTCCTGGAGGGGAAACAAGCGAAAGAGCGAGCGCAAAAGAGAGTAAGATTGCAAAAGTGCCGCGACCCGGGATCGAACCAGGGACCTTCAGATCTTCCGTCTGACGCTCGCCCAACTGAGCTATCGAGGCGTCAACAATCAAACCTACCCACCTGCTCCAAAACTTAGACTTCCAATCGACAACGCATCCGACAGCCACCACTGACCAACACAAGCTTCGGCTTCCTTTCTGTCTACCCAACGAGACATTTCACGCGCATGTCCAAGGTCATTTCGGCCCAAGCGAGACGCCAGAGTGCACCATCGTCATTCCGCACTCCCGCAACAGAAACGCCATTTCCTCTTGATTGCGTCGGCCCACTGCGTTTAGATGAGCGGTGAACGCATGACGAACCGGTCCGGGCGCGATCAGACAAGCGACAACGACGCGAATTGTGTCCGGCTCAGCCGGTCCCACACAGGTTAGCCTGGATCGACAAATCAAATTCCACGAGACATATGACCATTGGATGACAGCAACGAGGCGAACCGGCGGCGGGGAGAAGTGGCATGCTGTGGACAAGCAGCACGTCCTGGAGGGGAAACAAGCGAAAGAGCGAGCGCAAAAGAGAGTAAGATTGCAAAAGTGCCGCGACCCGGGATCGAACCAGGGACCTTCAGATCTTCAGTCTGACGCTCTCCCAACTGAGCTATCGAGGCGTCAACAATCAAACCTACCCACCTGCTCCAAAACTTAGACTTCCAATCGACAACGCATCCGACAGCCACCACTGACCAACACAAGCTTCGGCTTCCTTTCTGTCTACCCAACGAGACATTTCACGCGCATGTCCAAGGTCATTTCGGCCCAAGCGAGACGCCAGAGTGCACCATCGTCATTCCGCACTCCCGCAACAGAAACGCCATTTCCTCTTGATTGCGCCGGCCCACTGCGCTTAGATGAGCTGTGAACGCGTGACGAACCGGTCCGGGCGCGATCAGACCAGCGACAACGACGCGAATTGTGTCCGGCTCAGCCGGTCCCACACAGGTTAGCCTGGCTCGACAAATCAAGTTCCACGAGACATATGACCATTGGATGACAGCAACGAGGCGAACCGGCGGCGGGGAGAAGTGGCATGCTGTGGACAAGCAGCACGTCCTGGAGGGGAAACAAGCGAAAGAGCGAGCGCAAAAGAGAGTAAGATTGCAAAAGTGCCGCGACCCGGGATCGAACCAGGGACCTTCAGATCTTCAGTCTGACGCTCTCCCAACTGAGCTATCGAGGCGTCAACAATCAAACCTACCCACCTGCTCCAAAACTTAGACTTCCAATCGACAGCGCATCCGACAGCCACCACTGACCAACACAAGCTTCGGCTTCCTTTCTGTCTACCCAACGAGACATTTCACGCGCATGTCCAGGGTCATTTCGGCCCAAGCGAGACGCCAGAGTGCACCATCGTCATTCCGCACTCCCGCAGCAGAAACGCCATTTCCTCTTGATTGCGCCGGCCCACTGCGCTTAGATGAGCTGTGAACGCGTGACGAACCGGTCCGGGCGCGATCAGACAAGCGACAACGACGCGAATTGTGTCCGGCTCAGCCGGTCCCACACAGGTTAGCCTGGCTCGACAAATCAAATTCCACGAGACATATGACCATTGGATGACAGCAACGAGGCGAACCGGCGGCGGGGAGAAGTGGCATGCTGTGGACAAGCAGCACGTCCTGGAGGGGAAACAAGCGAAAGAGCGAGCGCAAAAGAGAGTAAGATTGCAAAAGTGCCGCGACCCGGGATCGAACCAGGGACCTTCAGATCTTCAGTCTGACGCTCTCCCAACTGAGCTATCGAGGCGTCAACAATCAAACCTACCCACCTGCTCCAAAACTTAGACTTCCAATCGACAACGCATCCGACAGCCACCACTGACCAACACAAGCTTCGGCTTCCTTTCTGTCTACCCAACGAGACATTTCACGCGCATGTCCAGGGTCATTTCGGCCCAAGCGAGACGCCAGAGTGCACCATCGTCATTCCGCACTCCCGCAGCAGAAACGCCATTTCCTCTTGATTGCGCAGGCCCACTGCGCTTAGATGAGCGGTGAACGCGTGACGAACCGGTCCGGGCGCGATCAGACAAGCGACAACGACGCGAATTGTGTCCGGCTCAGCCGGTCCCACACAGGTTAGCCTGGCTCGACAAATCAAATTCCACGAGACATATGACCATTGGATGACAGCAACGAGGCGAACCGGCGGCGGGGAGAAGTGGCATGCTGTGGACAAGCAGCACGTCCTGGAGGGGAAACAAGCGAAAGAGCGAGCGCAAAAGAGAGTAAGATTGCAAAAGTGCCGCGACCCGGGATCGAACCAGGGACCTTCAGATCTTCAGTCTGACGCTCTCCCAACTGAGCTATCGAGGCGTCAACAATCAAACCTACCCACCTGCTCCAAAACTTAGACTTCCAATCGACAGCGCATCCGACAGCCACCACTGACCAACACAAGCTTCGGCTTCCTTTCTGTCTACCCAACGAGACATTTCACGCGCATGTCCAGGGTCATTTCGGCCCAAGCGAGACGCCAGAGTGCACCATCGTCATTCCGCACTCCCGCAACAGAAACGCCATTTCCTCTTGATTGCGCCGGCCCACTGCGCTTAGATGAGCGGTGAACGCATGACGAACCGGTCCGGGCGCGATCAGACAAGCGACAACGACGCGAATTGTGTCCGGCTCAGCCGGTCCCACACAGGTTAGCCTGGATCGACAAATCAAGTTCCACGAGACATATGACCATTGGATGACAGCAACGAGGCGGAACCGGCGGCGCGGAGAAGTGGCCATGCTGTGGACAAGCAGCACGTCCTGGAGGGGAAACAAGCGGAAAGAGCCGAGCGCAAAAGAGAGTAAGGATTGCAAAAGTGCCGCGACACCGGGATCGAACCAGGGACCTTTCAGATCTTTCAGTCTGACGCTCTCCCAACTGAGGCTATCGAGGCGGTCAACAATCAAAACCCTACCCCCCCTTGCTCCAAAACCTTAGACTTCCAATCGACAACGCATCCGACAGCCCCCACTGTCCCAACACAAGCTTCGGCTTTCTTTTCTGTCTACCCAACGAGACATTTTCACGCGCATGTCCAGGGTCATTTCGGGCCCAAGCGAGACGCCAGAGTGCACCCATCGTCATTCCGCACTCCCGCAGCAGAAAACGCCATTTCCTCTTGATTGCGTAGGCCCACTGCGCTTAGATGAGCTGTGAACGCGTGACGAACCGGTCCGGGCGCGATCAGACAAGCGACAACGACGCGAATTGTGTCCGGCTCAGCCGGTCCCACACAGGTTAGCCTGGCTCGACAAATCAAATTCCACGAGACATATGACCATTGGATGACAGCAACGAGGCGAACCGGCGGCGGGGAGAAGTGGCATGCTGTGGACAAGCAGCACGTCCTGGAGGGGAAACAAGCGAAAGAGCGAGCGCAAAAGAGAGTAAGATTGCAAAAGTGCCGCGACCCGGGATCGAACCAGGGACCTTCAGATCTTCAGTCTGACGCTCTCCCAACTGAGCTATCGAGGCGTCAACAATCAAACCTACCCACCTGCTCCAAAACTTAGACTTCCAATCGACAACGCATCCGACAGCCACCACTGTCCAACTCAAGCTTCGGCTTCCTTTCTGTCTACCCAACGAGACATTTCACGCGCATGTCCAGGGTCATTTCGGCCCAAGCGAGACGCCAGAGTGCACCATCGTCATTCCGCACTCCCGCAACAGAAACGCCATTTTCTCTTGATTGCGTCGGCCCACTGCGTTTAGATGAGCGGTGAACGCATGACGAACCGGTCCGGGCGCGATCAGACAAGCGACAGCGACGCGAATTGTGTCCGGCTCAGCCGGTCCCACACAGGTTAGCCTGGATCGACAAATCAAGTTTTACGAGACATATGACCATTGGATGACAGCAACGAGGCGAACCGGCGGCGGGGAGAAGTGGCATGGTGTGGACAAGCAGCACGTCCTGGAGGGGAAACAAGCGAAAGAGCGAGCGCAAAAGAGAGTAAGATTGCAAAAGTGCCGCGACCCGGGATCGAACCAGGGACCTTCAGATCTTCAGTCTGACGCTCTCCCAACTGAGCTATCGAGGCGTCAACAATCAAACCTACCCACCTGCTCCAAAACTTAGACTTCCAATCGACAACGCATCCGACAGCCACCACTGTCCAACTCAAGCTTCGGCTTCCTTTCCGTCTACCCAACGAGACATTTCACGCGCATGTCCAGGGTCATTTCGGCCCAAGCGAGACGCCAGAGTGCACCATCGTCATTCCGCACTCCCGCAACAGAAACGCCATTTCCTCTTGATTGCGTCGGCCCACTGCGTTTAGATGAGCGGTGAACGCATGACGAACCGGTCCGGGCGCGATCAGACAAGCGACAACGACGCGAATTGTGTCCGGCTCAGCCGGTCCCACACAGGTTAGCCTGGCTCGACAAATCAAATTCCACGAGACATATGACCATTGGATGACAGCAACGAGGCGAACCGGCGGCGGGGAGAAGTGGCATGCTGTGGACAAGCAGCACGTCCTGGAGGGGAAACAAGCGAAAGAGCGAGCGCAAAAGAGAGTAAGATTGCAAAAGTGCCGCGACCCGGGATCGAACCAGGGACCTTCAGATCTTCAGTCTGACGCTCTCCCAACTGAGCTATCGAGGCGTCAACAATCAAACCTACCCACCTGCTCCAAACCTTAGACTTCCAATCGACAACGCATCCGACAGCCACCACTGACCAACACAAGCTTCAACTTCCTTTCTGTCTACCCAACGAGACATTTCACGCGCATGTCCAGGGTCATTTCGGCCCAAGCGAGACGCCAGAGTGCACCATCGTCATTCCGCACTCCCGCAACAGAAACGCCATTTTCTCTTGATTGCGTCGGCCCACTGCGTTTAGATGAGCGGTGAACGCATGACGAACCGGTCCGGGCGCGATCAGACAAGCGACAACGACGCGAATTGTGTCCGGCTCAGCCGGTCCCACACAGGTTAGCCTGGATCGACAAATCAAGTTCCACGAGACATATGACCATTGGATGACAGCAACGAGGCGAACCGGCGGCGGGGAGAAGTGGCATGGTGTGGACAAGCAGCACGTCCTGGAGGGGAAACAAGCGAAAGAGCGAGCGCAAAAGAGAGTAAGATTGCAAAAGTGCCGCGACCCGGGATCGAACCAGGGACCTTCAGATCTTCAGTCTGACGCTCTCCCAACTGAGCTATCGAGGCGTCAACAATCAAACCTACCCACCTGCTCCAAAACTTAGACTTCCAATCGACAGCGCATCCGACAGCCACCACTGACGAACACAAGCTTCGGCTTCCTTTCTGTCTACCCAACGAGACATTTCACGCGCATGTCCAGGGTCATTTCGGCCCAAGCGAGACGCCAGAGTGCACCATCGTCATTCCGCACCCCCGCAACAGAAACGCCATTTCCTCTTGATTGCGTCGGCCCACTGCGTTTAGATGAGCGGTGAACGCATGACGAACCGGTCCGGGCGCGATCAGACCAGCGACAACGACGCGAATTGTGTCCGGCTCAGCCGGTCCCACACAGGTTAGCCTGGCTCGACAAATCAAGTTCCACGAGACAGATGACCATTGGATGACAGCAACGAGGCGAACCGGCGGCGGGGAGACGTGGCATGGTGTGGACATGAAGCACGTCCTGGAGGGGCAACAAGCGAAAGAGCGAGCGCAAAAGAGAGTAAGATTGCAAAAGTGCCGCGACCCGGGATCGAACCAGGGACCTTCAGATCTTCAGTCTGACGCTCTCCCAACTGAGCTATCGAGGCGTCAACAATCAAACCTACCCACCTGCTCCAAAACTTAGACTTCCAATAGACAACGCATCCGACAGCCACCACTGACCAACACAAGCTTCGGCTTCCTTTCTGTCTACCCAACGAGACATTTCACGCGCATGTCCCGGGTCATTTCGGCCCAAGCGAGACGCCAGAGTGCACCATCGTCATTCCGCACTCCCGCAACAGAAACGCCATTTCCTCTTGATTGCGTCGGCCCACTGCGTTTAGATGAGCTGTGAACGCGTGACGAACCGGTCCGGGAGCGATCAGACAAGCGACAACGACGCGAATTGTGTCCGGCTCAGCCGGTCCCACACAGGTTAGCCTGGCTCGACAAATCAAATTCCACGAGACATATGACCATTGGATGACAGCAACGAGGCGAACCGGCGGCGGGGAGAAGTGGCATGGTGTGGACAAGCAGCACGTCCTGGAGGGGAAACAAGCGAAAGAGCGAGCGCAAAAGAGAGTAAGATTGCAAAAGTGCCGCGACCCGGGATCGAACCAGGGACCTTCAGATCTTCAGTCTGACGCTCTCCCAACTGAGCTATCGAGGCGTCAACAATCAAACCTACCCACCTGCTCCAAAACTTAGACTTCCAATCGACAACGCATCCCACAGCCACCACTGTCCAACTCAAGCTTCGGCTTTCTTTACGTCTACCCAACGAGACATTTCACGCGCATGTCCAGGGTCATTTCGGCCCAAGCGAGACGCCAGAGTGCACCATCGTCATTCCGCACTCCCGCAACAGAAACGCCATTTCCTCTTGATTGCGTCGGCCCACTGCGTTTAGATGAGCGGTGAACGCATGACGAACCGGTCCGGGCGCGATCAGACAAGCGACAACGACGCGAATTGTGTCCGGCTCAGCCGGTCCCACACAGGTTAGCCTGGCTCGACAAATCAAAATTCCAAGAGAGAATATTTGCCCCACTTCGTTAACAAGGAAAGAGAGGGAGGACGGACGGCGGGTGGCGAGGGGCCATGCGCCTGCCCACGCCAGCACTTTCTCGACGGGGAACCATGCGAAAAGAAGGGGTGCCCAAATGTGGTCTAGGGTCGCAAAACGTCCCGCGAACCGGGGATGGGACCGTGCTCTCTCTGATCTTCAGTGGGAGGGTGTGCAAACCGAGCTATCGAGGCGTCAACACACCAAACCTACCCCCCTGCTCCAAAACTCTAGACTTTCCAATGGACATCTCGTCCCACCCGCCCCCCCTGTCCAACTCAAGCTTAGGCCTTCCTTTCCGTCTCCCCCACCGAGACATTTCACGCGCAGGTCCAGGGTCATTTCGGCCCAAGCGAGACGCCAGAGTGCACCATCGTCATTCCGCACTCCCCGCAACAGAAACGCCATTCCTCTTGATTGCGTCGGCCCCCTGCGTTTAGATGAGCGGTGAACGCATGCCGATCCGGTCCGGGCGCGATCAGACAAGCGACAACGACGCGAATTGTGTCCCGCTCAGCCGGTCCCACACAGGTTAGCCTGGCTCGACAAATCAAATTCCACGAGACATATGACCATTGGATGACAGCAACGAGGCGAACCGGCGGCGGGGAGAAGTGGCATGGTGTGGACAAGCAGCACGTCCTGGAGGGGAAACAAGCGAAAGAGCGAGCGCAAAAGAGAGTAAGATTGCAAAAGTGCCGCGACCCGGGATCGAGCAAGGGACCTTCAGATCTTCAGTCTGACGCTCTCCCAACTGAGCTATCGAGGCGTCAACAATCAAACCTACCCACCTGCTCCAAACCTTAGACTTCCAATCGACAACGCATCCCACAGCCACCACTGTCCAACTCAAGCTTCGGCTTCCTTTCTGTCTACCCAACGAGACATTTCACGCGCATGTCCAGGGTCATTTCGGCCCAAGCGAGACGCCAGAGTGCACCATCGTCATTCCGCACTCCCGCAACAGAAACGCCATTTCCTCTTGATTGCGCCGGCCCACTGCGCTTAGATGAGCGGTGAACGCATGACGAACCGGTCCGGGCGCGATCAGACCAGCGACAACGACGCGAATTGTGTCCGGCTCAGCCGGTCCCACACAGGTTAGCCTGGCTCGACAAATCAAGTTCCACGAGACATATGACCATTGGATGACAGCAACGAGGCGAACCGGCGGCGGGGAGAAGTGGCATGGTGTGGACAAGCAGCACGTCCTGGAGGGGAAACAAGCGAAAGAGCGAGCGCAAAAGAGAGTAAGATTGCAAAAGTGCCGCGACCCGGGATCGAACCAGGGACCTTCAGATCTTCAGTCTGACGCTCTCCCAACTGAGCTATCGAGGCGTCAACGATCAAACCTACCCACCTGCTCCAAAACTTAGACTTCCAATCGACAACGCATCCCACAGCCACCACTGTCCAACTCAAGCTTCGGCTTCCTTTCCGTCTACCCAACGAGACATTTCACGCGCATGTCCAGGGTCATTTCGGCCCAAGCGAGACGCCAGAGTGCACCATCGTCATTCCGCACTCCCGCAGCAGAAACGCCATTTCCTCTTGATTGCGTAGGCCCACTGCGCTTAGATGATGTGTTTAAATGAGCTGTGAACGCGTGACAACCGGTCCGGGCGCGATCAGACCAGCGACAACGACACGAATTGTGTCCGGCTCAGCCGGTCCCACACCAGTTTAACCTGGCTCGCACACATCAATTCCACGCAGACATATGACCATGGATGACAGCAACGAGGCGAACGGCGGCGGGGAGAAGTGGCATACTGTGGACAGCAGCACGTCCTGGAGGGGAAATAAGTGAAAGAGCGAGCGCAAAAGAGAGTAAGATTGCAAAAGTGCCGCGACCCGGGATCGAACCAGGGACCTTCAGATCTTCAGTCTGACGCTCTCCCAACTGAGCTATCGAGGCGTCAACAATCAAACCTACCCACCTGCTCCAAAACTTAGACTTCCAATCGACAACGCATCCGACAGCCACCACTGTCCCAACACAAGCGTCTGCTTCTCTTCTGTCTACCCAACGAGACATTTCACGCGCATGTCCAGAGTCATTTTCGGCCCAAGCGAGACGCCAGAGTGCACCATCGTCATTCCCGCACTCCCGCAGCAGAAACGCCATTTCCTCTTGATTGCGTCGGCCCACTGCGCTTAGATGAGCTGTGAACGCGTGACGAACCGGTCCGGGCGCGATCAGACAAGCGACAACGACGCGAATTGTGTCCGGCTCAGCCGGTCCCACACAGGTTAGCCTGGCTCGACAAATCAAATTCCACGAGACATATGACCATTGGATGACAGCAACGAGGCGAACCGGCGGCGGGGAGAAGTGGCATGCTGTGGACAAGCAGCACGTCCTGGAGGGGAAACAAGCGAAAGAGCGAGCGCAAAAGAGAGTAAGATTGCAAAAGTGCCGCGACCCGGGATCGAACCAGGGACCTTCAGATCTTCAGTCTGACGCTCTCCCAACTGAGCTATCGAGGCGTCAACAATCAAACCTACCCACCTGCTCCAAAACTTAGACTTCCAATCGACAACGCATCCGACAGCCACCACTGACCAACACAAGCTTCGGCTTCCTTTCTGTCTACCCAACGAGACATTTCACGCGCATGTCCAGGGTCATTTCGGCCCAAGCGAGACGCCAGAGTGCACCATCGTCATTCCGCACTCCCGCAACAGAAACGCCATTTTCTCTTGATTGCGTCGGCCCACTGCGTTTAAATGAGCGGTGAACGCATGACGAAGCGGTCCGGGCGCGATCAGACAAGCGACAACGACGCGAATGTGTCCGCTCAGCCGTCCCACACAGTTAGCTGGATCGACAAATCAAGTTCACGAGACATATGATCATTGGATGACAGCAACGAGGCGACCCGCGGCGGGGAGAAGTGGCATGGTGTGGACAAGCAGCACGTCCTGGAGGGGAAACAAGCGAAAGAGCGAGCGCAAAAGAGAGTAAGATTGCAAAAGTGCCGCGACCCGGGATCGAACCAGGGACCTTCAGATCTTCAGTCTGACGCTCTCCCAACTGAGCTATCGAGGCGTCAACAATCAAACCTACCACTGCTCCAAAATTAGATTCCATCGACAAGCATCCCACAGCCACCACGTCCAATCAAGTTCGGTTCCTTTCCTCTACCCAACGAGACATTCACGGGCATGTCCAGGGTACATTTCGGCCCAAGCGAGACGCCAGAGTGCACCATGGTCATTTCCTCACTCCCGCCACAGAAACGCCACTTTTTTCTTTTTGGGTTGCGTTCGCCCCCACTGCGCTTAGATGAGCTGTGAACGCGTGACGAACCGGTCCGGGAGCGATCAGACCAGCGACAACGACGCGAATTGTGTCCGGCTCAGCCGGTCCCACACAGGTTAGCCTGGCTCGACAAATCAAATTCCACGAGACATATGACCATTGGATGACAGCAACGAGGCGAACCGGCGGCGGGGAGAAGTGGCATGCTGTGGACAAGCAGCACGTCCTGGAGGGGAAATAGGCGAAAGAGCGAGCGCAAAAGAGAGTAAGATTGCAAAAGTGCCGCGACCCGGGATCGAACCAGGGACCTTCAGATCTTCAGTCTGACGCTCGCCCAACTGAGCTATCGAGGCGTCAACAATCAAACCTACCCACCTGCTCCAAAACTTAGACTTCCAATCGACAACGCATCCGACAGCCACCACTGACCAACACAAGCTTCGGCTTCCTTTCTGTCTACCCAACGAGACATTTCACGCGCATGTCCAGGGTCATTTCGGCCCAAGCGAGACGCCAGAGTGCACCATCGTCATTCCGCACTCCCGCAGCAGAAACGCCATTTCCTCTTGATTGCGTAGGCCCACTGCGCTTAGATGAGCGGTGAACGCATGACGAACCGGTCCGGGCGCGATCAGACAAGCGACAACGACGCGAATTGTGTCCGGCTCAGCCGGTCCCACACAGGTTAGCCTGGCTCGACAAATCAAATTCCACGAGACATATGACCATTGGATGACAGCAACGAGGCGAACCGGCGGCGGGGAGAAGTGGCATGGTGTGGACAAGCAGCACGTCCTGCAGGGGAAACAAGCGAAAGAGCGAGCGCAAAAGAGAGTAAGATTGCAAAAGTGCCGCGACCCGGGATCGAACCAGGGACCTTCAGATCTTCAGTCTGACGCTCTCCCAACTGAGCTATCGAGGCGTCAACAATCAAACCTACCCACGCTGCTCCCAACTGAGACTATCGAGGCGTCAACGCAATCCGACAGCCACCCACCTGCTCCAACTCAAGCTTAGACTTCCATTTGACGTCGCACCCAACAGACACCACTTTCCACACGCAAGTTTCAGGGTTCATTTCGGTCCACCCGAGACGACAGAGTTCACCGTCGTCATTTCCAGGGTCATTTCCGCCCAAGCAGAAACGCCAGATTTCCCCTTCTTAATTGCGTAGGCCCGCAACTGCGCTTAGATGAGCTGTTGAACGCGTGGACGAACCGGGTTCCGGGGCGCGATCAAGACAAGCAACAACCGGACCGGGCGAGATGTGTCCGGCTCCAGCCGATCCCACACAGGGTTAGCCTGCATCCGGACAAATCAAAGGTTCCACGGGAGCGACAAATAAATGACCATTGGACATATGACCATTGCAACGAGGCGAACCGGCGGCGGGGAGAAGTGGCATGGTGTGGACAAGCAGCACGTCCTGGAGGGGAAACAAGCGAAAGAGCGAGCGCAAAAGCGAGAGTAAAAGAGAGTAAGATTGCAAAAGTGCCGCGACCCGGGATCGAACCAGGGACCTTCAGATCTTCAGTCTGACGCTCTCCCAACTGAGCTATCGAGGCGTCAACAATCAAACCTACCCACCTGCTCCAAAACTTAGACTTCCAATCGACAGCGCATCCGACAGCCACCACTGACCAACACAAGCTTCGGCTTCCTTTCTGTCTACCCAACGAGACATTTCACGCGCATGTCCAGGGTCATTTCGGCCCAAGCGAGACGCCAGAGTGCACCATCGTCATTCCGCACTCCCGCAACAGAAACGCCATTTCCTCTTGATTGCGTCGGCCCACTGCGTTTAGATGAGCGGTGAACGCATGACGAACCGGTCCGGGCGCGATCAGACAAGCGACAACGACGCGAATTGTGTCCGGCTCAGCCGGTCCCACACAGGTGAGCCTGGCTCGACAAATCAAGTTCCACGAGACATATGACCATTGGATGACAGCAACGAGGCGAACCGGCGGCGGGGAGAAGTGGCATGCTGTGGACAAGCAGCACGTCCTGGAGGGGAAACAAGCGAAAGAGCGAGCGCAAAAGAGAGTAAGATTGCAAAAGTGCCGCGACCCGGGATCGAACCAGGGACCTTCAGATCTTCAGTCTGACGCTCTCCCAACTGAGCTATCGAGGCGTCAACAATCAAACCTACCCACCTGCTCCAAACCTTAGACTTTCAATCGACAACGCATCCGACAGCCACCACTGACCAACACAAGCTTCGGCTTCCTTTCTGTCTACCCAACGAGACATTTCACGCGCATGTCCAGGGTCATTTCGGCCCAAGCGAGACGCCAGAGTGCACCATCGTCATTCCGCACTCCCGCAACAGAAACGCCATTTCCTCTTGATTGCGCCGGCCCACTGCGCTTAGATGAGCTGTGAACGCGTGACGAACCGGTCCGGGAGCGATCAGACCAGCGACAACGACGCGAATTGTGTCCGGCTCAGCCGGTCCCACACAGGTTAGCCTGGCTCGACAAATCAAATTCCACGAGACATATGACCATTGGATGACAGCAACGAGGCGAACCGGCGGCGGGGAGAAGTGGCATGCTGTGGACAAGCAGCACGTCCTGGAGGGGAAACAAGCGAAAGAGCGAGCGCAAAAGAGAGTAAGATTGCAAAAGTGCCGCGACCCGGGATCGAACCAGGGACCTTCAGATCTTCAGTCTGACGCTCTCCCAACTGAGCTATCGAGGCGTCAACAATAAAACCTACCCACCTGCTCCAAAACTTAGACTTCCAATCGACAACGCATCCGACAGCCACCACTGACCAACACAAGCTTCGGCTTCCTTTCTGGCTACCCAACGAGACATTTCACGCGCATGTCCAGGGTCATTTCGGCCCAAGCGAGACGCCAGAGTGCACCATCGTCATTCCGCACTCCCGCAGCAGAAACGCCATTTCCTCTTGATTGCGTGGGCCACTGCGCTTAGATGAGCGGTGGAACGCATGACGAACCGGTCCGGGCGCGATCAAGACCAGCGACAACGACGCGAAATGTGTCCGGCTCAGCCGGGTCCCACACAGGTTAGCCTGGCTCCGACAAATCAAATTCCCACGAGACCATATGGACCATTGGGATGGCAGCAACTAGGGCGAACCCGCGGGCTGGGAGAAGTGACATGGTGGGGGACAAGCAGCACGGTCCTGGGAGGGGAAACAAGCGAAAAAACGGAGCGGCAAAAGAGAGTAAGATTGCAAAAGTGCCGCGACCCGGGATCGAACCAGGGACCTTCAGATCTTCAGTCTGACGCTCTCCCAACTGAGCTATCGAGGCGTCAACAATCAAACCTACCCACCTGCTCCAAAACTTAGACTTCCAATCGACAACGCATCCGACAGCCACCACTGTCCAACTCAAGCTTCGGCTTCCTTTCCGTCTACCCAACGAGACATTTCACGCGCATGTCCAGGGTCATTTCGGCCCAAGCGAGACGCCAGAGTGCACCATCGTCATTCCGCACTCCCGCAACAGAAACGCCATTTCCTCTTGATTGCGCCGGCCCACTGCGCTTAGATGAGCGGTGAACGCATGACGAACCGGTCCGGGCGCGATCAGACCAGCGACAACGACGCGAATTGTGTCCGGCTCAGCCGGTCCCACACAGGTTAGCCTGGCTCGACAAATCAAATTCCACGAGACATATGACCATTGGATGACAGCAACGAGGCGAACCGGCGGCGGGGAGAAGTGGCATGCTGTGGACATGCAGCACGTCCTGGAGGGGAAATAAGCGAAAGAGCGAGCGCAAAAGAGAGTAAGATTGCAAAAGTGCCGCGACCCGGGATCGAACCAGGGACCTTCAGATCTTCAGTCTGACGCTCTCCCAACTGAGCTATCGAGGCGTCAACAATCAAACCTACCCACCTGCTCCAGAACTTAGACTTCCAATCGACAACGCATCCGACAGCCACCACTGACCAACACAAGCTTCGGCTTCCTTTCTGTCTACCCAACGAGACATTTCCCGCGCATGTCCAGGGTCATTTCGGCCCAAGCGAGACGCCAGAGTGCACCATCGTCATTCCGCACTCCCGCAGCAGAAACGCCATTTCCTCTTGATTGCGTAGGCCCACTGCGCTTAGATGAGCTGTGAACGCGTGACGAACCGGTCCGAGCGCGATCAGACCAGCGACAACGACACGAATTGTGTCCGGCTCAGCGGGTCCCACACAGGTTAGCCTGGCTCGACAAATCAAGTTCCACGAGACATATGACCATTGGATGACAGCAACGAGGCGAACCGGCGGCGGGGAGAAGTGGCATGCTGTGGACAAGCAGCACGTCCTGGAGGGGAAACAAGCGAAAGAGCGAGCGCAAAAGAGAGTAAGATTGCAAAAGTGCCGCGACCCGGGATCGAACCAGGGACCTTCAGATCTTCAGTCTGACGCTCTCCCAACTGAGCTATCGAGGCGTCAACAATCAAACCTACCCACCTGCTCCAGAACTTAGACTTTCAATCGACAACGCATCCGACAGCCACCACTGTCCAACACAAGCTTCGGCTTTCTTTCTGTCTACCCAACGAGACATTTCACGCGCATGTCCAGGGTCATTTCGGCCCAAGCGAGACGCCAGAGTGCACCATCGTCATTCCGCACTCCCGCAACAGAAACGCCATTTCCTCTTGATTGCGCCGGCCCACTGCGCTTAGATGAGCTGTGAACGCGTGACGAACCGGTCCGGGAGCGATCAGACCAGCGACAACGACGCGAATTGTGTCCGGCTCAGCGGGTCCCACACAGGTTAGCCTGGCTCGACAAATCAAGTTCCACGAGACATATGACCATTGGATGACAGCAACGAGGCGAACCGGCGGCGGGGAGAAGTGGCATGCTGTGGACATGCAGCACGTCCTGGAGGGGAAACAGGCGAAAGAGCGAGCGCAAAAGAGAGTAAGATTGCAAAAGTGCCGCGACCCGGGGATCGAACCAGGGACCTTCAGATCTTCAGTCTGACGCTCTCCCAAACTGAGCTATCGAGGCGTCAACAATCAAACCCTACCCACCTGCTCCAAAACTTAGACTTCCAATCGACAACGCATGCCGACAGCCACCACTGACCAACACAAGCTTCGGCTTCCCTTCTGTCTCCCCAACGAGACATTTTCCGCGCATGTCCAGGGTCATTTCGGCCCAAGCGAGACGCCAGAGTGCACCATCGTCATTCCGCACTCCCGCAACAGAAACACCATTTCCTCTTGATTGCGCCGGCCCACTGCGCTTAGATGAGCTGTGAACGCGTGACGAACCGGTCCGGGCGCGATCAGACCAGCGACAACGACGCGAATTGTGTCCGGCTCAGCCGGTCCCACACAGGTTAGCCTGGCTCGACAAATCAAGTTCCACGAGACAGATGACCATTGGATGACAGCAACGAGGCGAACCGGCGGCGGGGAGAAGTGGCATGGTGTGGACATGCAGCACGTCCTGGAGGGGCAACAAGCGAAAGAGCGAGCGCAAAAGAGAGTAAGATTGCAAAAGTGCCGCGACCCGGGATCGAACCAGGGACCTTCAGATCTTCAGTCTGACGCTCTCCCAACTGAGCTATCGAGGCGTCAACAATCAAACCTACCCACCTGCTCCAAAACTTAGACTTCCAATCGACAACGCATCCGACAGCCACCACTGACCAACACAAGCTTCAACTTCCTTTCTGTCTACCCAACGAGACATTTCCCGCGCATGTTCAGGGGTCATTTCGGGCCCAAGCGAGAACGCCCAGAGTGCCACCATCGTCATTCTCGCACCTCCGCCAAAAGAAACGCCCATTTTCTCTTGGAATGCGCCGCGCCCCACTGTGCTCTAAAAGTAGCTGTGGAAACGCGGTGAAGCAACGCGTTCCGGGCGCGAATCAGACTCAGCGCACACACCACGCGAATTGTGTCCGGCTCAGCCGGTCTCACACCAGTTAGCCTGGCTCGACAAATCAAGTTCCACGAGACAGATGACCATTGGATGACAGCAACGAGGCGAACCGGCGGCGGGGAGAAGTGGCATGGTGTGGACATGCAGCACGTCCTGGAGGGGCAACAAGCGAAAGAGCGAGCACAAAAGAGAGTAAGATTGCAAAAGTGCCGCGACCCGGGATCGAGCAAGGGACCTTCAGATCTTTCAGTCTGACGCTCTCCCAACTGAGCTATCGAGGCGTCAACAATCAAAACCCTACCCACCTGCTCCAAAACTTAGACTTCCAATCGACAACGCATCCGACAGCCACCACTGTCCAACTCAAGCTTCGGCTTCCTTTCCGTCTACCCAACGAGACATTTCACGCGCATGTCCAGGGTCATTTCGGCCCAAGCGAGACGCCAGAGTGCACCATCGTCATTCCGCACTCCCGCAGCAGAAACGCCATTTCCTCTTGATTGCGTAGGCCCACTGCGCTTAGATGAGCTGTGAACGCGTGACGAACCGGTCCGGGCGCGATCAGACCAGCGACAACGACACGAATTGTGTCCGGCTCAGCCGGTCCCACACAGGTTAGCCTGGCTCGACAAATCAAGTTCCACGAGACATATGACCATTGGATGACAGCAACGAGGCGACACGGCAGCGGAGGCGAATCGCGGCGGCGGGGAGAAGTGGCATGGTGTAGACAAGCAGCACGTCCTGGAGGGGAAACAAGCGAAAGAGCGAGCGCAAAAGAGAGTAAGATTGCAAAAGTGCCGCGACCCGGGATCGAACCAGGGACCTTCAGATCTTCAGTCTGACGCTCTCCCAACTGATCTATCGAGGCGTCAACAATCAAACCTACCCACCTGCTCCAAAACTTAGACTTCCAATCGACAACGCATCCGACAGCCACCACTGTCCAACTCAAGCTTCGGCTTCCTTTCCGTCTACCCAACGAGACATTTCACGCGCATGTCCAGGGTCATTTCGGCCCAAGCGAGACGCCAGAGTGCACCATCGTCATTCCGCACTCCCGCAACAGAAACGCCATTTCCTCTTGATTGCGCCGGCCCACTGCGCTTAGATGAGCTGTGAACGCGTGACGAACCGGTCCGGGCGCGATCAGACCAGCGACAACGACGCGAATTGTGTCCGGCTCAGCCGGTCCCACACAGGTTAGCCTGGCTCGACAAATCAAGTTCCACGAGACAGATGACCATTGGATGACAGCAACGAGGCGAACCGGCGGCGGGGAGAAGTGGCATGGTGTGGACATGCAGCACGTCCTGGAGGGGAAATAAGCGAAAGAGCGAGCGCAAAAGAGAGTAAGATTGCAAAAGTGCCGCGACCCGGGATCGAACCAGGGACCTTCAGATCTTCAGTCTGACGCTCTCCCAACTGAGCTATCGAGGCGTCAACAATCAAACCTACCCACCTGCTCCAAAACTTAGACTTCCAATCGACAACGCATCCGACAGCCACCACTGACCAACACAAGCTTCAGATTTCTTTCTGTCTACCCAACGAGACATTTCCCGCGCATGTCCAGGGTCATTTCGGCCCAAGCGAGACGCCAGAGTGCACCATCGTCATTCCGCACTCCCGCAACAGAAACGCCATTTCCTCTTGATTGCGCCGGCCCACTGCGCTTAGATGAGCTGTGAGCGCGTGACGAACCGGTCCGGGCGCGATCAGACCAGC
Organism: Phytophthora infestans T30-4; assembly: GCF_000142945.1. Classification (NCBI taxonomy): domain Eukaryota; phylum Oomycota; class Peronosporomycetes; order Peronosporales; family Peronosporaceae; genus Phytophthora; species Phytophthora infestans. Next base: position 3,537,338 of record NW_003303750.1, on the reverse strand, counting down.
GACAACGACGCGAATTGTGTCCGGCTCAGCCGGTCCCACACAGGTTAGCCTGGCTCGACAAATCAAATTCCACGAGACATATGACCATTGGATGACAGCAACGAGGCGAACCGGCGGCGGGGAGAAGTGGCATGCTGTGGACAAGCAGCACGTCCTGGAGGGGAAATAGGCGAAAGAGCGAGCGCAAAAGAGAGTAAGATTGCAAAAGTGCCGCGACCCGGGATCGAACCAGGGACCTTCAGATCTTCAGTCTGACGCTCTCCCAACTGAGCTATCGAGGCGTCAACAATCAAACCTACCCACCTGCTCCAAAACTTAGACTTTCAATCGACAACGCATCCGACAGCCACCACTGTCCAACACAAGCTTCAGATTTCTTTCTGTCTACCCAACGAGACATTTCCCGCGCATGTCCAGGGTCATTTCGGCCCAAGCGAGACGCCAGAGTGCACCATCGTCATTCCGCACTCCCGCAACAGAAACGCCATTTCCTCTTGATTGCGCCGGCCCACTGCGCTTAGATGAGCTGTGAGCGCGTGACGAACCGGTCCGGGCGCGATCAGACCAGCGACAACGACGCGAATTGTGTCCGGCTCAGCCGGTCCCACACAGGTTAGCCTGACTCGACAAATCAAGTTCCACGAGACAGATGACCATTGGATGACAGCAACGAGGCGAACCGGCGGCGGGGAGAAGTGGCATGCTGTGGACAAGCAGCACGTCCTGGAGGGGAAACAAGCGAAAGAGCGAGCGCAAAAGAGAGTAAGATTGCAAAAGTGCCGCGACCCGGGATCGAACCAGGGACCTTCAGATCTTCAGTCTGACGCTCTCCCAACTGAGCTATCGAGGCGTCAACAATCAAACCTACCCACCTGCTCCAGAACTTAGACTTTCAATCGACAACGCATCCGACAGCCACCACTGACCAACACAAGCTTCGGCTTCCTTTCTGTCTACCCAACGAGACATTTCCCGCGCATGTCCAGGGTCATTTCGGCCCAAGCGAGACGCCAGAGTGCACCATCGTCATTCCGCACTCCCGCAACAGAAACGCCATATCCTCTTGATTGCGCCTGGCCCACTGTGCTTAGATGAGCTGTGAGCGCGTGACGAACCTGGTCCGAGTCGCGATCAGACCAGCGACAACGACGCGAATTGTGTCCGGCTCAGCCGGTCTCACACAGGTTAGCCTGACTCGACAAATCAAGTTCCACGAGACAGATGACCATTGGATGACAGCAACGAGGCGAACCGGCGGCGGGGAAAAGTGGCATGGTGTGGACATGCAGCACGTCCTGGAGGCGAAACAAGCGAAAGAGCGAGCGCAAAAGAGAGTAAGATTGCAAAAGTGCCGCGACCCGGGATCGAACCAGGGACCTTCAGATCTTCAGTCTGACGCTCTCCCAACTGAGCTATCGAGGCGTCAACAATCAAAGCTACCCACCTGCTCCAGAACTTAGACTTTCAATCGACAACGCATCCGACAGCCACCACTGTCCAACACAAGCTTCGGCTTCCTTTCTGTCTACCCAACGAGACATTTCCCGCGCATGTCCAGGGTCATTTCGGCCCAAGCGAGACGCCAGAGTGCACCATCGTCATTCCGCACTCCCGCAACAGAAACGCCATTTCCTCTTGATTGCGCCGGCCCACTGCGCTTAGATGAGCTGTGAGCGCGTGACGAACCGGTCCGGGCGCGATCAGACCAGCGACAACGACGCGAATTGTGTCCGGCTCAGCCGGTCTCACACAGGTTAGCCTGGCTCGACAAATCAAGTTCCACGAGACAGATGACCATTGGATGACAGCAACGAGGCGAACCGGCGGCGGGGAGAAGTGGCATGGTGTGGACATGCAGCACGTCCTGGAGGGGCAACAAGCGAAAGAGCGAGCACAAAAGAGAGTAAGATTGCAAAAGTGCCGCGACCCGGGATCGAGCAAGGGACCTTCAGATCTTCAGTCTGACGCTCTCCCAACTGAGCTATCGAGGCGTCAACAATCAAAGCTACCCACCTGCTCCAGAACTTAGACTTTCAATCGACAACGCATCCGACAGCCACCACTGTCCAACACAAGCTTCGGCTTCCTTTCTGTCTACCCAACGAGACATTTCCCGCGCATGTCCAGGGTCATTTCGGCCCAAGCGAGACGCCAGAGTGCACCATCGTCATTCCGCACTCCCGCAACAGAAACGCCATTTCCTCTTGATTGCGCCGGCCCACTGTGCTTAGATGAGCTGTGAGCGCGTGACGAACCGGTCCGGGCGCGATCAGACCAGCGACAACGACGCGAATTGTGTCCGGCTCAGCCGGTCTCACACAGGTTAGCCTGGCTCGACAAATCAAGTTCCACGAGACAGATGACCATTGGATGACAGCAACGAGGCGAACCGGCGGCGGGGAGAAGTGGCATGGTGTGGACATGCAGCACGTCCTGGAGGGGCAACAAGCGAAAGAGCGAGCGCAAAAGAGAGTAAGATTGCAAAAGTGCCGCGACCCGGGATCGAACCAGGGACCTTCAGATCTTCAGTCTGACGCTCTCCCAACTGAGCTATCGAGGCGTCAACAATCAAACCTACCCACCTGCTCCAGAACTTAGACTTCCAATCGACAACGCATCCGACAGCCACCACTGACCAACACAAGCTTCAACTTCCTTTCTGTCTACCCAACGAGACATTTCCCGCGCATGTTCAGGGTCATTTCGGCCCAAGCGAGACGCCAGAGTGCACCATCGTCATTCCGCACTCCCGCAACAGAAACGCCATTTCCTCTTGATTGCGCCGGCCCACTGCGCTTAGATGAGCTGTGAACGCGTGACGAACCGGTCCGGGCGCGATCAGACCAGCGACAACGACGCGAATTGTGTCCGGCTCAGCCGGTCCCACACAGGTTAGCCTGACTCGACAAATCAAGTTCCGCGAGACAGATGACCATTGGATGACAGCAACGAGGCGAACCGGCGGCGGGGAGAAGTGGCATGGTGTGGACATGCAGCACGTCCTGGAGGGGAAACAAGCGAAAGAGCGAGCACAAAAGAGAGTAAGATTGCAAAAGTGCCGCGACCCGGGATCGAGCAAGGGACCTTCAGATCTTCAGTCTGACGCTCTCCCAACTGAGCTATCGAGGCGTCAACAATCAAAGCTACCCACCTGCTCCAGAACTTAGACTTCCAATCGACAACGCATCCGACAGCCACCACTGTCCAACACAAGCTTCGGCTTCCTTTCTGTCTACCCAACGAGACATTTCCCGCGCATGTCCAGGGTCATTTCGGCCCAAGCGAGACGCCAGAGTGCACCATCGTCATTCCGCACTCCCGCAACAGAAACGCCAGAGTGCACCATCGTCATTCCGCACTCCCGCAACAGAAACGCCAGAGTGCACCATCGTCATTCCGCACTCCCGCAACAGAAACACGCCACTTCCTCTTGATTGCGTCGGCCCACTGCGCTTAGATGAGCTGTGAACGAACCGGTCCGGGCGCGATCAGACCAGCGACAACGACGCGAATTGTGTCCGGCTCAGCCGGTTCCACACAGGTTAGCCTGGCTCGACAAATCAAGTTCCACGAGACGTATGACCATTGGATGACAGCAACGAGGCGAACCGGCCGCGGGGAGAAGTGGCATGGTGTGGACAAGCAGCACGTCCTGGAGGGAAAGCCAGCGAAAGAGCGAGCGCAAAAGAGAGCGAGGCCTCATGGAATCTATGCATTAAGAAGTGCAGTATCGTCGGTGCTCAACAGTGTCACGTGATATGGAGGTTGCCTTGGAGTATGCTCGATTGCATCATGTCCGTAGAAAAAACTATCTTTCGTCGTTCTGATCGCAGGACCGACCACGCTATCAGTCCAACAGCAATCAACCTCAATAGCAAGACACACCTATGCGTGATCAGGAGGATAAACACGAACTGACATGGAGGTACTGAGATCCGCCGGTAAACATCTTCTTCGTCATCTAGTAAGAGACGTCGATACTACAAGATTCCTGGTCAAGTCATTGAGCAGCGCTTCAAGTTAACCCCAGCAAAATACGTTTTTAAAATGAGGACGAAATAAGATGCAAGCTCGTCAAATCCCGAGAGATTTTGTCCTTAAAACCTCAATTATAAGGACAAAAAGCCAGCGCGGTAAGCGCGATTGCCTCTGCCTGATACGTGTATGAAAGTTAAGACACCCGACACCACTTTGTATGGAATTAAAAATATACTTGATTGCACTATCGAATTTAACGAGCTTTGTTCTTAACGAAAGGATAAAACACGCTTCAGGAGGTCATTCCAGACACCTTGCAGCTCAGCAGCTCATGCAATAACGCGTAGGTTTCACGAAGCGTTGCTAGTATGGTTGTGGAGACTAAAACAGGGATATATTTGCATACATATTCACAGGAGAATTTACCAAAACTGAGGCCAATCAAGGTCATCAGCTTTTGGTCCTCATTTTTGCCCTTAAATGTTTCTTGTTGGAATTAAAGGTCGCTCAAAGAACAGCCACGAGCAATCTGCAACGAACTCTACTTTCTTTTCTCTGCCGCTGATCGATCCTCTACATCACGTTTTAATGACGTAGGTTAAGGTTGTTAAGTGGAAGAGACTTCCACTCCCATCTTGTCGTCTATGGCAGTGGCGCTACATGCAATGTCGTTCGTCTAGTGTTAGGGCTAGTACACATACGTCTGATATCTTACGGCTCAATTGAATTGTATGAAAGCGTGATCTGTGAAAAGGTCAAGCGACTTTTGAATTTGGTCGCTACCGTTTCCGCTGTCTGACCAGAATCATACAATCACTTGTGGTCATACTATAGTCGATGTTCACAATTTACTGACCAAGCTGAAGCGTGAGGACGACGCGGAAACTACTGTCACGGGTAGGGTGTGCGAGACCCTTAATCGCTTCTGTGATGACGAGCATTACGGTGTTGCTCATGTGGATATCGATCAGTTTCACGCCAACGTGGGTGTTTCCTTCCCTTTTAACCTTCACAATTAGAGGCATGCTAACTTTTGTTGTCAGATTGCTGCGCGCTGTATTATCTTTCAGACAGACCACATGCGCGCTCTCTTCTCCACTTTCCCGACGCTCTGCTTGTCGATGCAACTCATCATGATCTGTTCGTAGAAAACCTTCAAGCATGGCTGACGAGCTGTACTTCCACCAGGAATTCAGGGAGCTAAACGGGATAGCGTCCTCACAATTTTGGCGCCTCCGGAGATACATTAAATGTCTGCAAGGTAACTTCTAGGTGAGACCTACCAAGCAGAAGGATGACCACGGCTTCACATCAGCTTGGCAAGTGGTAGCCGCACGGAACACATAAAATGTATCGTTTTCATTCTGTTGAACCTCATAAATAATAGGTAGTTGGCATAACTGCAATATCATACTCCATCTCGATAGTGCCAAACGCGAATTGGCTCACGACTTGAGTCAGACGTTGAAATTCGGAATTTTGCTGTAGAGAACAATCATTAGCTTGACCCACGCGAGCTGCATCCGTTAAGAAAACTTTCTGTTTCACCTTCGTCCACATATTAAGCTATTTATTGTCTCATCGATATCCACATTATTATCCACTAGTATCTTTATCTTTTGCCAGGATGATTCGAGACGATTATTGGTGTTATTACCGAGATGTACAGCGTTGTCACGACAGAAAGGAGCCCATTTATCCTGGTATCTATGCCAAGTAGTCACAAAGTTGCTCCAAAATACCGGAATTTCCGCATCATCTCCATCATCATCATCGTCAGGCACTTGTAATTCATTTTTCACGAATCCAATCAACCTTTTGTAGTCATTCTCAGTCTTAGCTTTTGCGAGTAGGCTCACGAGAGGCTTCCATCTGCTTCTCTGCACCGAATCCAGTCCATCCACGTTCTTCGCCACCTGTTCCTGTAGGTACTTCACAGCGTGGAGCTGGCTCAGAAGAATTCGTGCTTCTGGTAGCTCAGATGAAAATACGCTGATTTCCTTCAAACGTTTGCTCACCATTACGCACCTGATCTCCGCCCAAGACGGGTTGCTTCGTTTAAACTGCTTCAAAGCGAGACGTAAGGTTTTTGTGCGCTCGTCCGTGATGAGAGCGTGCTAGTACCATAGTAAATCAATATCAAGTTAAAAAGAATGTAAAAATAAAACAACTGCCTACAAAACACAAAATAAAAAATGATACAAGCTGCTACAAATAGCCACAATTAGTATACAATCTACAGCAAACTGATACAAGCTACCACGAATTTGAAGATCCCCGCTTAGCATGCAGAGCACGGCAAGCATTGAGTTCTCCGACAGCTTACCTGGATGCGCTGTCCACGGCCAAAACTGTCGTGGACCATGAAGAAGAAAAAAGCTTGTATCGCTCGGAGTTGGTACCGTGTCAGTAGAAATTCTGAAAGTGATCGAGAAAGCATCAATTCGCAAATCAGTGAGCCATACACAAAAATGTTGTGAAACGTTGAAGAAAGTAAGACGTTTTGCCGAAGAACTTCGTGAATATGGAGCTTCGCAGTATTAGCAGGGGGTGAGAACTCGATGCGCTACAGCGTGCTGTCGCTTGTCTAGACTGGTACAAAAGACCCACTGTCGAATACATGAAAGCGTAATCATGTTTTACAGAAAGAAGATCAACTGATGAGCCAGTAACCCCAAACAATAACAGGAAAGATGGTTGTGGTGGGAAACATGACACAAATCCAGAACTAATAGAGGCGATCACTCTCGATGACGACTCGGATGATGGGGAAATAAGTCCAAGAGAGCATATTAGCCCATCAGATGATGGCCAGGCTGGTTTTACTACGCTCGCTGCGAATAGCGATTTAGGATCTGCGCTGAGAGAGACTTCCGAGCCAAAGAAAAAGAACAAAGATACGATTCCTCGCATTTGGTCAATCCAAAAAGGAATCAATCCAAATGGTCGGCGGAAAATATCGGTTAAGCAGCGAAAAATTGATCTGAAGAAAAAACGGTTTAACGATCTGAAAAGTATTGTTAAGGAGCGGGAGGAATCTAAAGTAACGGAGGAAGCTAACGTACTGGGATTGGCTGAGGCTATGGAATCAGAAATGCTATCCTATACGCAATGGTCGACTTTCCTGGTGAAATTTGAAGTAATGGAAGAGCTTCCGGAGCTTTCTGATTCACCTCAGCTGTGCTTGCCCATCCCAGCTCCTGGTCAATCAGCACGACGTAAGACTGCACAAAAGTGCCGAAAGATTTTGCCGCATGATTGGCTTGAGTTGTGTCTCTCTCGGATCAGCGACTGCAAAAAGGCCTACTTCGAAATCACAATGTCCCTTTGACAGATGATAAAATAGTCTTAAAGTTTGAAATCGGTCAGAAAACTCTGTATCCAGCAGTGGCGGCGAGCTATAGACGTAGTATGGAGACGTGGTTCCAGTTGCGAAGTACTTTTAGCTGGCTAGAGAAAGCTATAGCTTGGACTCAGTGCGTGAATTTGTACCCCGAAGACTCTGGCCCGCTTTTCGCTGATGTCGCTGAGTATCCAGTTGAGGGCGTGTGCACTTTCATTACGGTATGCCAACCTACAACACGATGAAGAGCTAGCGCTGCTACGCTTTGGACTGGACAGAGAGCTCGAAGATGTGTGGATGGTATCCGCTCTGGCTGCAATTTGCGCGGATTTGGGTTATTGCTCCGGCTCGCTTAAAGTTATGTCTTTCACGCCCCTGTTAATGACGATGAAGGACGATATAGAGAGGATTACGTGGCTTCAGGGGCACGAGCAACTTGACGATGCCAACGGAAATATCGTGGGCGCGGTGCTGATAGATGGAAATCACTGGCGCGCACTAGGTATCAAAATACAAACGTGAGCTTATACCGTCATGGATCCACACAATCACGAGATGACAACTGACAAGGTGACAAACATTTTCAAGAAGATGTTCATTCTTCTTCTGAAACAAAGCAAAAGATGGAAGCGAGTGGTGAGTCGCGAATATCTGCAGATGGACGGTTCTAGTTGCGGAATTGGGGTGCTTGCATTTATCGAGAGCTACATTTTCGACACGTACGAAGCTGCTGGTGACGCAGATGACCTGCGATACCGATACTCAGTGAAGGATTTGCTCACCAATTAGTCCACCCACTTGAATAGATATGTACATTTGAACGTTACATCAAATAACGCAAGAGTAACGTATTTTTGCAAGCTGTTAAAAAGATGGTGCTCAGAGCATGTGGGATGTGATCTGTCTCTACTTGTTTCTGCTTCTTCTTTGTGACGGGGTCACACAGCACAAACTTCGCTAGAGGAAGTTGGCTTCAGAGAGTTACAAACTCTCAGTGAACGGCAGTTCACAGGTCCCTTTCTGCCTAAGGGAGCGAAGTGACCAATTTAAGGTAAGTTGTAAACTGAATATATTTATAGATAGGCTAAGCTTGAGTTAAATATACAAACTATATGTCACCTATAGAAAAACAATGTCATTAGCCAATGGTTGGCCTCGGACGACCCTAATACCATGTACCAGATATCCCGAAGTGTGACGTGTCCCACCTCATGTAACTAAGGGTACAGTTGGGGATACGTGCCCCGCTACATCCTCCCCCACTTAGGTTCGGCTTACCGACCAATCAGAATGAGGAAGTGTACGTCACAAACCCTCATTCTTAAAGTCGAAATACATCAACTTGGTTGCGCGAACGCGGCGGAGGCACACTTTACAGTTAGAGCCTTGAGCAGCGGTTGAGCGCTCTTCTTCTCGGTCTTTACATCGACCTTTGGCATGCCCCGCGGCACTGCGAAGCGTGGTGCGAAAACACGCTCCAAGGCTGCTGCCGGAAAGGCGCAAGCCAAAAGCGCTAAGCCTCTCAGCAAAGTCTCTACAATACAGGAGGCTACTAAGGTGGTCTCAGAGGCGATCGGCTCATCTGGTGACGCGGATGCGAGCAAGGGTGCAAACAAGCGCCGCAGTCCGTCTCCTTCGGTCTCTCCAGACAATCGTTCGAAACCCGCGTTTCGCTGAACGTGAGCTCAATTCTGGCAATGAGGACGAGGCCGAGTCCGGGAGCTCTCACGATGCTCCTGTAGGATCCGTGAGAGGACACGCTCCAGTGCCCAGCAAGCACGACGACGACAGCGTGCATTCGCTCGCTAGTGATCACGGTAATCACAGTCCCAGGACGTCTGTGCGCTCTGAGAGTCTTGCCGTCAAGACTGAGGCTCTCCCAAAGCTGGCGACGACGAAGAGGAAAAATCTCTCAAACGTCTCTCGCTCGCCGAGGCCTTGCGCGTGCTAAGGCCGCCAAAGCCGAAGACGCCAAGCCTTCTAAGAAGCACACGGCTTTGAAGTCTCCCCTCCGCGAGAAGAAGGAGACTGAGTACTCCTACCGGAACCTCTTCGGTTCCTTGGATGAAGAGGAAGAGGTGGGTGCTATCCATAAGCCCCGGGAGATCACGAACGACCTCGACCAGCGCCAGGAGGACTTCCAAGCTGCCCAGCGCACGCGTGGGGATCCGGTGGTGGCACCCGTCAGCCAGAGAGCTACCATCAACTCGCGAGGGTATTGGCCTCCCGAGGAGAGCTCTGGAACTGACCTCTTTTTTGGAGATCCTCGTCGCTCCTCTGGCCTTGTCGGAGGCCACACTTCTAAGGGCGCTAACGAGCGCTCCCTAGCCCAGAAGGGGAAGTTGTTAGCCGACACCTTAGCGGCGAACCGGTGCGTGCTTCTCGCGCCGCACCGAATCTGAAGGACCACGACTTGTCGTAAGAAGCCCGAGACCCGGGGTGGTCTCTACCATCTCTGGGGCTACCCCTGGGTTCTTTCTGAGAGCTGTCCCAACTGGAACTCGTGTGAGGACACGTTCTGGGCCTGGGTGGAGTCTCTCAAGTACTCACCCTCGAAGTTACGGGAGCTCCATGAAGATCAGCTGCTGTCCCGCATCCTGGACCAGCGTGATCTTCGTGTCCGGTTTGCCGACTTGGTCAGCAAGCGCATGCTGCCACGGGACATTCTGAAGCGCGCGGCTTCTAGCGCTCACGATAAGCACGGGTACGGAGTGTCGACAACGTCCGTACCCCGCTCGGGCAAGAAGCCCCGGACTACTTATGAAGCTGCCACCGCTTCTGTTCCTAGATTGCGACAGCCTTCGGGCAGTCTATCAGGAGCCGCTCAATCGGCTCCCACGAGTTCTCGGAGTGGGCATAGCCCCTCCACTTCACGAGGAGCTGTCGCTTACCGCGACGCTGTTGCTCCTGGAGGATCCGCTCCACGTGGTAGTGGACTTCTCCGTTCTGTCAAGCAGGAGCGGAGGTGCCCTCGTACGAGTACGAGTACTCGGCGCCTCCGGAACGCCACTCTCGTTCGAGTGCTTCTCCTGCGGGTTCGACACAGAGCCCTGAGGTTGACCGCCTCCGTCAACGCGTCCTTGTGCTTGAGATTACACTTGGCCTCGGGACCGGCGGAGATGCTGCCGCCCAGACCGGGAATCAGGGCGTGCTCGCTCGTCTTGCGGGCCGCCTGGACCCGTTGGAGCGGGAGGTCTCGAGCCTGCATCTGCGGGTGGACCGGCGGAACTCTTCGTCCGATCTTGACGAGACCTTCCGCATGATTGGACGTATCGAGGCTCTGCTGCCACATCCGGAGCCGCATTCGGCGCACTCCCAGTCGTACGTGTATGGTGCGTACCCGACGTACTCGGCGTATGGCTCTGGGGTCTATTCGTACGGGGCCCCTTCGGCGTACGGTCTCGACCGCAGCCTTGCTGCTCAGACCGAGGCTTCGGTGCCTGCTCCGACGGCCTCGTCGACGTCTGTGACCGGCCCTCGCTTCGAGGAGTTAGACCAAGGTGGGGCTGCGCCCTGCGGATCATGATACCGCTTATACCGTCCAACGTAGAGCGTTGGGTGCGTCGTCGTTGACTTGGGCAGATCGATGGTGCACGACGCACCATGCCTGACCAGGAGTGTGAGCGGTCCAATGAAGCAGTGCTTTGGCTTGTTGTTGCCGACAGAGCTGACAGTGTCAAGAGGTAGGCTCCTCGTGTCTAGTAGCACTAAGTCCCCCACTTTAAATACACTTAAGCTTCATCTTCCATGTTTGTCGGAGTACTCCTTTTGTTTATCCTGGGCCGCTGCCATGGCATAGCGGACCGTGCTGACAACGCTCAGCTTGGTATCCATAAAGGATTCCACTTGTTTCCGCAGTGAAACTGGTCTCACATCCGAGACCTGGGAGGAAATGGCTTTCCGAGCCTCTCCCCCACTAAGAATAGAGGAGTCAGTGTCTCCTCGAAGAGTGAGAGGCACTCTGGGGTGACGGAAGCCGTTCAAGTAGAACGGCGTAAGCCCCGTGGACGTGTGCACCGCGTTGTTGAGCGCAAACTTAACAACTGGAAGCTGCGTCGACAACGTACGTGGTGCGTCCGCGCACACACTGCGCAGAGTGTCCTCGAGCACTCGATTGACGCGCTCTGTCTGACCGTCTGTCTGCGGATGGTCCGCAGTGGACATCTGCAGACGAGTTCCCAGTAAAGGAAACAGCGTTTTTCAAAACCGGGGCCGTGAACCGCGGGTCTCGGTCCGAGACAATCGTCTCCGGGAGACCGTGATACCATCGACGAACAACCTCGCGGTCTGTTCGCCTGTGACGGTAACGGGTACAGGAGCAAGATGTACCATCTTGCTCAGCTGACAGGAAGTCCAAAGATGAAGTCAAGACTCATTGACTTCCAACAGCTAGCCGGAGCGGGCAGGCTCTGTAGCGGAGCCGAAGCGTGCCCTGCGGGTTTAACCCGCTGACATGTTTCACATGTCTTCACGTACCGTACGACTCACTTGTACATGTGGGTCCACCAGAAGGCCTGAGCGACTGATAGGAAGGTTTTCTCGCGGCCGAAGTGTCCGCTGGAGGGTGCATCGTGCGCCTCCGCGAGGATGTTGAACTTTAGATCCTCGTCGTTTGTACGATCACCCGTGGAGGTTCACAAAGCTCCACCCAATAATTGAACAGTCCATCCTTCAACTCATATCGGTAAAGGCGGGAACGCTGTAGCGACGAAAGCCAGTCGGACTTCGCGTTCGTTCCTGCTGCTAGGAACTTGGCAATAGACGCGACAGCCTCATCGTCTCGATAAGCCATGCGTATCCGATCATATAGATCCCTTGTCACCTGTGTGATGTGGGCCAACTCGTAGTCTGGAATCCGAGAGAGGGCGTCCGCAAGCACGTTGAGCTTGCCCGGCTTGTACTCAACGCGGAAGTTGTACTCCGCCAAGAAGGACAGCCACCTCGCCATTCGTTTATGAAAGGTGAGGCGAATTCGTCGCCGTTTTAAAGGATGCGTGGTCTGTGTGGATCACAAAGGGCCGCGAGCCCAGAAGATGAACCCGAAACTTCACAAGGGCATACTTCATTGCCAGGAGCTCCTTGTTGTTGACAGGGTAGTTTCGTTCGACAGCTTTGAGCTGCCTGGACTGGAACGAGATGACACGTTCGCGTCTAGCCGTGTCAGTCTGCAGCAATGCACAGCTGATGGCATAGTCGGAGGCATCGCAGACGACGCTGAACAGCCTCGTCTCGTCCGGCAGGGCGAGGATAGAAGCCGCTTGGAAACTGGCCTTGATGCTGTCAAAGGGATCCTGGTGCTCTTGCTCCCAGCGCCCGTCGGCGTTCTCCTGAAGAAGTCCCGACAAGGGCTTGGCGAGGCCCGCGTACCCTGCGCTGTTCTTGTAAATGTAGTTGGCCAAGACCAACCACTTTCGAAGATCCTTCTGGGATCGGGGCGTTGGCCACGCTGCTATGGCCTTGACCTTGTCCCGAACGCCCACGTTGCTGACGAAGCAACCGAGAACCTTGATCTCTGGTGATGCGAAGACGCACTTGTCGATGTTGGCGTGGAGCTTGTTCGCTCGCATCACGTCCAACACTCGACGGAGGTGCCCCAAATGCACCTCCATGGCCGTCTTGCCTCCCTCGGCACGGCTATGGACGAAGACGTCATCGAAATACGTTTGTACGAAGGCGCGTAATGGCCTGAACAGCTGCGTCACCAGGCTGTTGAATGTCGCCGGGGCGTTAGACTAGCCCTGCGGCATGACGAGCCCCTCCCAAAGCATGCCGCTTGGAGTGCTCACCGCGGTGAGCGGGATGTCGCTCTCGCGCATCAGGATATGGAAGTAACCGTCTACCAAATCCAGCGCACTGTACAGTACGCTCCCGGCCATGTTGTTCAACAACACATCCTTTCGTGGGATCGGTGTTTGGGCCGGCACCGTTGCGTTGTTCAGCTTGTTATAAGCGTGAACCAGACGCCACTTTCCGTTCGGCTTACGAACGCAGAAAGTCGGCGTCGAGTGCGGGGATTTCGACTCCCGCACCATGCCTGCCTTCGCTTTCGCGGCGAAGAAGGCATCGATGACCTCGCACTGCTCGCGTAGAAAAGGCTATTGTCTCGTGACACAGAATTTTGTGCCAGGCACGAGATCGATCTCATGCCGTACGCCTCGTTCCGGTGGGTACTGGGTCGGTGGGTGTTTATTCACCACGTCCGCATACTCCGTCACCAAAGGATACACCAGATCCTTGGGGTTCTTGAGGATCTCAGGGACCCAAGCGCGTCTGACGCTGCTTGCCCAGCTCTTCTAGGACGTCCTCGTCCAAGACAGAGGAGGAGTTCAACTCCTTCCGAGTGGCCTCTGGTCTTATGAGCACCATCTCGGCAATCTCCCCAGCCTTGAGGTTTTCCAGGAAAGACTCGGTCGTCATTTCCTCGAGGATCAGTATCTCTGCAGCCTCTGGCAACGGCTCCATGTGGACACCAGATGCCTTGACGGGTAAACCGGTCTCACCATCGAAGATGTGATAGCACTCTTCCATCGGCCGTGTCGGAGGAGCCCGGGCCCTAGACTCCGAGTCGCTTGAAGCGACGTCGATCTGAACGAGGTTCAGATCCGACTCTCGGTAGCGGCGGCGGCGTCGTCGACGGCAACCGTGACGTGGAACTTCGTTACCCACGTCTGGGGATGTCGTGGTGCCGACATCCGAGGCATTTGGGGTCTCGTGTGGTACTATGTTACCCACACAGGAAGCGTGTTCGACGTCTTCCTCTTCAGTTAAGGTCTGGGTGGCGTGTGGCACTGTTTTACCCACACAGGAAGCGTATTTGACGTCTGGGCGACCGTGTGTGGCAGTGTGTTACCCACATAGGAAGCGTATCCGACGTCTTCCTATTCAGTTAAGGTCCGGGCGACCGTGTGTGGAACTCTGTTACCCACCTTGTACACGCTATTACCAGCGTTCGTGACAGCTGCAGCTGTCTGCGGAACTATGTTTCCCGCTTGTGAACCTAACTCACCCACTTGGCCAGCGCCTCCTAGCGCCGCCACCACCGAAGCGTCCCCGGAGTCGTCACATACGTCGGCGACTCCCAAGCACCTGCTGGATGCTTCGGTACCTGGTAGACATTGCGGGCGGCCTGGGTCCTGACGGAGGTGAGACATGACTCACCAGTGCTCTGTCGGACTTCGCAGGGCGGCTGACACCGATTGGGTTGGAGAGCGCAAAAGCAACGCGGAGTTGCTCGGTCGAGATCAGAGCCGCGCCCATCGCGAGCTCTACTTCTCGATCCCAGAAGTGAAGGTTCTCCCCTTCCTCCCCTTCATACGGCTTCACCTTCAGCCGTATTGGCTTCGGGTGTGACGGACTTGTTTCCGCCGCCGGAGCCTGCAGGTTTTCCCGCACATGTGCGACGAGCTCTTCATCATCAAGGTACTGCAACATGTCGTCGAGATCCACTCGCTGACCCCAGTACGTTCCCTAGCCTCCATCGAGTCCCTCAAACGCATTGACACGCTCGAGCTGCTTGGCCAGTGTCGACGTCACCAGGCTCTGGGCCTCCATCCCGAAGATGTCAGCCATATTCCGAGCCGACTCGAACTGTGAGGCGTTCAGATGGGAGAAGGCGTTCCTATCCATGGCGACGAACTTCAGAGAGGTTCACGTGGTCTACCCGCGTTGGCGTGGACTGACTACAAGTGCTATTAAGTGTGACAGGGTCACACAGCACCTTGCGCTAGAGGAAGTTGGCTTTAGAGAGTTACAAACTCTCAGTGAACGGCAGTTCACAGGTCCCTTTCTGCCTAAGGGAGCGAAGTGACCAATTTAAGGTAAGTTGTAAGCGGAATATATTTATAGATAGGCTAAGCTTGAGTTAAATATACAAACTATATGTCACCTATAGAAAAACAATGTCATTAGCCAATGAATGGTTGGCCTCGGACGACCCTAATACCATGTACCAGATATCCCGAAGTGTGACGTGTCCCACCTCATGTAGCTAAGGGTACACTTGGGGCTACGTACCCCGTTACATTCTTTGCGGACTGCGCTCAGTTTGTGTCAGTTTGTACTTTTGTACAAACTAGATTGTAATAGATTGTACCATTTTGTACACATTTGTACAAACTGCGTACAGACTCAGCTGGAACCGGCTCCTTATTTTGTAATAACAGTCTCTGTCATCTTGACAGTCTAAATGCTGGATATTGCAATTTTTGTGCTACCATGCAATATTTTAGTAAATAATAGCCCTGGACATTTCACTATATCTGACTGGGCTTTAACCGTGGTCCATGGTTGAGTATTGACCTAGCAGACATTAACTTACACTACTAATGATCGTTTTACGTTGAAGACGAGGTAGATAAAGGGTGTATTAAAACGCAAGTGCAGCTACAATAACACCCCACGAGCTGGTGCAAACAATTTCGGAGGAAATAGTGTCGATAACGTACTGATTGACAAACTCGTAATCACCCGGTGATAAGGTACTGATCGACAAACTCTATTAAATTAGGTCTAGTGAATAGTTGTCCAAGTAATCGATAAAGCCTCGACTATTGCAGGTTTCTGGTTTAACTAGATACCTCACACCTTGAGCAAACCAAACCACGAAACGTGCAAAAATTGGTTTGTATGTAATATAAATAAAATTCCAAACCAAAATTACTGTCTGCGCTGGTTTGCGGTAACATATCTCTGATTTTCAAACCATAGAGCCTGTTTGGAGTTACGCACCGTTACAGGTTTGAATATCCTACGCTACAAGTGAATGCGTCAGAAGATCGCACCCTCCCTGAAAAGCGGCACCCTTTCAAGATATTTAGCTCTTTTTCCTTAAGCCGTGACGGGTAAGAGCTATGTGGTATCGATCATTTTAGAAACTTCCTTGTCTTCCCAGCAATTCCGTCAGCACCAGGCCAGACAATCCAACATAAAACTGCTGAGAAGTGTGGAGGAGAACGTACAGCTATGCCAATGTCAACAAATACTATGAGCTCCTCTGCTACTATTCCAGTGTCTCGACATGTGACTCAAGATATTCGCGATTACGTCCCTCTCGACGGCTTTGCTGTGGTTTCAAAGCGCAAGGGGGAGCGCTCCATTACTCTTGACTGGAGTGTTCGTGTCTCAGCTCAGCTGGATGACAAGGGGTACGTTGGCTGGATCTGCCTAGGAAGTCATGCATGTCGTCTTCAAAATAAATTTTTCCAGCTGTACGGCAGCACTTCAAAGGCTACAAAGCATTTGGGGTAAGAACATTTGCTCATTGTTACGAAAGTGACCGTCGAGAACGAAAGAAAAAGAAGCCGTGCGGAGCTGCTAGATCGAATTAGAAGTGTTGTTGTGACCGGAGATGACAGAAGACACATTAAATTACTCCTCGAAACTATGCGTGTCTTAAACAACAACCTCCCGTTTCGAATCGGAGAGTACGAGGAATAAGAGGTTCTTGCGGACTTCACGCTCGAGGACGCGTTTCGTGTCACTATCAACAACCAGACTGTTACGAGGTCGATTGCAGAGTTGTATTCCAGCGCCAGAACATCCGTGTGTGATTACATAGACCGCGGCAGGGTCGTTGGCGTACCGACGTTTACAGCAATTTGCGATATGTTGGCATCAAAACCCCAGAAATCTACCAAATATCATGGCCTTCGACTGTACTTTGTTGACAGCAAGTGGAAATTTGAGTCAATTATACTGGGAACCCGTCATTTCTAACCTATGTGTGGTGAGAGGAGGTGAGGGGAATCGTGAACCTGTCAAGCGGTGGATTCTCGAGCTACTGAAGTATTTTCAACTGGCGGTTAGAGATCTGTATGGCTCCACCAGCGATGGCGGTCCAGACGTCAAGTGAATGATGAAGACAGGCCTTGGACCCCAGTGGGAGTGGTGCATGCCTCATCTCGCAAATACCGCAACCAAAATGGCATTTGGTATTGTCCCGCAGCGCCAAAGCTAAATAATGTTGAAGGAACGGATTTGCTTTCCCGTATTGCACGTCCCACATTTGCCATTCGCTCTAATGCGAGTTTGGGAAGTCTTTTTGCCGAGCTTGCGAGATGGCAAACAACGGTGCTTCGCGTCAGCTTGTAGAGCACAAAGACCACCGTTTCATGGGATTGGAAAATGTGGTCAAGCATTTGCTGTGTAAATGGGACCAACTCGAAGACTGGTTTCAGGAGCGCACCAACATGGCCATTCGTGATCGAAAAGCAGTTCCGGAAGGGTTGCCTATTGCCGATTACAAAGAAGCCCTCCTGCAGTTGTATGGATTACTCAAGTCTATTACTAGTCTCAATACCAAGAGCCAAAAGGAAGACACAAACCAAGTTGATGTGCTTCTGTCAGTGTTTCGATTCCGAACAACTATTTTGGACGAGATGAAGCCGGTCAAAGTCAGAATTCAAGCGCCTTCCGACCCGCTGTTGTAATACCAAGTACACCACCTCACTCGTCTAACGATAACAACCCGTGCATTACTAGCAAAGGCGTTTCACAAGAACGTTTTCGCTCGATACACAGACCAATCGCGTTTTCGACAGACGTTCTTCGTTCCAGATGCAAACGCTACTGCATCCTTCGTTCAAAAATCAAGACACAAATCTGTCCAAGATCGTCAAACTTTGCAACGAGCAGCTTATTATTGATCCCGAACAACCTCATCTTCGACTTGATGAACAAAGTGTAGCACATAATGTGGCCTCCGTGAAAGAAGCTGTGATGAGACGTTTACGATCACTGATGATTAAGATTTCTACAAGTACTTCCGCTACCTACCAAATCACGACCCAATCTCAGCCGCAGCTAGATGCTTCGACGGTAGCAATGCTGGTATTACCAAATCTACAGGCGCAAACCGTGTTTTCGAAAGACCTTTTGGAATTCACAGAAGAGGAGGTCGTGGACGTCGTGCAGCACGACGTGCACGAAGCTCGGGTTAATGAAGAGCTTGAAAGGTGGCTAACAGACCCAACCAGACTTCGAATTTTAAATGGTCAACCTGAGTCCATTCTCGCATACTGGAAGCGACATCATGACGAGAACAACTACCGCATTTTACCAATTGCATCACGTGTTCTTTTTGCGATCCCAGCATCGGCAGCTCAGATTGAAAGAGATTTTGGAATCACTGGAATGCTAGTTACGACTTATCGAACAGGTATCGCCAAACACAATATCGACATGTGCTCGCTTCTCAACAGGAACCGCAGATTTGTCGATGTGGCTAGCTGTAAGAAACTTTCAGACGCAGATATGAAAGAAGCCATTCCAGCAAGTATACTAGCTGCCCTCAGCACGCAACAAATCGACATGCCATTCTCTGCTGAGTGGGAACACGAGAAGGCATCATGCATATTTGATAGTGACTAAACGATCCGCTTTTTGTTACAATACATTGATTCGATGTTCACTCGATCTAGCTGAAATCTCGACCCGGTCATCAAAAATGTTGTAGTAAAACAAGGGACAACGAGACAATGACAGATATGAAGCTGTTGATTTATTCCGATTGGTTCTCCTGGAATTCAATGTCACTTGATGCTGGGATACATTGACTTCTTGCTGATGCGACGTAACTCGCGCTCTCGTTGCTGAACGCGCTGTCCAATTTGTTTAGTGGCGGCCGCTCGAGCATGAATCAACTCTCTACCTTGATGTTCTCCCCTTTGTGTATCCATTTTTGTGACACGTTTTCTAGCTCGTGTTTGGCGACGTGCAGGTGCTAACTTGAATAATTGGTGGCTTTGCGATCGCTTCATTTGGATTATTGTGATCGGGCTGGCCGTTTGCGAGGAGCTGTGCAACGCCGTGGTTAAGTTGTGCAAGGGCCGCCAACACCGTTGATCCCTCCTCTTGATTTGTCAAGATATTTGCTGGGGTTTCACCATAAAGTTTGGGCTCGTTGATCACGGATTTCCCGATGAGACGTGGTTTTGATGTCCCCATCAGATGCGCAGATACCTCTGGGGTCATAGTTGTAGAGCCAATGGCAGGATCATCACGATAAAGGACACGTGAAACGTTCGATGACTGCGCTGTGTGCTGGTGAGCAATTGGGCTTTGTTGAAGCTTTGTAGGAAGCTTCTCCTGTAAAATTCTCGCGATTAGTCTACTCATAACTTCTTCGTCCACTTTCTTGAGTTTTTGAATATCTTGTTCAAGTCGATGATTTTTGACTGTTGTAGCTGCTTGTGATGCGTCAACACGGGATTGCAAATGGGTTTGCAACGAGGAAGTATTCGATGTGATAGCAGCTAAAAGTTGATCGTGGCTTGCTTCTTGAGTACCTTTTAAGTCTGCCGCAGTCTGCTTAAGTTTTTCATCCATCTTAAGCTGTGTCCGTACCTGGAAAGACTTCATTACGTTGTCCAGCTTTTTCTGCAGCTTCAGCTTAATATTATCAGCATTGACCCTCGCGTAATTATCTGCTTAAGAGCTATTTTTTGTCCTGTAACTCCATAAGCAGCTCCAGGGTGCGTAGGTTTGATTGTCGCTCGTTGTCCACTTGTAACGGGGTACGTAGCACTAAGTGTACCCTGGTTACATAAAGTGTGACACTTCACACTTCAGGAGTATGACATGTCATACTCCGGGATATTTGGTACAAGGTACCAAGGTCATTCAAAACCAACCATTGGTTAAATGACATTGCATTTCTATAGGTAACTGATAGTTTGTATTAACCTCAAACTTAACCTACCTATAAATATACTCAGTTTACAATCTACCTTATTTAGGTCACTTCGCTCTCTTTAATTAAAGAGGGGACCAGTGAACTGCCGTTCACTGAGAGTTTGTATACTCTCGGAAGATAACTTCCTCTAGCGCAAGGTGCTGTGTGACCCCGTCACACTTGGTAGCACTTGTAGTCAATCCACGCCATCGCGGGTAGACTACCTGAACCTCCGAAGTTCGTTGCCATGGATAGGAACGACTTCTCCCATATGAACGACTCTCAGTTCGAGTCGGTTCGGAAGATGGCAGGCATCTTCGGGATGGAGGCCCTGCAGAGCCTGGTGGTATCAACACCGGCTGAGCAGCTCGAGCGCGTCAATGCATTCGACGCGTACGAGCAGGGCCTCATCGCGCATGTGCGGGAGAACCTGCAGGCTCCGGCGGCGGAAGCAAACCCGCCTCACCCGAAGCCAATACGGCTGAAGGTAAAGCCGTATGAAGGGAAGGAAGGCGAGTACCTTCACTTCTGGGTCCGAGAAGTAGAGCTCGCGATGGACGCGGCTCTGATCTCGACCGAGCAACTGCGTGTTGCTTTTGCACTCTCCAACCTTAGCGGTCGTGCTAAGAGTTGGGTGTACACTCGGGAAGCGACATCCCCTGGATGTTTCACATCCTGGGCTCAGCTGTGCGAACAGCTCCGAGCCGCGTTCCTCCCGGCGAACTACGAGTACCGCCAGCGTTCGCGCTTCCTCGCGTGTAAACAAGGAAGACGCGAACTGCACGAGTATGTGCAAGAGATACGGGAGCTCACGGCGTCCCTAGTGGGAAACCCACTCAATGAACACATCAAGATGACTGTGTTCATGGACGGCCTTCGAGTGGGCCCCGCACGCACTCAGCTGTTCCGGGTGCAGGCAAGCACCCTTGAAGAGGCGATTCAAGTGGCTCTTCAAGAAGAATACAGCCATCGCCAGGCGCGTACGCCGGCCTCAGCGTGGCCTGGGAGTTCCTTGTCGGCTCCCGGTCGAACAAGCCCCAACGGACCAGTTCCCATGGAACTCGGGTCCGCCGAACAGCGTGACATCCGCTGCTTCGGCTGTGGGAAGATGGGCCACTTCAAGCGCGACTGTCCCGCGGAAAGACTCCGCAGACGGTCCTTCCCCAAGCCCGTCCTCAAGGGTCGCTGGCAGAAGCCAGGATCCCGGGGACAGGGGAACGCAGGGAACCAGTAGGGGCGGGGCGCCCTACTGGGGAAGAACTAAGTCTTCGTGATGGGTGCGCGGGTGGCGCGTACCACGGGGACTTAGCCCCTGAGAGTCTTCGCACTCTCGAATCGACGAAGAGCAGCGGCGGGTTGCTCGTAGTACACGGATGTGTACGGGGGTACGATCACCCCTTTAGAATCTTGATTGACTCTGGGGCGTCGAAGAATTTCGCACGCCGCCAGACGGTTGCTCGTAACAGCAACAAGTTGTCCGAAGCTTTGCGAGAAAGCAAGGGCAACGGGACGGTGTCAGTGCGACTGGCCGACGGGAAGGTCGTCACTGTCCCCAACGTCCAACTGTCAAGTTTGAAGACTTTGACAGCCTCGAACAGTTCACTGTTCTCGATATGGATCCATATGATATGATCCTGGGCATGCCCTGGCTTGAGAAGCACGAGCCCTGGATCGACTGGCGAGGCAAGGCAATCGGTGCCAGCCGCCCTGCGCAGTCCGACAGAGCATTGGTGAGTCATGTTCCCACCTCTGTCAGGACCCGGGGCGCCCGCGAGGGCTGCCAGGGTACCAAAGCATCCGGCAGATGCTTGGGAGTCGTCGACGTATATGACGACTCCGAGGATGTTTTGATGGTGGCCGCGCCCAGAAGAGGCGCCGGCCAAGTGGGTAACTTAGGTCCACAGGCGGGTAACTTAGTTCCGCAGACAGCTGCAGCTGTCATGAACACTGAGAACAGCGTGTTCAGAGTGGGTAACAGAGTTCCACTCACGGTCGCCCAGACCATAACTGAAGAGGAAGACGTCGGATACGCTTCCTGTGTGAGTAACACAGTGCCACACGCGGTCGCCCAGACCTTAACTGAAGAGGAAGGCGTTGAACACGCTTCCTGTGTGGGTAACACAGTGCCACACGCGGTCGCCCAGACCTTAACTGAAGAGGAAGGCGTGGAACACGCTTCCTGTGTGGGTACAACAGTACCACACGAGGCCACGAGTGCCTCGGATGTCGTAGCGACGACATCCCTAGACGTGGGCAGCAAAGCTCCCCGTCACAGAAGCCGTCGGCAAAGACGCCGCCGCCGCCTCAAGTCGGATCCGAACTTCGTTCCGATCGACGTCGCTTCAAGCGACTCGGAGTCCAGGGCCCGGGCTCCTCCGACAAGGCCGGTGGAAGAGTGTTATCACATCTTCGATAGCGAGACGGGTTTACCCGTCAAGGCATCTGGTGTCCACTTGGAACCGTTGCCAGAGGTTGCAGAGATACTGAACCTCGAGGAAATGACGGCTGAGTCTTTCCTGGCCAACCTCAAGGCTGGAGAGATCGCTGAGATGGTACTCATGAGACCTGAGACCACTCAGGAGGAGCTGAACTCCTCCTCTGTCTTGGACGAGAACGTCCTGGAAGACATGAACAAGCAGCGTCAGGCGCGCTTGGGTTCTGAGATTCTCAAGAACCCCAAGGATCCGGTGTATCCTTTGGTGACGGAGTATGCGGACGTGGTGAATAAACACCCACCGACCCAACTCCCACCGGATCGAGGCGTACGGCACGAGATTGATCTCGTGCCCGGCACAAAGTATTGTGTCACGAGGCAATGGCCTCTCCCGCGCGAACAGTGCGAGGTCATTGATGCCTTCTTCGCCGCGAAAGCGAAGGCAGGCATGGTGCGGGAGTCGAAATCCCCGCACTCGACGCCGACTTTCTGCGTTCGTAAGCCGAACGGAAAGTGGCGTCTGGCTCACGCTTATAACAAGCTGAACAACGCAACGGTGCCGGCCCAAACACCGATCCCACGAAAGGATGTGTTGTTGAACAACATGGCCGGGAGCGTACTGTACAGTGCGCTGGATTTGGTAGACGGATACTACCAAATCCTGATGCGAGAGAGTGACATCCCGCTCACCGCGGTAAGCACTTCAAGCGGCATGCTTTGGGAGTGGCTCGTCATGCCGCAGGGCTTGTCTAACGCCCCGGCGACGTTCAATCGCCTGGTGACGCAATTGTTCCGCCCTTTGCGTACCTTCGTACAGACGTACTTCGACGACATTTTCGTCCATAGCCGTGCCGAGGGAGGCAAGACGGCCATGGAGGTGCATCTAGGACACCTCCGTCGAGTGTTGGACGTGATGCGAGCGAACAAGCTCTACGCCAACATCGACAAGTGCGTTTTCGCGTCACCAGAGATCAAAGTTCTCGGTTGCTTCGTAAGCAACGTGGGCGTTCGGGCTGACCCAGACAAGGTCAAGGCCATAGCAGCATGGCCGACGCCCCGATTCCAGAAGGATCTTCGAAAGTGGTTGGGTTTGGCTAACTACCTTCACAAGTACAGCGCTGGGTACGCGGGCTTCGCTAAGCCCTTGTCGAGCCTCCTTCAGAAGGACGTCGACTGGCGCTGGGAGCAAGAGCACCAGGATGCTTTTGACAGCATCAAGGCCAGTCTCCAAGAGGCCCCTGTCCTGGCTCTGCCGGACGAGACGAAGCCGTTTAGCGTCGTCTGCGATGCCTCCGATTATGCCATCGGGTGTGCATTGCTGCAGGACGACACGGCTGGACAGGAACGAGTCATCTCATTCCAGTCCAGGCAGCTCAAAGCCGCCGAGCGGAACTACCCTGTCCATGACAAGGAGCTCCTGGCAATGAAATATGCCCTTGTGAAGTTCCGTGTTCACCTTCTGGGCTCTACGCCCTTTGTGATCTACACAGACCACGCGTCCTTGAGGACGGCGACTAACTCGCCTCACCTCTCCCAACGGATGGCGAGGTGGCTGTCCTTCTTCGCGGAATATAACTTCCGCGTCGAGTACAAGCCGGGCAAGCTCAACGTGCTTGCGGACGCCCTCTCTAGGCGTCCCGACTATGAGTTGGCCCACATCACGCGGGTGACAACGGATCTATATGATCGGATACGCATGGCGAATCGGGACGATGAGGCTGTCGCGCCTATCGTCAAGTTCCTTAAGGCCGGAACGAGCGCGAAGTCCGACTGGCTCTCGTCGCGACAGCGCTCACGGCTCCACCGATATGAGTTGAAGGAGGGCCTCCTCTATTATCGGGTGGAGCCCACTGATCCTCCACGGGTGGTCGTACCCAACGACGAGGATCTGAAGTTCGACATCCTCGCGGAGGCGCATGACGCGCCCTCCAGCGGCCACTTGGGCCGCGAGAAGACCTTTCTGTCGGTCTCTCAGTCCTTCTGGTGGACCCACATGTACAAGTGGGTCGCCCGGTACGTCAAGACATGTGAAACATGTCAGCGGGTTAAACCCGCAGGGCACTCTTCGGCTCCACTACAGAGCCTGCCCGTACCGGCTGATTGTTGGAAGTCGATGAGTCTTGACTTCATCTTTGGGCTTCCCGCCGACGGACACGGCAACACCGGAATTTTGGTGTTCGTGTGTCGGCTGAGCAAGATGGTACATCTTGCTCCAGTTCCCGTCACTGTGACGGGCGAACAAACCGCAAGGTTGTTCGTCGATGGCGTGTTCCGCTATCACGGTCTCCCGGAGACGATTGTCTCGGACCGAGACCCGCGGTTCACTGCTGCGTTTTGGAAAACGCTGTTCCCTTTACTGGGAACTCGTCTGCAGATGTCCACTGCGGATCATCCGCAGACAGACGGCCAAACAGAGCGCGTCAATCGAGTGCTCGAGGACACTCTGCGCAGTGTGTGCGCGGCAGCGCCACGTACGTGGTCGACGCAGCTTCCAGTTGTTGAGTTTGCGCTCAACAACGCGGTGCACGCGTCCACGGGGTTCACGCCGTTCTACTTGAACGGCTTCCGCCACCCCAGAGTGCCTCTCACTCTTCGAGGAAACACTGACTCCTCTATTCTAAGTGGGGGAGAGGCTCGGAAAGCCCTTTCCTCCCAGGTCTCGGATGTGAGGCCAGTTTCGCTGCGGAAACAGGTGGAATCCTTTATGGATACCAAGCTGAACATTGTCAGCAGGGTCCGCGATGCCATGGCAGCGGCCCAAGATAAACAAAAGGAGTACTCGGACAAACAAGGAAGAGGAAACTTAAGTATATTTGAGATTGGTGACTTAGTGTTACTAGACACGAGGAACCTACCTCTAGACACTGTTAGCTCTGTCGGCAGCAACAAGCTGAAGCACCGCTTCATCGGACCTTTTGCAGTCCTGGCCAGACATGGTGCGTCGTACACCATCGACCTTCCAAAGTCAATGACGACGCACCCGACGTTCTATGTCGGACGTCTTAAGCGGTACTTTGACCCGCAGGGGGTTGCTGACTCGCAGACCCCCCTTGACCCAGCTCCTCGAAGCGAGGGCCGGTCACAGCCGTCGACGAGGGTGTCGGAGCAGGCACCCAAGCCTCGGTCGGGACGGCAAGGCTGCGGTCAAGACCGTACGCCGGAGGGGCTCCATACGAACGGACCCCGGCGCCATACGCCGAGTACGCTGAGTACGCTGAGTACGCCGGGTACGCACCATACGCGTACGTCTGGGAGTGTGCCGCAGGCGGCTCCGGACGTGGCAACAAAACCTCGATCCGTCGGATCATGCGAAAGGCCTCGTCCAGATCGGACGAAGAGGCCCGGCGGTCCACCCGCAGGTGCAGGCTCGCGACCTCTCGCTCCACCAGGTCCAGGCGACCCGCAAGACGAGCGAGCTCGCCCTGATTCCCGGCCTGGGCGGCAGCATTACCGCCAGTCCCAAGGCCAAGTGCAATCTCAAGCACGAGGAGACGTTGACGGAGGCGGTCAACCTCAGGGTCCCGTGTCGGACCCGCAGTCGGAGCACTCGAACGAGAGTGGCTCTCGGGAGGCGCCGAGTACTCGTACTCGTACGAGGGCACCTCCGCCCCTGCTTGACCGGAATGGAGAAGTCCACTTCCACGTGGAGCGGATCCTCCAGGAGCAACGGTGTCGCGGGAAGCGACAGCTCCTCGTGAAGTGGAGGGGTTATGCCCACTCCGAGAACTCGTGGGAGCCGATTGAACGGCTCCTGATTGACTGCCCGAAGGCTGTCGCAATCTGGGAACAGAAGCGGCGGCAGCTTCATAAGTAGTCCGGGGCTTCTTGCCCGAACGGGGTACGGATGATGAATACATACCGTACCCGCGCTCATCGTGAGCGCTAGAAGCCGCGCGCTTCAGGATGTCCCTTGGCAGCATACGCTTGCTGATCAAGTGGGCAAACCTCACACGAAGATCACGCTGGTCCAGGATGTGGGACAGCTGCTGATCTTCATGGAGTTCCCATAACTCCGTGGGCGAGTACTTGAAAGTCTCCACCCACGCCTAAAACATGTCCTCACAAGAACTCCATGTGGGACAGTTCTCGGGCATAACCCAGGGGTATCCCCAAACAGGATAGAGACCACCCCGGGTCTCGGGCTTCTTACGACAAGTCGTGAAGTCCTTAAGGGGAATGCGGTGTGGCGCGAGAAGCACACACCGAGCAGCCTCCACGTTGTCGACGAACAACTGTTCTTTCTGAACAAGGGCTCGTTCATAGATGCCCCTAGAAGTGTGACCGCCCACAAGGCCACGAGGAGCGACGAGAAGCTCTAAGAAGAGGTCAGCCCCAGAGCTCTCCTCGGGAGGCCAATACCCTCTTGAGTTGATGGCAGCTCCCTGGCTAACGGGTGCCGCCACCGAACCCCCACGCACACGCTGGGCAGCTTGGAAATCCTCCTGCTGCTGGTCGAGGTCATTCGAGACCTCCCGGGGCTCAACAATGGCACCCTCCTCTTCCTCTTCTTCCTCCTTCTCCTCCTCTTCATCCGAGGAGCCGAAGAGACTCTGATAGGAGCGTCGAGTCTCCTTCTCCTCGCGGAGTGGAGACTTAGAGGCGGTACGCTTCTTTGAGGGCTTGGCGCCTTCGGCTTTAGAGGCCTTAGCGCGCGCAAGACCCTCGGCAAGCGGCAAGCGACGTTTGCGAGGACTCCCTTCCTCATCGCCACCGGCTTTGGGAATGCCCTTAGCCTTAACGGCCGGACTCTCAGAGCGCACAGAGGTCCTGGGACTGTGATCACCGTGATCACTAGCGGACGACTGCACGCTGTCTTCTTTGTGCTCACTGGGCACTGGGCTGTGCCCTCCCACAGAGCCCGCAGGAGCATCATGAGTGCTCTCGGACTCGGCATCGTCCTCACTGCCCGAGTTGAACTCACGTTCTACGAACCGAGGGTTCGGACGATTGTCTGAAGACGAGGGCGACGGACTGCGGCGCCTGCTTGCGCGCTTGTCCGCAGCCGCGTCACCCGAGGATCCGATCGCCTCGGAGGCCACCTGAGTAGCCTCCTTAAGTGCAGAGCCTTTGCCGTGAGGCTTAGTGCTCTTGGCCTGCGCCTTACCGGCTGCAGCCTTGGAGCGTGTCTTAGCACCGCTCTTAGCAGTGCCACGAGGCATGTTAACGGTCGAAGTGGAGACCTTGACGAAGAGCGCACAGGTTGCTGCTCGAGGCTCTAACTGTAAAGTGAGCCTCCGCCGCGCTCGCGCGGCCGAGTCGATGGTTTTCGACTTTGAGAATGAGAGTTTGTGACGAACATCTCTTC
Organism: Phytophthora infestans T30-4; assembly: GCF_000142945.1. Lineage (NCBI taxonomy): Eukaryota > Oomycota > Peronosporomycetes > Peronosporales > Peronosporaceae > Phytophthora > Phytophthora infestans. The sequence continues at coordinate 3,509,608 of NW_003303750.1, read as the reverse complement.
ATTCTGATTGGTCGGTAAACCGAACCTAAGTGGGGGAGGATGTAACGGGGTACGTAGCACTAAGTGTACCCTGGTTACATGAAGTGTGACACTTCACACTTCAGGAGTATGACATGTCATACTCCGGGATATTTGGTACAAGGTACCAAGGTCATTCAAAACCAACCATTGGTTAAATGACATTGCATTTCTATAGGTAACTGATAGTTTGTATTAACCACAAACTTAACCTACCTATAAATATACTCAGTTTACAATCTACCTTATTTAGGTCACTTCGCTCTCTTTAATTAAAGAGGGGACCAGTGAACTGCCGTTCACTGAGAGTTTGTATACTCTCGGAAGATAACTTCCTCTAGCGCAAGGTGCTGTGTGACCCCGTCACACCACTACTTCCTCTGTCCGAAAATATAAGCGGGGCATCTGTTTATACCGTGTCCGAAAATAAAAGCGGCATGCTTACAAATTCAAGTCATTTGATAGTACTGTCGTATTCCACCTAAGTACTCCCATACAAATGCTGTTGTTGTTGCCGGCCGCTGCAAACCAGACCGTAGAAATATTTAGGCACTCTACACGGCACCGCTCAACAGAGAATCTCGCGCGCTACATCTCTACAGGTTTTTATGACATTTCGTGTAAAATTGACATCCTGGCGAAAGATTTTCAAATTTCACATCTTCACCACGAACTTTGCATAACGATAACTTTGCGACCAGGTGGCCGATTTGCTTCAATCTAAACAGCAATTAAGACCAATCAGCTGCTCGTTTAAAGGTTCTCTGTTCTTAAAATTAATTTTGCCCGCCCATCCTGCTTATTTTTTCGGACGGAGGAAGTACTTGTTTAGCAGCATCAAGCTTTGTATTGAGACGCTTCTCAATCCAATCAGACTGAAAGTCAGCTGCAGCTTCAAATTCATCCTGTACTTTTTTAAGTGCCGACATCAATTTCACCTCATACGTCGTCGTGTGTGTTGTGTTGTGCAAATTAATCGCTTTTTCATTGTTGTGAACGCACCGTTGACTTTAACCTCCAGCTCATTAGCTAAAAATTTAACCGCAGCAGCACCAGAAGCTTGAGAATGGCATTGGACCTCTTGGTTGAGGCCACTAAAGCGCCTGTCGATTTTCGAAGCGAGCAACTCGGTTTAGTGTTTCACAGTTTCCTCATAATGCGAGTGAGCATCATCGAGATAGTCACGGATGTGGCAACCAAGACGATTCTCTGTGTCAGCAGCAGTGTTGGTGTATTTGACGATCTCTTGAATGTCTCCTCGTGTCTTACTTGTGAGTCCTGAAAAACCCTTCCGAACTCTGCTATAAAGTTTGGTCTGCTGAGTACGACGTCCTCTTGAAGCACAATCTGTTGCGATTTTTTGTAAAAGTGGCTTGATTGGAAGCGGCGGTCTTGGATAAGGTCATGCTGACCGCGAATAAAAACGTTTGTCCTCTTCGACACACTCTCTCCTTCTCCTTCGCCATGTACGACGACAGCCGTCGACGGCTGAACCAGCTCCATTAACAGCACGTGCCGCTCTGAGGGTGTACAAGCCGATCTCAATAGATCCCTGCAAAAGCCGCACGCTATGCGACTCTCCCTTTTTGGTTCAAAGTAAGTGGTGGTTTGAAGAAAGCGCATTCTTGGTTTATTTTTTTTAAAAAGAAACGTGTTCAAACCACAAAACGACTTTGAATTAGGTTTGCTCGTAATTTTGGTTTGTTTCGATGAACGCAGGTTTGGTTTGGTTTTGATTTGTTCAGGGCGTGAGATACCTTATATTTATTTATTAACCACTGCTCTATAAATGTACTTCCTAAAAGACTCCAAACCCCGTAGTTATTACTTGAAGAGTTTAGTCGTTGTTGGACAAGCAAAACAACGTTCCTTGCGATAGTGGTTGGTCCGGTTGTTTTTGTGTGGAGACAATAAGTAAATTGTGTTTTGATTGAGATTTCAGAGTAATCAATTATTGCAGCTGACAATGTAGTCAATCTCACAATCACAATCCCATTTTCCACAGTTCCATTCATTGTATGGTTTGTACAGTGTATGATACGAACCCTGCAAACGTACGTTTCGTCCGCCGTGGTGGTCACTGCAAGCCACCAAGACGGACAGTTAATTGTGAAATTCCGACGTGCTGCGTTTGTCAACTACACTCCCACTTATCTGATGCAGCGTGGCTGGAATCGCATCAAGACGCCTCGAAATGGGGCGATATCATGCTTCGAGTCGATTCTTCCTGGCTATCACACCATCAGGAAGGTCCTTAATTGGTGACTACTTTAAAGTGTCAAACTCTGATTCAAAAGAGGTATTAATTCAGAGAACGCCTTCTTGTGGCTGAGATGGCGGACAAGAGACGCAAGGCCACGAGCACCAAGCGCAAGGTACTGCTGAGTGAATGCATCCTATGCTGCAAAGCTGACATTCGCCTTGGACTGGGCAGGAAGAGATTAGCGAGCTGAAGGCGGAGATCTGCAAGCTGCGCTCCGAGTTGGAGCTCACGTCGGATCTGAAGGGGCTGCAGCAGGCCGAACACGCTCCTCCATTGGAGCTGGTAGTAGCCGAGAACAATAGCATGTCCTCGGTCATCCTGCAGCAGCAGCTTGACGTCGCTCGTATGCATTCTACGCTGCCTCCTCCGTTGGTATGTAGAAGACTTTCGAGATTCAGCTTGGAAGGCTAATGGCTTTCTGTAGGAACTTCATCCTCTGTGTACACGCATCTGTCTTAAGAAAAGTTGGGACGAGCGAAGTGCGACGCTTTTAAGTCTTCGGGAGCAGAAATTCCGAGCTGCGTATGAGTACATTACGACGCGAAGTGAGCTTTCGTCTTCGTGCTCTAGTGACGAGCGGTTCGAGACTGCGAACGGCGACGTATGTTGCTCCATCTTCCAAACGGTGCACTTCTCTGGCGTCAAGTCACTTCAGCAAGTGTATGACGCAGTTCTCTTCAGTATGAACAATATGGAGATAAGTATTTGCGAGAGACTCGGACATATCACAACTCGGGACGACTATGACTGTGCAGACAGTAGTATCTACAATGCGAGGATGGTGTCGACCAATGAAACGGGCGTTTCGACTGAAGTGAGTGGTATCATGTTCTCCAGGTTCTTCGATTCAAGCGATCGAAGAAGCTTCAGCGATGCTCCGTGTGGGATGCTCGTGATTGACTCGGTGGACGAGGACGAGCTCTATCCTTACGTTCCAAGCGAGCGAGTTCGCAAAGATGTGTCTGCAGCTTTGTACTGACAGCAGGTAGCCAGCGCTTGGACGACGACACGCTGGTGGTGACGCTGCGCCGCGCTGCTTTTGTGAAGCTCCACTACCCGAAGTTCGACATGTCAGAAATAACTTGGCAAGAATTGCAACAGGACGTTGCACGGTGGGGAGATGTCATGACTAGAGCGATCCGGAGCGTCCTTTACTCTGTTCCGTAGCAAAAGGTTGAAGAACATGTGAAGGATTGAATAGAAGAACTTCATCTTAGACGTTTGTGCATTTAAGGTTAGCTTACCCGCTAACTTTAATTTGGAACAGAGGAAGTGGATACAGGTCGATTTTTTCTTGCAATTAATTTTCGAGGCTGACATGTGAACAGCAGAAGCTTCTGCTATGCATGCGTTGGAGTGAAACATCACCAGCGTTTCAAACTTTGCCTGCAGTGAAACGACTTAGCGCTTATCACAAAATTCTTACAAGTACTACTTTTTATTGATTAAATTATCAATGGCAATAATATACTAGGACTACTGTAGAGAATAAAACCCCAAAATATTCTGTTTGAAATCCTTGAATAAATCACGAAATAATGGCGAACTTGGACATCATACCTCTTGGAGACTGGTACAAAGGACACCTCGCATGGACGCTATCATAACATCAAACGTCGCGGTCATTCTCTTGAGCAGGCCTCGTTGAAATTGCTCAGAAACGGAGAATGTCGGACGGTGGATCTTCACCAAACCAGCAGACCGCATGACCACAACGAGCTCTTCCTCTTCGCTGTCTTCACTCTTGTTAGCCGTCAAGAGAATAGCACCCGTTTGCTCTTTGCGGACGCACTGGTCTGGACTGTACGGATACAACTCGTCTACGTCGACGCTGTCCCTCACGAGAACTGCAAACGGTTCCCTAGTATCCGACTGCTCGGCATCGACGTATTGCGCAAAGGACGCGAGGTTCAGCTCAGTCTGGACGCCGTCCTCATCAGCAGCAGACAAGCGACAGTTGCAGAAGTGGTCCCCGACTGTGTCGTAGTCGTCACGCACCGTGATGCACCCCAGTCTCTCGGAGATGGAAATCTCCTCGTTAAAAAAATGGAACATGGCTGCTTCATACACTTCTCGCACAGAGTTGACTCCTCTAAACTGCGTCACATTGAAAAGCGAGGAGCACAAATTCCCCTGCGCATCTACAAACTCCTCGTACGTACTGTACGGCTGAAGTAGATCCAGATGACAGCTTTTGGCCTTCAAATAGTCCACTCCGTTCTGAATTTTGTGCTCTTGGATAGCAGCGAGTGTTTGGCGACGCGACTCATGATCAACTCCAAGGTGGATGAAAGAGTAGAGCGGATTAGGCGACGCTCGCTTGAAATTACAGTAAACGCGGTAGAATAATTAAAGAGTGACTTGCTACCACAGCATATTAAAAGCGAATCGTACCCCAGATCGGCTCGTGCGGTGACGACAAGCAGGTGCTGCCGACGCAGAACATTGCTCAGCACCGCGTTGCTGGTCGCCACTTTATCAAGACTCTGGCCTCCCATAAGTCCCACTCGATCTTTCAATGCTGCCAGCTGAGCTTCCAGTTCTTCCACCTCTCGACTCAATCTCGCCTTCTTCTCCTTGTTGATGAGATATGTTGCCTTACGCTTCTTCACTGGACGCTCGTTCCCCGAGTCGTCCTCGTCCATGCTCACAGTCGAGAGCACGTTATGTTGCTTTTCATTTTCCTTGATCACACCCCGCATCTTTCCTGAATGGAGACTTGCGTTCTAGGCCGCGATATTAATTATGGCTTGAGCTGTACCCATTGGGGTTTTTATTTACAATCATTCCTGATGAGCACGGTGGATTCTAAAAATAGCCAGCATATTAAAAGCTACCGGACGGAAGACAAAGGCGCGGAACAGCTCTAGCTTTTTCCAGCAGAAGTTATGACTACTCTATGTAAACGGATGCGCTCTTTAATTTAATACAGCTCCATAGCAACCGAGTAATACAGTGAGTGCTATAATCCTATCTTGTGGGTAGTGGGTGGACGATCAATGATAGAGTTTCGCTATTTCAGACGTTGTGAAACAAACCTTAGATTACGCACCCCTTTTGATATTACACGTACGTAATGTAAAAAACGGGCGTATTGTTTGGTGGTGTAACAAAAAATACAGTTGTTTGAACGGAGAAACAAATTCCTGTACCTAATTTAAGTATGCCCTAAATTCCTGCAAAAACGATGTAAAATCTGCTATCTAGAGGAAGAGGGACCAACACCTGACGGTTCTTCGCTTTGAAGGTATTCGTCCTTTTGGCTCTTTTTTTCGATTTACTTTTTGATTTTGTGAGCACGCAACGATGGCAAGTTTAACCATGTTTAAACAGCCAGAGACCTACCGTCTTACCCCGCACTAGACGCCTAAGCTCTCAATTTAAATAGAGAGCCCCATGGGCGTTTTAGGGCCTGTTCCACAAAATCTCTAAAAGTGAACAGCGGGTTTGCTTTTCCTCCAGAATGAAACCTTCCGCTGTTTTGGAAAACCCACTGGAACCGCATGCGGAACACCCGGATTCTAGTTCATTTTTTTGCAGCGTGAAGACACTCTTAAAAGTGATATGAAAAGCAATAAAAGAAAGTAAAGTTTATTTGAAAAAGAGATGAGAAATAGTTTGAAAACAAGTCCTTTGATCAACCGCTGCTCTAACATGTACTGTATCGGTGACTTTTGTTGTATTGAGTACTGCTAGTAAGTCCCTGCGCATAAGCAATGATCCTCATTGAATCGCTCATTTTTTTACCAGCGCTCTTCTGTCAATTAGGTGAGGGTCCAATGACGGACACGTTGTCTCTGCTTTGAAGGCGGGATAACCGACGTGTTTCAAGTAATTCCATCACTTAATTGCCATCATCAGTATTATGCTCGTGTTCTGAAATGCACCGACTCCCGTCTCGTTGCTCGAGATAGTCATGGTGTAGATTTAGCTTTAAGAGAGCGCCGAGCACAGCACAATGTGCTAATAATTTACGTGGCTACTAATGCAGGATCTAATATAAAGCAGCCTAGAGGGCTGCACTGCCCCAACATGATTTCTTGAGTCGCAGTCGCTATGCGCGAGTGCCGCCATACTCTACGTGGCCACGCTCGAGACGTCCGACGTCGGGTATGTGGCATACTCGTTTGGTGGTGCCGTTATTACGATCGTTGTGCTCGGAGTGGCCCACCGCAACGGCATGCGCTCCATGAACCCAATCACCACTGGCGATGTTGCAGATCGCGCTGAGTGCATTCACTTCCTGTTCGCCGTCCTTGGTGGCATCACACGCTGCCACGGCGGCAGTGTGTGCATGTTTCTGACGTCGGGCATCCTCCGACCTGTTCAGTCTCCAAACACCGGTCTTGTCCGCCTATATTTTTTTATTAATATATTTGATACAGAAAGGGGTTATCTGTTCGCCCGCTAAAAATATCCTCTATCTGCGCGGATAGAGGTTAAAGGAATTCGCCTCAATTACCTCTAGAATCAGCATTCGGAACACGGAGCGTTTTGAGTGATCCGCTGGATGGTAAATTTCCGCTGGATTGGTTCCAATCCGCTGGAATTTGTACCTGCGGAACATGGCCTTATTTATGTATACCGGTACAGCGTTGGCGTTCAAATGCAGAGTGTCGCTAAGAACTAGAAGAACGGCGAGGTGGTTAACTATCTCTACACATGCGAACCATCCACCTTCAAGGTGTAGTAAGGTCCGATACAAGCAATGGAGATCGATTGTGTTGCGCATAGGTGTACGTGGAGATGACTCTACAGTCGTAGTTGAGCTTAATCACCTCAATATCACAGCAGTGCATTCGCGATGCAGCGAACAGCTCCAGATCATCGGCGGACAACTCCCCGCTCTTTAGCGAGGATATGTACGCCTCACCAAACAATCCAGCCAGTTCCTCCAAGTCTGCATATAGTCCGCCAGGGCTGATTCGTTCTCGGTGTACGATGCACCGAGACTGTGTCAAAGACAGCAAAAAAGACTGGACTGCATATCACTTGGTAGATACCATTCTGCTGGAGAGATGCACAACTCCTCACGTTCATCATTTCCGTTGAAAACGTGCTGGTACCGCTGGTGCCACTCCTGCATGCTAACCGTCGAGCTGAGAAGGTCTCGAAGAGGAGGGTGCAACTTGTCCACACTAAGATCTATCTTCGGGGCGAGCCGCAGAGCTGAAATGCTTTCGTGAGTTCTCCTTCATTTAGTTCATGTCTAATCAAGCACCCATTGTGCAACCTTCCCGTAGTGCGGAACCTTGGGGTTGCCAGCCTTCGCCTGAAGTTTTTTGTCTTGTAGTGCTTGTCCTGTATAGTCGTTGTACCTGGTCCAATATAAGGATTGGAAGCTCCTATTAACCCCTTGAGACCCGAGCTGTTTCGGCGCAAACTTAACCGAATCCCTAGTCTCTCAAACGTGTATGTGGGGGGAAGGGCTTCCATATAAATTCCTTCATGTTTTGCTAACATGTATAGTGCATAGCCGCACTAAAAACCTAAACCTGGAAGACTGTCTCTCCTGTTATCTTGTACCTTCATCTTGTCGAAGGCCCGAAAACGAGCGATATACACTTTAGTCATATTAGCGTGTATAGTAGACTACAAAACCGGTACCTGCATTTGAACAGGAACTGGTAAGGCGGACATAGGTTGAACAAGCTTGGTACATAACTAAACCAATGTAACATATGCAGTCAAGTTCAATATCGTAATATTGAGGGCATACAAAACCTAAGTAAAAAATTACGATCGACGCCTTTGATCAGTCAGTCATCTCAGCATCCGGAGCGCGGCGAGCCCGCTTTGGCTGATGCAAGCCGCTCGTCGTGGTTTCATCTCCGGACGACTGGACACTCTCAGCCTCATCATTTTCCTCGTTCGAGCATTCGCGACGTCCCGGTGTACGTGCGCGGATTGTGCGCTTCACTGCCTTCTTGGGGAGCAGCGTTCCGTTTCTCCAGGCCTTGTGCCAGATGTCGAAGCAAGACATTGCAGCTCCGTTGTACGTGTGACGAACCTTCTCACAGAGGAAAACCCGCCAAGCCATGGGTCTCTTCGACGTGTTGGGCAGCTTACACTCGCTACAGTATACCGACGAATCTCCACCTTTCGCGTTGTCGGTGCCCTTCAAGAGCGAGCAGACCTTGCACGCTCTCGTACGGCGCTTCCGCCCTTGCTGGTTGTTGCCACTGCGTCACTCGTCATTTTGCACAGGTTGGTGTGCGGCTTGGCGAGAATTTGTGCGCTGCATCGGTTTGGTTGGTGTCACTTGTAAGCACGCGTTGTCGTGCAAAGTCACCCAGTCCTCCTCGCGTAGCTGACACAACTCTAGATGTAGTTGCTTCAAAAACTTTACGTGAGTCAGCTTCGGGTTGTTTGCCTTAGTCTGTCTGGCGTTGTAGACAATGAAGGCATTGATAATGGCAAAATCAACGAGTCCGAGAAATAGAGACTTATAGTATTTCTTGTACTTGATACATAGCTGCAGCGAGTATCTACAACATGTATCATACACGATTAGATATATCCATAACTTGGATGTACAATATTGATGCACTTTACCTTTGCAGACGCAGCTGGTCGTGCACGTCGACACCTTCCATGTACGTCTGGTACTCCTTCACAATACGGGGGCAGGCCACTTCTTGTTGTTCACCCGTCAGCTTCTCACGGCGTACTATTCGGTCAATCGCAACACTTCCACCTGTGCTTAGCATGTGCACCGATCGTGTATCCCACCAACGCACAACTTTCATGTCAGGAACTTGGAGTGCTTTGGCCACTGAGTACGTGCCTCTCTCAATATTTGATGGTCGGTTCTTCGGTATCTGAGGCGGCTTCTTTTTGTCACCCTTCTGCTTTTTTGGTATCAACTTAGTGCTGAGCCCCAAGCGGTCGGTACGCACAGTGCCGATAGAGTAGAAACCCATGGTAAGCAGCTGAACCGAGAGCGGCACTGCCGTGTAGAACCGGTCTGTCACAACGAGGCGCATGGAACCGTCTGCAGGAGCCGTGGGGCCAAATACCGCGCGGAGGTTGCGCACGACGGCTGCAGGGCCGGACTTGTAGTCAGTAGAACTTGTTCCTCCAGCCCTCTCCTTTTTGCCACAATAAACTTCAAACCTGTATCGTACATCATAGTAAAAATATTAGTTTGTACCGTACATGATAAGCCAACTTAGCAACCAAAAAAAAAAGTGACGTGCCAAAGAGCACGTCCTACATACCGGATGCAATATGCAGTCGTTGAACAACACAGCATGAATAGTTTCGTTCCCCATTTGTGTGGCTTATCCTTCATATGCACTCTCATCCGGTTGAACGTTGATCTCGAAGGCAACATTGCCTCATCGAAGGCCATGATTGATGGAGGCGTGTATCCTGCTGCGAAGCGGTTCTGCAGAGCGTCAATAACCGGTCGTAGTTTCCACGCCCTATCTGTTGCAGCGCGTTCGTCCCCGTTTCGGCTAAAATGAAGGTTCCTCGAGAGATGCATGAAGCGATTTCGAGCCATGAAAAAACCAAAACACCCTCGTGGAATTGCCCCCTCGTCCGTAGTTCTCCAGTGATGCGCCAATTTCTCCCAATTGATCTTGCAATCAATAAACCCAAAAATACACAAAGCTCTCGGGGCGTAATGTCCACGGAACTCTTCAACTCGTTCCGTAGCTTTTCTTTGCTCTTTGATTTGTAGCCAGTATTCTTCCGCTCACGAACAACTTGTTTGGCATGAAGACCATCCACTCTTTCGTCAATATGCTCTCTGAAGTACGTGTTTGTCTCCTCAGCGATAGATTCCCAGAGATCTGGTTGCATGAAATAGAAGAAGGCACCGAATGGGGTAGCTGCAGCTCGAATTGCCTTGTCGGTGGGCCCTGAAGCTCCTTTGTACAGGTTGGGATAGTCATCATACATAGCGGTAGCAGGGCGAGGCTCATACGGTTGCTGCAAGTATTCGTATGGTGTTGTGGTCGCTACGTCGGACCATCCTGTGTCCGCCATCATCTTCAGAAATGTGTCTGACAAGGAGCCCGATGCGATATTCGCCATACCACCGACAGCAGATACCAAATCACCGTCAAAACGTAGCTGGGGAGGACCGGGTAATTGAATATCAGCCCCGGAAATATCCTCAAGATGATCCTCACTCTCATCATCTCCATCGTCGTTTTCAGCATCAGAATCGAAGGTTACAAACACCCGGGGGTCGTCGGAAGCTTCGACGAGATTAGCGTCTGCAAGAACACCTAGCATTGAATATACAAGTTATATAAATTTTCAAACGTGTATGTACAGCTTTGACCAACCTCCAGTAGAGACATCACAAATTCCTGAGCCTCCGTTTGACTCTTCATCCGCGCTTACTGCAGGTGTGAAATCATCACCTTCTGAGTCCTGGGCATCTTCTGCTGCGTCCTGCGATGGCTCACTACCGCTGTCTATATCGTCAAACTCCGATGCAAGGTTACGTTGCCTTTCAGGTGACGGATCTACAACAGTATATTCACGGTCAGGCCAGCAGAACCAAAGGCAAGCAGCAACATGACGTGCACGAACCAGCTGTGGCATCAGAAATGGTCATGTGTGGCGATGCCAGAACTACTGCAGACGCTTCTGGTGGAGCCTGCACCTCTGGTGGCGGTGTTCGCAGTGCTGTTGTTGTACATGATAATACATGATAGTTACCGTCGTTTGTGGTCGTCATGGCTTCTGCTGCGCGCTTCTCTGCAACTCTCTGTGCATTCGCAGACCCTTATCGCCTCGCTGTCTTCCTTGCCTCTAGTGCAGCTAATCTCACATCAGCGTTAGAATAAATCAAAAATGTACACCACTTGCATTTGCCTACCAATGTCCATTTTGTCCAGGTACGTCATTAACTCCTCCTCTCCGACGAAATAGTCCTCGCCCCGGATATCCTTCTTCGTCTTGCTCGGCTTCAGATAAGTGAAGTCCACCGACAGGCCTGCCGGTTTCTTCGAGTGCCAGCCAGCTTTCTTGAGCTCCCGCCACCTCGCCCGGAACGCCATTACCGGCGACGGCGTGAGTTCTGCGTGCTTTGCGGCGAATCTTCAAATGAGAGAAAATTGAGTGGCGACCAGTCTTTTTCTTTCGTAATACATATGCAATTTGCAAGTTTGATCTGTTGTGTACTTTCTATTGAAAAATTGGCTTTTCTAAAGCGCATATTTATGTCGATTCTGCAGGAAGTGTGGATAATTACCTACCCCTTGTTGACATGAAGTTTGTATTTGCGCATACAAAAACTAAGTACAATATTATCTAACTTGTACGGTCCACGTTAAGATTTTTCACGTAACATGTACGGTCCAGGCCACGGGTCCCAAGGGGTTAACAGCCACATCGAGAGGCTGAAACAGATTCGTCAGATTGGGAGGCACTAACAACACGAACACGTTGTAGGGCTCGAGATACCCCTCGTGGAATAGCTTGATGTGGATAGCGTACGAGTCGACAATGTACAACACGGGCTGTTTAGGTCTCTTTTCTACTGCATATAGCGTCCTTGGCATGCCGGAGGAGTATGTCATTGTTCCACATACCAGTGGGGTTTACATGCCAGGCGGGTATGATGGCTTCTTCTTCAGTTTGGAATACAGAACATGGGGGTGCCAAAACTTGTCCGTCACCTAATGGTAAAGGCGGCGGTAAACAGTTTGTGACTGCTGTCGCCTTTACGAAGAAGCACCTCTTTAGTCACGGGTTTTATCGTAGATTTTGGTTTCGAAATATCTAGGGACCTAGTCCATATTAATGACATTGCACGGCAGAATTTGTCGTCCCTCAATCAGCTCGTGTGCTTGTTTTAAGAACTATAATCAAACATCGGTTACGTTGTCTGGGAGCGTTCTGGCTGTGGTCTGGCGGCGCGAAACCATGTTGTAGTGGTCCTTAAGCCGGTCCAACCACCGTGATGATGCACGGAAGACGGTTATTAATAGTGGCGATCCGTTCTCTATCGCGGCGCTTTATAGACTGGAGCTGGATGCACTTGTCCTTTACGCGCAGCCCTTTTTTTGTTTCGATCGGACATTTAAGCGTATTATAAAGTTGCCGCTTAAGTTGGTGGTGCTCGGGCTTGCGGCCCGCACCCGGAAGCCTTCGAAGTGAGTGTGGAGTCAGGCGACGGTCCTTCGATGCTTTTGCTAGGTCACCTCGAAGCTTACACCATTGTCTCACCATTGAGAACGTTACTTGGTTCTTCTTGGTCAGCGCATGGTACCCACAGCCGACGACTTTGGGCTTGTACTCGTTTGCCACACCTAACTCGAGCTGAAGACTGTAGCTATTTCACTTCTTCGCCGTTAGCATGGCGATGAGGTGGCAAAAGGAAAAGTGTAGATCAAACTTACGTGCTTTCTACCATGGCCAGTCATTTGAATCGTTGGTGGAGATGGAAGTTTCAGTTACACCCAGGTTGGTCCAGACGATCCGTGGACAGTCCTTGTGCTCCACCCGCTGATAGTACATGTTGGAATACGTATTGGGGATCAGGCACAACGAAATGAATTAGAACAGAGGGTTGGAATGTCACTGGACTGAACAGTGGGGGACACAAGATGAGAATCAGCTGGGCCAGGTCATTGTATGAGAACGGGGTTGAATCTGTTAGTGTTGGTAGGAGCTCTGGGAGAGCAGCGCTAGCACTTAAATAATTCAGTCCTCATTTTACCTTCCAAGAGTCTAAGCGGTCAGAAGTGTTTTCACGGAACGGAGTTCCATTAGGGTTATGAGCCCAAAGACGAAGCCGCTGAAATACTCGAGTGAAGGTGTGCTAAAAACCTGGAGCGGCAAGGATTGGCAGACATATAAGTGGGCGCTGATGAAAGTCTTCAAAGAGCAAGATCTCAAGGTCATCGCGGTCGGTGATTTGACCAAGGCGATGCTTTCTAACGCGAGTGCAGAGACGAAAGAGGAATTTGAGAAGAAGAAGTTGAAGATCATGCGCTTAATTGGTACTTCAGTACCGGCAGCCGTGCTGCACCAGATACGCGACAAGAAGACCGGATCGGAAATGTGGAGTGAGCTGTGTAGTCTTTATAAAGGAAAGCAGAACGAAGCGATCAAGGCATATACGATTAGTCGCGTAGAGAACGAGCTTTGGAATACGAAGCTTACCCCTGGAAGTGATGCTAATCTTCACCTCTGTAAGATGTTCAACCTCAAGACTGAGTTGGCCGACTTGAATCATACCGTTGCAGACACCACAATGGTGGATATGCTACTGGATAGTTTGCCTGATCAAGTTGAGCTCGAACATTTGAAATCTTCTATCTACTATGGAGCGGATCCGAGTGTGTACTCACCTAAGAAGGTGAGGGAGCTGATTCTCGCAGCAGCAGCTCGGCAGAGAGAGCTCCGAGGAAAGCGTAGTGACAAGAAGAGTAACCAGAGAGGAGGAAGTGGAAAAGCATTCGAGAGAAAAATGAGTTCTCTGGGGGACAAAGCTGGTGGATTCAAGAGTGCCCGGAAGGGTTATTCCTGCGGCAGTGAAGACCATCTGCGGGTGAATTGTCCTGATAAGTCAAAGGTGCAGGAGAATGGTGGAAGCGCTGAGCAGAAGCGCAAGCCACGGAGTAACTACATCGTGAGACAGGAGATAGCTAAACCTGTGGAAATGGACCGTGGACAGGATGAGGGTGTTATAGCAGGACTTGGGCAGCTACGTGAAGTCCATGAAGACCCTCAAGAACGCGGTGAAGCACATGGACAGGATGAATCCGTGCATGAAAATGAAGCTCGAGAAGCTGAAAATCATGTTGAAGATGCACGTGATCATGGAGTCGTGAGTGACGGCGAAACAGTGAGTGACGAAGACCCAGTAAATGATCCTGAGGCAGATAGTGGTGAAGCACATCTGATAGACAGCGATCAAGAAACTGGATGGCTTAATGGCGGGTGGTGGTATCTGGATACGGCTTCCAACTCGCACGTCACGGGTAATTTCGCTGAGTTTGTGTCATACACGGCGGACTCGGATAATTTGCAGAATATTACGCCAACAATTGCCTCAAGAATTGCAGGAATGGGAACAGTGGCGTTGATGACAGAGGTAGACGGAGAATAAGTGGTAACATATATCGGTGGAGTGCTGTACATTCCTGACGCAGAGATGGCTTGTTTTCTCCGGGACTTGCCTTTAAGCAAGGTTTTGCTGTTGAGTTTAACAGTGAAACCAGAAGTTTTGACTTACTGAGAGATGGAAGGACTGTAGCTGTTGCGACGGCGCAGGATGCTATTTGGGGATTTCAGGTAGCAGCTCCAGCTCAGAGGGCAAGAGTGATCTCAGAAGCAGCAGCAGTATGCAACCACACCATGGCTCAAAGTGTTGGTTCGCTGAAGCTTTGGCATGAAAGATTATGTCATACATGCCCGCAGTATCTGAAGACCATGGTGGACAAGGAGCTAGTGCACGGAATGATGCTGACACAGCGACAGCAGGAAACGTGCGATGCGTGCCACATTGGGAAGAAGAAGAAGAGATCACACCGCAAGAAGTTGGATCGGGGACTGAAGAGACCGAACCAAGTAGTCTGTGCAGACCTTCTGATTCCGAGCAAGAACAATTCTACTCGGTATGAAGCCGTCCTAGATGGTTATTCTCGCTTTGTCACGGTGTACCTGCTGAAGAGTAAAGACAGCAAGGTGGTGAACAAGCACATGCTGGAATATGTCTTGTGGGCGGAGCGGCAGGCTGGTCGGAGCATCAGCGGAGCTACCCACAAAGTACTGCAAGTCTGGAGTGACAAAGGCAATGAGTTCTTCAATGGCGAAATCGATGCATGGTATCGATCAAAGGAGATTGAGCATGTGAAAGTCGGACCGAAGAGCTCGCAGCTCAACCTGTGTGAGCGCACACATCAGTCATTGGAAGACATGACTCGGTCTACGATGGCACACTCGGGGTTGCCGAGGAGCCTGTGGTCGGAGGCCATGAGAAATGCAGTTTATGTGAAGAACCGCGTGTTTTATTTAACAAGGGAACTGGAGGAATTCCCTACGAGATGTTGTTTGGCATCAACCCGGACGTGCACCACATTCGGAAGTTTGGAGCACTGGCCTATGTCCATGTACCAGTAGCTCCTGGACGCAAGAAACTTAGCGATCATGCGAAGATCGGTTTCGTGTTGGGTTATGCTGAAGATGTAGTTGGATGCAAAGTTTACTTCCCTAACGAGCACACGGCGAAGTTTGTATCTGATTTGCGAGTTGCAGAAGACGTCATGTACCGTGATCGACATGCAACTGAGCTGGAAGATAATGATCTTTCTTCTCTTCATTTCACTCAAAGAGATGAAAACCAAACTGATTTGAGCGAGCTGAGCACTGTGCCGTACTCGGAGCTTGAGGGAGGCAAGTGTAGTGATCTCCAGACACAGGATGGACGTGAAGTGTATTCAGCTGTGCATGCTCAAGTGCACCATGCCGATGATAATGGTAATGGTTCAGGCAGTGATGGTCTGAACGGTGATAGTCAACTTGCTGAGACTGTTCAACTCGATGACAATGCTGTGGAAGATGACAGCCATGACGATGTTGATGAGCAAGCTGATGCTATTGTTGAAAGTGCACGAGATGATGAAGATCAATCACGTGACTTCGATGATGACATTAATGTCGATGTTGGTGAAATACCTGAGGACGAAAACAATCAGGAAACGAATGATACTATCGACATTGAAGATGAAGAAGTAGTGTATATGGCTGGAGCCTGTGGTTCTGAGACAGCTGACCAAGAGCTGGATGAACACGAGGATTCGGGTGGTAATGAGGACATTATATTGTCAAGTGTCTTTGCTGAGGATCTGGGCAGCGAGGATGCAGAATTGCAGAGTGATACCGAAGATATGGTATGGACTGATGATGCACCAGACAGAGAAGTGGGGGGTGCAGGAACTGTTGCGCTGGTACAGCCAAAACAAATTGGCAAGCGGACGCACCATGATGAGACTCCTTCAGAGGAAGAACGGGCCGAACAGGAAGCAGATAAGAAGAATGCGAAGAAGGTTCGGACTGGACTTCGGGAGTATCACGAGCGTCGACGTCCTGCATATCTTGATGAGTACATGGTGAACGTGACAATGAATTCGTCTCGAGTACTGGACAAGAATGGACGACTCATTCGTACAAGCGAGATCAAGATCCCACGAAATCGACGCGAGATGCTGCGATCAAAGTGGAAAGATTTTTCATGATGGCAGAGATGGAAGAGATGGCAGCTCTCAAGCCAAGGGAGTGATTGCTGAGATTCCTGCGAATGAGATGCCAGAAGGAGCAGCACCTGTGAACACAATATGGGTGTATAACGTGAAGTCGGATCACCAAGGTTATGTGGTTCGTTTCAAGTCCCGTATTGTAGCGCTGGGCAACTATCAGCGGCCGGGAATGACTTCAAGGAGACGTTCGCACCTGTAGCACGAATGCAGACTGTCGTTGGCGTTGGTAGCAAAGCTGGGATTAATGGTGTATGGTGGAGATATCAATACCGCATATCTGAATGCCTGGCTAGCGATTAGACAGTACTTGAGATCTATTGATGGATATCCATGCAAGATCAACGGATATGTGTATGTCGTGTTGAAGGCACTGTATGGATTGCATCAGTCGGGACGTGAGTGGAACTCAGAGTTGAACAATTGGTTTGAGAAGCATGGCTACTTGCAGTCGCTGACTGAGCCCTCCTTATACTACCGGTTTGACGGAGATACGATCATGTACGTGCTGGTGTATGTCGACGACATATTAGTGGCAACGAATAATGAGCAGAGCAAGAAGGACTTGTTCGAGGAGCTGAATAATGAATATTGTATCAAGGACCAAGGCTTGCTGAACGAGTACCTGGGTGTGAAAGTGGAGCAGATGCATGAAAAGATCACCATTAACCAAGGGAAATACGCACGTGAAATTTTGACCAAGATTGGGTATCAAAATGCCCATGCTGTTGGAAACACCATGGAAGTGAATCTTAGACTGGCACCACTGAACGAGGAAGAGACTGTGGACACGAGTTTTTCTTACCGTGAAGTCATTGGAATGCTAATGTACTTAGCAACGAGCACAAGACCTGATTTGGTGTTTGTGGTGGGACAGCTCAGTCGGTTTGTGTCCAAACCGTCGGCGAAGCATGTTGGAAGCTTGAAGAGAGTACTGCGGTACGTGGCAGGAACTCTAGACTATGGAATCACGTACACAAGAGCTCAAGAAAGAACGAAGGAAATTGTTCTTGAGGGGTATTGCGACAGTGACTGGGCAAACGATCCGGAGCAGCGGAAGAGTACAACGGGCATTGTATTCACATTATCCGGAGGAGCTATTGCCTGGATGTCACGGAGAAAGTCAATTATTGCACTGTCGACAGCAGAAGCGGAGTATGTGGCTGCATGCGAGGCGACAATGGAAGCTGTAGCAGAAGGCAACATTTTGCAGGAGATTTTACCAGAGCATGAGGTCAAGTTGCGGATCGGAATTGACAATCAAGCAGCTCATGTAATGGCAACGAATCCGACCTACAGCAGGCGCACACGACACATTGAACTCCGGTGGCACTTTGTGCGGGAACAAGTGCAGAAGGGAATCATTGACCTACACAAGGTGAAGGGCGAGGTGAATCCTGTCGACACGTTTACCAAGCCGCTTGACAAGAAACGCTTGAAGGCGATGCTGGAGTTGAGGACACTGGATTGTCGAAGTTGCACTTCGAGGGAGGCGTGTTGGAATACGTATTGGGGGCCAGGCACAACGAGCTGTTGGGACAGAAGATGGGAATCAGTTGGGCCAGGTCATTGTATGAGAACGGGGTTGAATCCGTTAGTGTTGGTAGGAGCTCTGGGAGAGCGGCGCTAGCACTTAAATAATTCAGTCTTCAGTTTACCTTTCAAGAGTCTAAGCGGTCAGAAGTGTTTTCACGGAACGGAGTTCCATTAGTACACCTGTTCATTCTATTAGGCCGTGTCTCCCAATTGAGGTTTCTTAATAAAAAAAACTATAAGGAAGTGCCTACGTTCACCAGTACTATTGCTACAAAAACGGTCAGGGTTTGGTTACCGGAATACCGGGGTAAGGGTATCTCATTTTGAGATTTTTGAGAATTTAGAGATTTTGCTGGCCACTCAGTTTTAAAATCCCCCTCTCCACACTTCCAGCACCAGCACTCACCAGCAAGCGATGCCGTCACGGAAGACGAAGAAGCGTGCCCATGTCAGCGACAGCGACCACAACAGCGGAGATGATGCCGAGGATATCGAAGGCGTCAGCGTCTCTTCCCCCCTTTAGCGGGGAATTTAAGTCCTGGGACGCATTCCACGAGGAGCTAAAGAGGTATGCTTACAAATTCTCCTATATGAGATAAAAACTCATATTTATTTAATTGATAGGTACCAGGAAGAGACGCATCAACTGTACAAGATTCGCTCTACAAACTCCGTGGGCGATCGCAACAAACAGCGGCGAGCTGTAGCCTTGCGCCGCGGGACTTCTCCCGTTATTTTTGACGAGTCGCTACAGTTCTATACGAAAACGCTTATTTGCACGCACGGGTGGAGATTCAATCCCAGGGGGGAAGGAGCGAGAACCAACCACAACATCCGTTCCATCGACTGCCCTGCAAAGCTGACTGCCGTTCTTATCAAGGAAGGAAACGAGAATTACAAAGTTCGGGTCACCAAGCACGTGGCCACTCACAACCACGACGTCGGTCAAGACGTCTACTATACCTACGCAGAAGCCCGAAAAATTACTTCGCCAGGCACGCAACGTGTCGTCAGGACGATGATGCAAGGTAACGATTCTCTATATCCTTGTTAGCTACAATCGTTCCGAACCGTTTTCAATTGTCTTAGGTGGTTCTAAGAAGAAGAAGATTCTGCGCTATCACAAGGAGGTCTCGGGAAAGGTTGTTCTACCCAAGGATGTCGAGAATCTCCTTGCTAAGATACGTAAGGAGACTTACACTTCTGAGGACGACAACGTGCGCGTGGCTCAAGTGCTTCAAGACTTTAGTGAGGGGCCTTGCAACGCTGTCAACGTTTTTCGCGATAAATCTACGGGGCTTACAACGTGCATTACATTCCAGACGGCCCCCATGCGACGGATGGTGCGCAAGTTTCCGGAGGCTGTCTACGTCGATGCGACCTACGGAACCAACATCAATCGGTACGTCGTATGAACTGGAGTTGTATTTACCAATACGTTGGTGTTGTGGTCACTAACACATCGGTATCGTAGAAGTAATTGTGAATGATTTACCAACTAATACTAATACACCTTCTGATCGTTCTACAGATATCGGTTGTACAGTTTCATGATTACGGACAAGTTCGGGTGTGGAGCTTTTGCGCAACATTCTCTAGTGGACGGAGAGAGTAGGTTGAACATGGAGTGCGCAGTAAGAGCTTTCAAGCAGAACAACACAGAGTGGAAGAATGTGAAGGTTATCGTCATTGACAAGGATTTCATGGAACTGGCGCTGCTGCGCGATGAATTTCCTTGTGCGACTATCATCCTCTGCCACTTTCGCGTTATTGACTATCTCCAGCGAGCGGTGAGCAAGAAAGACTATGGGTTCTCCACTTTTGAGAAGATGCACGTGAAGAATACCCTGACCTTGATGGTTCGTGCGGAGAATGAGAGTCTTTTCGATGATTACCTGTCGGCATTGAGGAAACTGTGTGCGAGTAAACCCACGTTGCTGGATTACTTCGAGGAGAATTGGTTAAACTGCAAGGAACTGTGGTGTACCTTTGAGCGCGAAAACATCATCTAGACAACAGCACAACAATCGTCTCGAAGCCAGTTGGGGTGCTGCAAAGGACTTGTTACATCGTCATATGGCTATGGATGAGTGTATCGACCATCTCCTATTTCTACAACAGTCTGCAGAAGACGTGTATAATGCGAAGGTCAAGCGCGTCGGTTTTCGCTACAATCAAAATTACGATGACGAGATGACTGCCCTGGCAAAGTGCGCTACTCATTACGCATGTAATTTAGTCGAGGAGCAGTATCACGCTAGCGAAAGAGTGTCGTACGTTGTTTAAAGTGAGGGAAATACCTTTACTCTCTCTAGTTCTACAGCCTCGGGTGCGAAATATGCTGTCAGCTTGTATGAGAACTCCTGCAGTTGCTCCTTTTACCAGATCGTGTTACTTCCTTGCCGTCACATCTTGTATTTGCGGCGGCAACATTCAGAATTTCGATCTATTATTCCCTGTGAGGCGATTCCGCTGAGATGGTTGCTTGCGGATAACAGAGAAGACTCAAGTGTTCCTGATATGACACAGAAGTTCTACATCGAAGATGTTGAAGCGCCTTCAAGACGTGTCCTTGGACATAATCAAAAGTATCGATCGGGATTTGCAGTGTGCCAGAGGATAGCCGAAGTCATTGCAGACAAAGGGTCACGAAGCTTTCGCGTTTGGCTTAACCATTTGGAAGACCTGGAGAAAATCGCCCGTCACAATGATGTACCGCCATCCTACACGGACGCAAGTACCGTTGGAGAACTCGCAAGTTTGGAAGACACTGGTGACAACGTTGGTGATGGTGTCACCAATTCGTGTGATATTGGTGATGATACTGGTGATGATTCTGGTGATGATACTGGTGATGGTGTCATCAATTCAGCTAGTGTTGGTGAAAATACTGGTGATGGTGTCACCAATTCAGCTAGTGTTGGTGAAAATACAACCAATTCTGGACGTGTTCTGGCGTCCGATTCGCCGATGGAGATAAAAATCGAAAGGGAAGGACGGTCCACCCAGGTTTCAACGTGATAACTAGACGGAGGCTAAACCTTTACATTTCAGACAGCGACTCGAGCGATGAAATAGTCAACATTGTGTTGAACGCGTCCAGTAAACCTGCAGGAAGACCACGCGAAAAAGCTTCTACAAAGAAGGCCAAGCGTCGAAAGGAGTTTCAAGACACCAAGGCGCTTATTCAGCAGATAAACACTTATGGAGACACCACATTGTCCACCTTGCGTGAATATGTGGATCAAAAGAAGCTGTCGCTGGAGCAAATAGAGCCCGTGTTCAATGCGATTCGCCCCAGGCATGATGATGCTGTCTTCAAACGACCGAAAGGACATGTGGTTACTCCGGGAACAACAAAGAGCGTGGAGACGAATATAAGATACGTACTTCCAGAGCAACTCGTCCTAAAAGCTCAAACAGCCGGCAGGAACGCCATCTCGAGAGGGCAGAGCGAGTATGGTCGTACACCACCACACGAGGACATCACCGTTTCAATTTTGGATGTGGGATCATTCTCTCTTGTCGACATTGACACTATGTATGAATGGCATTGTCTGAAGAAAAAATATATGCCGTTCGGAAGCTGATGAAGTGGATCGAAACGAAGCCCCAAACAGAGACCCGCTGCGAAATATTGAAGCGTGTGCAAAAGATTAATGTGTACACGTCGTTGAAATCCACGAGCGGGGAAACACTTGTTCAGTTTGACGACTTGACAAGATTTGCGGGTAAAATGTGGCTTAGTGACGGGTGCGTATTTGTAGCGGCACTGAAGGTAGCGGAACCATAGAATCGTACCCAAAATAGTGGTAGAATCACCCAAGTGCACGTCGTTGATCCAGTTTTTCTTGGTCTTCAAGACGCTGCAGACCGTGCAAGAATGTTGGATACCAGGGAACAGTTGCTGAGTACAGTCTGCCGAAGTCGCGTCATCCTGATTCCAGTCTACATCGTCGCTGACATTAGCCATTGGTGCGGAGCGATCGTCGACTTTGGCTGTAAGACAATCTGGATCTACGATCCTAAACACAACGAGGAATATTTGAACACAGTGACTACAATCATGACCAAGAAAGTTGTGCCAGTGATCGGCCAAGCATGTAAGCTAACTATCCGCCGGTCTTCGGCGTGGTATCAAGACGACGGGCACGATTGAGGGGTTTTTATTGTGAAGTGGTTTGAGACCTATACCAATGTCGCTCACAACACTAAAGTGGACGAAGACCTGGTGCAGCTGACTCCTGCATTTACTTCTGCTAAAGACCTGGACGATTGCAGATACAACATGTTTGAGTCAGTCTTTATGGATGTTACAAGCTAGTTAACGAATATGAGACCCACAATTGCAATCGTACCTCCACGACAAATGTAGACTTCCTCCAAGATCTAGGTGTTTTCCTAATGACTCTGAAAAATGAATGTTCAAGAAGCTAATTCATCGGACAACGGTATGTGGTACACACGATGCTTCACCAAGTTTTAGACATTTTTTTCAGAAATACCGACCATACCGGTTTTTGCATTACCCTCGCCCTAGCGATATTCCTTGAAGCAAATGGCTGTTTTACACCCGTGAACTGGTGAACGTAGGGAGAGCCAAATTATAATATCCCCGCGCTTAGGCGTCTAGTGCGGGGTAAGACGGTAGCCATTTTACAGAACAAATCGTGTGATCGACATCACTGTACAGTGGCGCCGCATTTACGCGCGTCGTAAGCGATCCTAACCTATAGATTGGTACATTTCATATAGCGTAAAAAACCTTACGTGATAAAAACGTTTTTTATCAGTTTTGTTTCATGTTGAGATTCAAAAATTTGTTAACGTTTTTTTGCTTCGCGAAATTTCGTAAGATGACAATCAATACTAGCACCCTAGCCGAGTTAAAACGGGTGCAAAAAGGGAAACCAAGATCTCAGGGGTCCAACCATATATCGGCGCAACCCTGGCAACTGCGTCCCCGTCAAACACGCGAGTGTTATACGTCCACAGCCACTTGGCGACGTGGAGGTAAACACACCGCGTTACAAAGCAGAAACCGAACACGTACAGCCGTCTGCTCGATTGCGTCGAAAAAAAAAAAACTGAAGCAGCAGACTATTCCCTGTCAGTGCAACGCTATTCATACCGGTAGGGGCACTTCCTGGCATGCCACGCTTGTGGGACCCGGAACGATTATAACTAGGATATAGAGACTCATTACCTTGCATCATCGTCCTGACGACACGTTGCGTGCATGGCGAAGTAATTTTTCGGGCTTCTGCGTAGGTATAGTAGACATCTTGGCCGACGTCGTGGTTGTGGGTGACCACGTGCTTGGTGACCCGAACTTTGTAACTCTCGTTTCCTTCCTTGATAATAATGACATTCAGCTTTGCAGAGCAGTCGATAGAACGGGTGTTGTGGCTGGTTCTCGCTCCTTCCTCCTGGGCTTGAATGACCACCCGTGCTACAGATAAGCGTTTTCGTATAGAACCCTAGCGACTCGTCGAAAAAATAACGGGAGAAGTCCCACGGCGCAAGGCTACAGCTCGACGCTGTTTGTTGCGATCGGCCACGGAGTTGGTAGAGCGAATCTTGTACAGTTGATGCGTCTCTTCCTGGTACCTATCGATTAAAATTTATGTTTGTTTTTATCTCATACAGTACCAGAAATTGTAAGCATTACCTCTTTAGCTCCTCGCAGAATGGGTCCCAGGACCGCTAAACGGGGGAAAAGACTCGACATCATCTCCGCTGTTGTGGTCGCTGTCGCTGTCGCTGACATGGGCCCGCTTCTTCGTCTTCCGTGACGGCATCGCTTGCTGGTGAGTGCTGGTGCTGGAAGTGTGGAGAGGGGGGATTTTGAAGCTGAGTGGCCAGCAAAATCTCTAAAGTCTCAAAAATCTAAAAACGAGATACTCTTACCCCGATATCCCGGTAACCAAACCCTGGCCGTTTTCATAGCGATAGTACTGGTGAACATAGACACTTCCTATTGTGCCTTTCTGCCAAAACACCCTCAGTTTTATGGTGCTACGTAGGAGGATGGCTCTTACGGAAGACCTCCTATCTGATCGGGTGCATCCGACTAAAATTTAGCCTAACCCTTTGACTAAAACAAAAAGACGATGCCAATTAAAGACATATTTGACCGGACCACGCGTGTTTTCTCAGGGAGGACCTAAACCATAGCCATACCATACAAAAAATTAACAAGGTAAGATGTAGCAGTCACAAAATTGGTATTGTACAATACCTTCCATCCTTTGAAGTTTCATCGACAAACACGATTTGATCTGGCCCGCTGTAGAAAGGCAATAGCCTGTTCACATACTCTTGCCTCGCCAGCGTATGTCTGATGAGTAGCCCATTTTTAATTTAGAATCGATCTGTTGTACGTAAGGGTAAATGGCCGGCAAATACTGGCTATTCAGCCCTTGATTTTATAAAAGGTACCCTTTAGACCAAATCGGAGCCCTTACGTAGAGCCTCCACAATCAAGTATTATTGGATCATAGTCGGCAAAATCAAACAGTGTTATTGGTCAAATAACATTTTATTGAGTGGACTGGCTTAGCAATTCAAGCTCGTCCTCAAATCCCACCTTTAGGCCTACTTAGGACCAGCCTTTAAAGGTCAGATTGGCCAAAACTTTGGAAAGGCACAATACATTGATACTAAATTGTAATTTTTTTAGTGGTGTACGCCACATCTGGTAAAATATGAAGCGGGTAGAACTCATCGTGATTGGTAGTTACAAAACACGGCGCTTGTTGAACTTCTGATCATTTTGCCCAGTCGCAGGTCTTGAAAAACGACCATGAAAAGGGTCCTGTAAACAGACCCTTTTAGTCTGTCTTGAAAATGTAGTTCGATGTCTCCCTCTTCCCATTGCATTTTTATATGCTCTGACCACGCTCGATCTACGGCTACTTTGGTAGACGGCCTTTTCTTAAAAAAAAAAACTTTAGTGAAGATTAAAGTTGATTTTACAAAATACTCACTGCTCATAGCAAGCAGCAGGAGCAGCCATAGTGAATGCTCTACTTAATCCAATGTTACACATGTTGCGGTACTATTGCGCAGCTACGGAGAAGCATACACAACACTACGGATGGTCTTGAGCATGACGTCGCCCCAGCGTGCGATTCCTTCATACAGCTCCTGCAGCGCAAACGGTGACACGGGGAGCGTGGGTTTGTGCAGCTTGACGAACGCAGCGCGGCGCATCGTCACGACGAGTTCGGTCTCCTCTTCGCCCGGCATCGTCGCCGTTTGTCTCCTCTGTGCTTCACTTTCCTCCTACTCGCCGGAAGCAGCACCGCGCCGGACACATCTTTCCTCATTCTCTCTACATAATTGTATGGATACAGCTCATCCTCATCCACACAGTGGCCCGCCATAATGGCGCAAGCAGGGACACCTAGACCCAGTTCGTTGTCGGCAAAAAGTTGCGGAAATGACACAGCGTTCATCTCCGTTGTGACGCCGCACTCTTCGGTGGATGCGATTCGAGAGTTATAGGCCGTGCCCTCGATGGAATCGTAATCATCTCGCACGGTGATGTGCCCCAACCGCTCAGAGATGCTGATCTCCATGTTGGTCATGTAGAAGATGAGCGCGTTGTATACTTGGTCGAGCGACTCGACGCCTCGAAAGTGGATCGTCTCAAACCGTACGCAGCACAGATCGCCCTGTGATGACTCGAAGCGTTCGTCCGACAGCTGCATCTTCTCTGGCTGTGAGTGGCTACTTCGCGCCATAATGTACTCGTAGGCATTCCGCAACTTTTCGGCGCGTATAGCTCGCAGCGTTGCTCTTTTTCCTGACCAGTCTTTCGTCAGCCGGATACGTGTATACAGTGGGTGTGTATGCTGGTCTCCTAGACACCGAGAGAGCAACGACTGAGCATTGGCAACATGCAACTGCTGATGACGCAAGAGGGTCGTTAGTGCGGCATTCTCCGCTGCAAAACTGGGTCAGCCTTAGCGGCCTCTTCGGGTGGGAGAGAGTGCGACTTGAGTACGGCAACTTGGCTTTCTAGTTGCTCAACTTCTTGCTGTAACGCGGACTGCTCTTTTTTCCGCAACACGTACGTTGCCTTTCGCTTTTTCTTAGGTTTCTGGGGCTTTGCGGACGAGGCTGCGGGCAGGAAGCTCGGTGGGGACGCGTGTAGGTCGTCTGGGGACGACGCTGAGAGAGGCGAGAGCGGTGTCAGCACGCTGAAATGGTGGTCCGCGTCCTCCATGAACATTGCGTCACAGGCTTCCAGGCACTTGCCTTGTGATGGGCTTATTACCAACTGACGACTTTCCAACTTTAAAAAAAATAAACTAAAATGTGGGAATGATTGTCAGCTGAACATTACTTGAAACTTTTTATTTCTTGTACTGTTTCAAACATTTACAGTTGTTTTTGACAGCACCACCGATATGACACTAAATTTGATTGGTATTTGCACGCGCCCAGAACACGAAGCAAAAGCGCTAGTAAAATTCTGCATAATCCGACCGTCTCGCATTGGTCGTGGATCAGGAGGTTTCAACATAGGTGATCTCGTGTCGAAGGCATTGGAAGTCTGTGCTTCGCTTTACTTGATTCGAGAATGCGCATGTTCGTTAGAAATACTTACTCAGAGCATTAGCACTACCCACAGAGCAGCTGGCAATTGCCAGATTTGGCTGGAATCTGACAACTGGTCGAGCCACCAGTCTCGCCAAATGGCTGACAACTACGTGGCTCCAACGGGTATTTTGGGAGACAACATTGTGGCTCAAAGTCACTGTAAAGTGACCCACAAGCTATGATTATCCGAGAAGACTTGCGGATTCCAGCACTCTATCACATCTAGCGCTCGAGGCTTTTGGTAAAACTGGTCTGCTTTGTAGTACTCGCTGAGCTCTGAAATATCGCTCAGCTCCGTTTTTTAACCCCCCACGACCACGCCAAGCCGAGAAAGATAATTCGGTCTCTCACGGTAGGCCGATAATGTATCTGCCATGACTGCATATTCCTCATTATAATAATAGCTTCAGCCACGCTGCGTGTGTGTTCGCTACTTCACTCCTCGAGTGACTGCAAAATAGCGCTACAGCTGTGAAAACAATGGCTATTCGATGAACGACCGCAAGAAATCATGTGCTTTACCCCACGAATAGAATAACACTTGTTTTGGTGCGCATGCGCTCAGAGCAAATATTAGCACATTAGTAAAAATCCTTTCTACGCTATTAAATACCAACATTTACATTTTGTCTAAACTTTTAAGCTACAATTTTGTCTCTTCCGCCATTTTGTGGTACGAGTATCAATAATACTGTAGTAAGCCAGCAGATACGTAAAACAATTCAACTATAATAACCTTTGAATGCAGACTTTACCCCAGCGGACGACGATACTCCGCGGGTTTTGTGTACACCTTACAATTTCGCTCTCGTCCTCGCTTTCGCAATCCGTACTTATGTAAGTACATCTGAGTTGGTTTTTCGTGAAGCTGCAAATACAGCATTTGCGCCACTTTTGTATTTCCTGACATTCCCGTGCGGGTGAATCGTACTGTCAAATGATAACACTGTGTGCGTAAATAAGGATGTCCATCGCACTCTTGGTGCTAGCAGCTCGAACACTGTTGTGTTCAGCGTCGCTACACCGTAGCAATGTTTAGTGTGGGTGCAAGCGATATTTTCGAAAAAGAGTCGTCGTCAGCTGTATCAGCCTCTTGAACGGTGATAACGTTATCATCCAACTACTCTGTCTCCAACGTGCCCACTTCATATTTTATCTTCCAAGGCACACTCTTTGATAACGGCATGGCGCTGTTTGGGTGAAGAGACCACGAACCCTAAACGCTACTTACCACTCTTTTTTAATTTAAAAACCAAAATTATCCGTCCGAGTTTTAAGAAAGGAGTCGTAATAAAAAATAAAAATAACGGGTGGGATTAGAAATGGGAATGAATTGACTTTGGAATTCGTAAGTCCCAGTCACCGACGATTAAATGAATGTCTATGATTGGTTATTATTCTAAAAATGCCACTGACAGCTCCATTGGCAAAATCACCAAGAAGAACACAGAGGTCAACGGAGCAATTCATGTAAGCGTGATCTACCCGGTGCTGTGTATGTACTTACTGACTATCTAAGCTCCCTTGCATGCTCTAAAGATTCATTCAGCGACTAAGGCGTGGCCAGCAGGCCAGCAATAAGTAATGGTAATCTTACACTACTTGGACATGAACTTCAGATAGATCTATCATGCCTACGAAATTGGTATCACTAACAGCTCCGTATGCATTTCCACTGATGCAGCGTGCCGAGCACTCGACACTTCACTGTCGCAGTCACAGGCAGCCTTAGACCTTTTGCGTGCCTTATAGGGAAGGGTACGTGCAGCGGGGCTGCCGTAGTTTTAGCGTCAGAGGAAGACGTTCGACTCAAAGAGTCACTAATACTAAGTTCCTTATCCAAAGGACACTTACAGCCCAAGACCAGGGCTCAAAGTTAACACCTTAACTTTTATGCTTCAAAACCAGAAGTGTTTTATTTACTATTATTGCGGCCAAGCCGCCTAGGGGTAAATGTATCTCTAACTATCTAGCATAGTTAGCCCTAATCAAATGCATAACGTGTGGCTTTCAGCCAACGTACTGAGAGACCTTGTTAACTCTCCAACTTATGTCCTGAGAGTTTGTTAACTCTCCGGGTACTTCGTACCCCTGTGTGTTCCACACCATGTAACCCCGTTACAGTACGTGTGGGGTTATCAGCTTCGCGAATCAGCCTCAACACCGTGGTAAGCTTTATCTGGGTACTACGGCGCTTACGCTTGCTTGGCTTCAATTTTAACGTGTTGAATCCCATGTTAAACAGTTCAATGGAGTGGGCTTGGTCACGGATAGTTGGCATCGGTGCATCTGCCTCTGCCTCAATGCCGTTAATAATATGCCTCATGAATATTGACCATTCTGAAAGCGTTGCCTTTTTCTTTGGTGTATCCAGATCAGCAGATAAAATAGTCCGATAGGGTGGATACTCACGCCGGTCATCACCAAACCACCATAGTTGCCATGCACCCAGCGGATCGATGCTCGGAAATTCAAAGGTTTTCGGCAATTTGTGAAACTTCCCGCCCCAGGAATAGCAGACGCGCGTTGGTTTTGGTGCTACCTGGGCAGAATCGCCTGGCTGTGAACGTTGGAGCCATACATCTTGTAATAGCGCTCTGATTTCGTCTCGAAGAAGGTCCCGGGTAATATTTCCAGCGGCCACGCCTTTCCGTTCTAGGACTTCTTCCATCCGCTGCTCTAGCATACCGGGAAGCGCGTCGATCGATTTTTGCTGAATTTCCAACTTCATGTACAGATTAATATGCGGTGGTATTCCCGTTGCTTCCATCCATTGTGACTCGCCACTTTCTAGTTGTAATCTCAAGTCGTGGAGAATAGTCTGATTCGTGAAAATAGCCGACGAGAAAAAAGGGTGATTAATAGGGAGATTATCCAGCAAAAACTCCGAGTGATGTACTAGTGATGCAAGACACAACTCCAGAATCCCAACCAAATTCGTCTCGTTAGCGAGCCGTGGGAACATAACAGCTACGCTTGACCTGATAACTGCGCCGGAATTGCTGACAATATGTGGTGGCAAGACTGCAAATTTGGAGTCATGTACAGGTAGTCCTGCCACCACACGCCCTAAAAACTGGTCACCAGCCGCCTCGTAGCGAAAGTATCTATCTTGTACTCCACCAAGGGACCAGCCGCACCTTAAGCACACACTTACAAAAGACGGCCCACTTGTACTTCCTCCGCAAGCATATGTGGCTACTCCTTTCCTCACCGAGTGGGTTCCGTAGCATTGAGTAGCACACTGTTTCTCGAGAAGGCTGCTTAACGCCTTACCGAATCTAACCTTTGGGTCAGATCCTGGAAACAAAGCTCCAGGCTCTAATCGTGGATTACAGGCCAAATAAACTCCTAGTGCTGTCACCCAACACGTCGATGGGCTAATCGGGTTTGCGAAAGGATGACGAGGATCACGCGGCCCGGAACCTTCTTGATTCGGTTTTGTCTTGTAAAATATAGCTCCGATGCTGTCATCTTTTGCCACTAAGTGGAGGGTCTGTAGCGTTTGGACAGACACAGATCGGCACATTAAATTCCATTGTGAAGTCAAAAAGAGATGAGAGAATCCACTATCATTGCGCTTGAGTGTAGCCTTACACAGTGACTTGTATAGCGAATACGTCAGCGGCTGCTTGCCAGAAATTTTAGGCGAGCTATTCTGGTTCAATTCAGCCTCCATTCTCTTGATGCCTGAGAAAAGCTGCTTCATGTCATCTCCGTATTCAACAGGAACTGGAATGCGCTTCAAGCGGTAAAGGTCCTTTATCGCACTCCGATATCCGCTTAGCGTTGCCGACTGAGCTCGGACTCGCTTGTACGACAAAAACTTTTCAAAAACCGCTGGTGTGAACTGGGCAAGGTCAAGATCACCGCTTGTGTCAAAATACCGATCTGTTCCAGGGTCAACTTTGGCTAGCTCTTGTCGAATCCATTTCTTTATCCCGTTAATATTACCCGCGTACTTCTTTCTCGTGTCTCGCGAAATACAAGCGTCGCGAATAGCCTTGACATCAGCCTCCAATGATGTAGTATCTGGCAATCTTACTTCGCTCATGTTGCGTTTTCGATGTCAAGTACGATTAGATTCGGCTCGGCATTTTGACCAATGAAAAATGCACGTACTCGTAGGCATCCGACGCTTACGGATTCACGGACAGACCCGATCCTTGATTCTCTCCATAGAAGAATTTAGTGACTGCTGGGCATGGAATACAAGGATTCCTGAAAATATAAGCCAATCTGCTTACGTTTTGACCAGAAGTGCCACATAAAGCTTACGTAAGTTAGAGAATGACTTTTCCGGCTTTTACCATGGCGCCTCCGACTCAGTCCGGGGACATGATCGCCACGAAGGCCACATCGTCCCACAGCCGCGTCGAGGACAATGACGTCGCGATGGACAACTTCGATACACCGAGCACACAGTCCAACGCCCGCGACAAAGGACCCACCAAACCAAGACGCATCAAAAAGGCCACGTACTTGGCCCGAAAAGAGGAAAAAAGAATTTCACTTCACGAATTGGACATATTACAAGCTCAGCTGAAGCAACTCAAGCGTCAAGCAGCAACCGATCCTGCAAAAACCAAACAGGAACACACTAACATGCAGCGAGAACTGGCCGAGGAGCTCGTGGCTGGAGCATCGCAACCCCACCAATTGTCAGTGGTTAACCTCCAGTCAGCTTTGCCCGGCTACGTGGTACGGATCATTTCGCGTGTTATTGTCCCACTTTCACCTTTTTTAAAGGCCCTTATATGCTGTAGAGTGCACAGCAAAATGTCCCCTTTGAGATGTGGATTTACCTAGGAACAGATACGGACGAGAGGAAAAAGACTTTATTAGCTTTAAAGACACGAAAAGTGAGGGCTTCGCAACTGTACATAGCGGAGCGTACGAGATTTCTAGACCCCGTGAGCCCCTTTGCGGAACATTCGAGATTCGTGGCGCACAATGGCGATTATTGTGCGCTACGGTTCGATATCACACCGTATGAGGGCATATCAAATGTCAAGATAGTGTACGATGCGCTGTACCACTATTTCACCCACATGGAAATATGGATGACCGACATTCTGGGATGAGTGACGGTCAGAGAGGATGACGCTAGTGCCAGTGACGGTATTTCCCAGAACCGTCTGGTATCTTCGTTGACAAATGGGGTGGAGATGGAGATGAATAACGTCATGTACACGGAGTTTCGAGAACATGATGACGAGTCTGGCGACGGAGGGGCCTTTGGCTTGTTCACAGCGGACTTTGTCGACAAGGACGAACTGTTCCCCTATGTACCCAAAGAAAGGGTTCGATACGACGTCACGGCCGTGTTGACGGTGAAAGCTCATGAACGTGAGCAGCTGAACGCTGTTGGAGAGCTGGTAAACGAGCAAATAGTGGTACTCACTCGGTCCTGTCTGATTAAACTTCACCATGGAGAAATCCCCTTGACGTTCGAGACGGCCCACGAGATGCGTGAAAGTGCAGGCAAATGGGGCGACGTCATGCTTCAAAGTGTTCGTCAGCTTGTCTATCGGTAACAAAAGTTGGCTGAATTGCATCGTTCTGTCTTCTCAAAAAGTGAAGTGCAAAAACTTTCTGGTTGTGCGGGACTCCAATTTTGCTTACATCCACGGCGAAACTCGCAATACTGGACCTTTCATGAAGTAGATGCAAGTCTTCTTAACCAGTCAACCTGTCAAGAATGAGGACTCTTATCTAGGCATAAGCAGCGCTAAAGGATTTCGACAAGTTCCGAGCTCTTGAAAGCTGAAAGGATATTAAGGCCGACATTTTCCCGTAATTCGTTGTCGTCTAAAGCTTACAAAGAGTGATTGTAAGCATTCAAAAGGTCTGGATATAAACTTAATGAAAAAGTCTGAAAAAACGTAAGTTGCTGATCATGTGAGACCGCGCAAAACAAAATGATTAGATACAAACCTAAGTACGAATCGCGATTTAAGCACTGTGGTGCGTATCCTCTATCTCTTGAGCCCTTATAAGCTACAGAAGGCTTAAAACTGAAGAAGTTGTGGTCGCTCAAAACTATATTATCTCCATTTATGGGCCCTCGAAATGACGATACTTTTAGGAGTGTTGTGAGCTCAATATTTTTTTTTAATTTTAACAATTCAAGTGTAATAATAAAGCCCTTGTAAAAACAATTGAATAAGGGTAGTTTTAAAGTTTTTTCGATGGAAGTTTACGCCAAATGTCACAGTCCCGGTTAAGTGCGAAAATCAATTGGTCAACTTTATCTCGATGACTCTAAATGGTTCGTAAGAATCATTTTGTTTTGCGCGGTCTCATGTATCCCACGGCTCGTGAGTAATTCGGTTGTCTACTCCTCTTTCTCCTGCTCTTTTAATTACATGTACTGGCGCTGTGACACTGTAGCAGCTACAGTAGCTAGCACTTTCCTTGCGAATAGGTGCGACATATCGAATGCCTTCAATAAAGTAAGTAAAATATAAATATCCTGCCCGACTGGGATTGCCCTTCCCCTACGCATCCCTGTCTCTTACCGAGCTGGTTCATCCGTACAGCAGTTTACATCGTATAGCGTCGTGAGCCACACAATTCGTTAACGGGGAGAGCGTGAGCGACAAGCATGGATCTCCGCACGCGCGCAGCGCAAAAGCGCCCTCTTACTCATTCAGCTGAGTGGGAGTCCGACGAGAGCGAGAGTAATAGCTCGGATTCGCCTCCTGATGACGTCTGGGCACCTTCCCCCGTCGTGAGTGATCTTGATACGACACATATTCCGTTGGAGCCAGTGAGCTGCTCCGATCCGCCGGAATCCACCAGCAGCACAAGCGAAGGTGGTAGCTCCGTCCGCGTACTCGCCTTGGCGCCTACGAAGGTTGCGTTTCCCTCCTGGGAGGTGTTTGAAGATTATCTGGCGGTATACCAAGCACAGACGTTCCAGGCACGTGTTTTCTATAGCTGTGTATACACGTTTTGGCTGACATGCACTATGAATTTATCTGTATATTTTCAGGGTGAGGACAAATACCACTGTGGCAGAGCGCAACGCACGGACCGACCGCACCAAGTCAAAGGCCGAAAAACTTCCTGACGAGTGGGTGCAATACGCAAAGACCTTTGTTTGCACCTATTCCGGGAAAGTTAAGTCCCAGGCCACGGGCAAGAGACCGCGGCAGGAGTCTAGGATGAAAGGATGCAATGCCTAGGTAAAGTGAATGATCGGGCTCGGTCGGGCTTGGTCGGGTTCGTTCGATCGGGATTGAGACTGGTCTGGTCGGGATGGAAATCCGAATGAGGTCTTAACACTCTCTATGTGATTGTTTATGCGTAGATAAATGCTTGTGTTCAGGTGTTGGAATCTGAGAAGATGATCTTCGCTGTGAGGATAACGAGATGCCGACGGGAACACAATCATCGGCTTTCGGACCATTCGTTTAGAGCACATCCAACAAATCGTCTTGTGCTGAATGAGGATGCTTTACAGACAGTGGATGTACTTCGACAGGCTGGTGCTAAAAAGTCGAGTATCATGAAGTACATTACGGAAAACTCGGACAGCAACCCGACTTCGCAGGATGTCCACAATCTTATTCGTAAGTTGAAGGCTCGGGAATTACGAGATGGCCCGAGCACTAGTGAAAAGCGGTTGAAGAAGTTGATGATGCAATTTGGTGACCGCCCTGGTAATGTTGGTCGGATTTTCCTCGACGATGTAAATCAGAAGGTAACTGGTGTGAATAATTTGGGTTGAATTGAAAAGATGAAAACTTAACTCTATCTTTATCGTGTTTTGAACATACAGAAAGTGGCGACCTGCATCACACTGCAGACGAATCATATGAGGACTCTGTTCGAGCAGTTTTCTGAAGTTCTTTTGATTGACGCCACCCACGGAAGGAATCGGTCGAAGTACAAGGTCTTTTCGTTTATGGCTCATGACACGTTTGGCAAGGGGTAGCTCGTCCAGCACGCTTAGCTTCAAAACGAGCGGTACACTACCTTACTGACGGCGCTGGAGGAATTCAAAGTTAATAATCCAGCGTGGAAAAGGCTGCAGTGTGTTCTTGTGGATAAGGATTTCACGAAGATCTCAGTATTGAAAGAAGTTTTTTCTGGAGTGACTATTTTGCTCTGCCAATTTCACGTACTGAAATACCTACGTGAAGAGATTGCCTCGGCTGACTATGGATTTTCGAAGACCCAGAAGGAGAAACTTGGGGGTGCGATGAGCTTACTGGTGTACGCAAAGACTGAAGCAAAATACGAGAAGCATTTGCGGTACATGGTCCACCTCGCGTCAATTGGCTATTACGTCCCAGCGTCTAATGTGCCGGATCCAAATGGGAGTGAACCGAACTTAGACGACCGTCAATCGGGGTCAGTCGGGGGTGAGTCTGGTGCAGTCGGGGGTGAGTCTGGCACAGTCGGGCATGCGAAATCGGGTACAGACCGGACGCCAACGAGAGAACCTGTTCGATGCGGCGAAGAACACCCATTTGTGGCGTACTTTTGCCGGAATTGGGACAATTGCCGTGAGATGTGGTGTGCGTATAAGCGCCAAAATACGATGACACTCGGAAATAACACAAACAACAGGCTGGAAGCCTCATGGAAGCAATTGAAAGCGTGGGTGGATTCTTTCATGGCTGTGGTTGAGTGCATTGCGTCTATGATGTACTATCAAACGCTACAAGAAAATTTGTTCATCGGCGAAGTGACGAAGAACGTGAGCGTACAGCACCCAAATTACGATGACGAAATGACCTGGCTGGCAAATAGTGTGAGCGAACACGCCTGTGATCTTATTTACGGGCAGTATTCCCAAAGCCAAGAAAGCAGCCCGCAAAAAAGCTGTTGATATGGCAAAAGACTCGGAACTTTACGCGGCAAACTTAAGCCTTGCCACAGTTGAAAGTGTGTTATCTATCGACGCTACATACGAATCCGCGGCTGCTGTTCTCACAAAGTTCAAGATAATTGACACAAGCTTCAAGTTTAAGGCGTCTACAGCTCGAACCGTATCCGGCCTACCACCAACGAAGCTAGTTATACAATCGGACTCTATAACGAGAATTTTACGTCCCGAACAAATTCGAACATGCAGTGGAAAAGTCGCAAAACTGCAAGCAAAATACAAAGGACTACGCGAACAGGATGTGGTGCTGGATAATGCTGGGATTGGTTTGTATTCAACAAGAACGGTGGGTATCATGAAGAAATGGCACACAGCTACAAAATCCATTAAACTTATCGAGAGAGGTCTGAGTTGGGCGGAGAGTATTGATTTCGATGTCACCATGCCGCAGTCGTTTCAAGTCACAGAGCTGTCCATTCTTCCAGCAAAACTGAAGGCTATCCCCCTGTTGTCATCAAAGGTATGTATTTTGTCGTTGTACACAATCGTTTCAGCTCATGCTAACTTTCCTTAATGCGAGTTAAGGCGGAAATACTGGACCTCATTGGGAAAACTCAACTAAGTGACGATACTATGGGCTTTGTTATGCCCTCGCTCTTCGAGTCCAAAGCCAGTATTATAACTGTGGATACAAATGTGATCGGTCCAATGGAACATGGTGCTGTCTCAGTCCCGATGACGGTATTCGCGGACATGTTCAAGAACTTGTCGAAGGAGAAAATTCTGATCCCTGTATGCTGCAACAAGAACCATTGGTGTGGTATTATGGTGGATGTGGAGCGCACAGAGGCAATCGTGTACGACCCAATGGCTTCTACATACATGATTGAAGTCCGAGCGCTTACTGCGAAGATAGTGACCCAGCTGCCAAATTTCGCCCCACGACAGTATCGTGTCTCTCCCTATCGTGGAAATCTAGGCGTTCAGGTCGACAGTTTTAACTGCGGGATGTATGTCTTGCTGGCGTTTGAAGTGTTTGCCGGGGCTGACGGACTTAGCTACCTGAACAGAAAGGAACTACAGTATTTGCGCTATCGAAACCTCTGCATGTGCGCGTAAGCCTAACAAGTTAGCAATCGCTTTACTTTAGAAAAAACGTTTTTGAGTGCTAAGTTGGATCCGCTGTGAACTGAGTACATTGAATGCTTTGCGCTCTTCGTCAGATTCGGAGTCTTAATATCCGAGTATACGCGCTGGACACGTATACTTGGAGTGCGTTTCCATTGATTGCACAACTGGACCTTTATCTAGTCGGGGTCAGTCGGGCATCCGTCGGGTTGGGTCGGGCAATGTAGCCTGACTCTTTCACATCCAGTCGGGCTAGATAACGAGTGCCAAATATAAAAGGAGCGTTTTGCTTGACATATTGCGGGCCAACAATAGTTGTAGTTGCACCGGCTCAGCACGGTTAGGTGTGACCGCTGGAGCGGTTACCGAACCGTTCCACTATTGGCTGGAACTACTTCTAGAACGTCATTGGGTTATCACATGTTGGAGCGCTATGATTGGATGAAGGCTCATGGCATTAGTGAATACTCCACACTTACGAGAAGACAACAAGAGGAGCAACAGATAGATAGTGTTTAGAGAGACATGTTGGGCAGTTTTGGCTAGAACTAAATTACTCACTTCGGCATTTGCCTCGTACTCAGCAAGCCCCAAACCAATAGGTTAACAGCCGCAACAACGACTCTACCTGGGACGCCGAACCTGGAATGCCTGATCTGGAACGCCCAAGAATGATGATTACGAAGAGAGCTGAAGTCTTCCTAGGCAGTGGAAACTATTTCCACTGGGAGTACAACATGCGCATGAACTTGGCGAGGAATGGGCTTCTGGCGCATGTTCAAGTGGACAAGCCCGAGAGCGAGATAACCAAGACGTGGCTCGTGAACGACGCAAAAGCTCTCCATTATTGCTCAAGGCGTGGAGCTTCAGCACCAGACCAAGATTCGGAACGCCTCGTGTGCCATGGAGGCTTGGGGACGCTTCGAGAATTCTACAAGCGGACGACGCTGCACAATCGTGTTACGATGACACGTCGCCTTCATGCGTTCAAGATGGAGAGTGGAACGCCTATGGCCAAGCATCTGGACGCGTTCGACGAGTTGATTGCTGGTCTTCAGACGCTTGGAGAGCCAATGGATGAGGCACAGCAGCCCGTGATACTGCCTGGCAGTCTTCCGGGCGAGTACGAGCTTATCGCGTCCATCGTGGAGAACGTTAAAGACGTGACGCTTATCGAGGCTAAGGAGAATTTGCTTAAGAAGTACGAACGCCTCGAGGAGAAGAAAACTACCGCGAAGAAGGCGTTCCAAGGGCGGCGAAGGTAACGGTAAAATTATTTACTTTTCAAGACGGAATGGCACGCTCCAAGGCAAGTGCTTCAACGGTGACCAAGCGGGCCATATGAAGCGAGACTGTCGCGTTGGGGCGGCTGTAGCAAGGACGATGCAGTGTTTGCAGTTGGTCAGGAACGTGGCTGATCGACAGTGGCGCGACGTCGCACATGACTCCTCACATGGAGGACCTGATCTAGTACAAGGCCTGAACACTGGTATCAACGTGACGATCGCAGACGGCAAGCAGTTGCGCGTCGAAGGAACGGAAACAGTTCAGCTGACGGGTCCGGACGGAAGACACATTTGCATGGGCGACGTACTGTACATTCCGGGGCTCGACAGACGATTGCTGTCGGTGAGGAAGCCCGCGGAACGGGGTTTGCGCGTGGGGTTCCAGCGTTTCTCATGTGTGACCTGGAACGCCTATCGCGCGGTTGCCTCAGGCAAGAAAGTTAGCAAAGCGTTCCTGCTGGACTGTCAACAGGAAAAAGCACGGTTTGTGCAGTATACCGGGGCTGGAAGTGAGTGGGAGCTTTGGCACGCTTGCTTGGGACACCCCAACAAGGAAGCGCTGGCCAATACACAGCGTTCCACGACCGATATCCTGCCGGTGAAGAATGGGAATGCCTCTTTGTGCGGTGAGTGCATGAAGGGGAAGCGGACAGTGACAGCGTTCCCGTCGCGGTCGACGACGAAGACTACGCGTGTGTTGGAACAGGCCCACACGGACGTCATGGGGCCTACGAGAATGCCTTCGAAGGGTGGTGTCAAGTACATGCTGACGTTCCTGGACGACTAACAAGAGCGAAGTAGTCACCAAGTTAAAAGAGTTTAGGGCGCTCCAGGAAAGTCAATGGGGGGAGCGCCTGAAGTGTTTGCGCTCCGACAATGGAACGAAGTTCGTGTAAATACCTCCAATTTCACGCTCGTCCAGCTCCATGGAACGCGTCACCTTGACCTTGGACGCGTCCCAGTTGTAAACACGATACCCTTTAACCTTCTCGGCGTACCCGAGGAATGTGAACCTCAAACTCTTGGGCTCGATCTTCGTTCTCTTCACGTAGTCAACGTGAGCGTACCCTTGCGATCCGAACAGACGCAAGCGATCCATCTGAGGTTTCGCTTGGAACGTCATCTCGTATGGCGTGACATCTGAGCTCGCCGTGTTCGTAGAACGGTTGATGAGGTACACCGTCGTACTCACCGCTTCCGCCCACCACTCTGTCGACATGAACTTGTAATGTAGCATGCTACGCGCCTTCTCCATAATAGTCCGGTTCATGCGTTTCGCCGCTCCGTTCTGCTGAGGGCTGTATGGAACAGTACGCTGGTGCACGATGCTGTTCCGTTGGCAAATATCAGCGACCGTCTTATAACGACACGCCGTTGCCAGCGCCCACATCGGTTGTCCAGGTGGCTAAGAACGGCGATGAAGCTGGCGTTCCAACAGAAGTAAAACACCTAGCCGTTCCGGAAGAACCGATGGAAGCGATGGAGGAACCTGTCGAAGACGTCGAAATGGACAAGTTGGAACCAAAAAAGAGTGGAGCGCTTTAAGAGGTGTCTCCTCCTGTCGAACCAAGAACGGCAGGATTGGAGCTGACAGCGTACCACTCGCCTTCAGAGGCGCTCCCCAAGGAAAGCCTGGTATTCCACCCTGATACGAAGCGCTCAAGAAGATCGCGGGAGCCTGTGTGCCTACTTGAGAACGGTCCGAACTATGATGAAGAGTACAAATCGAACGGAAGTGACGGCCCGCCAACCCCGAAGGGCCAGGATCGACGAAGACGGCTTGATCGCTGAAGCCGTGTTGGCATATGCTGCCAGTATCGATGGCGCTCCAGATACGCCGAACTCGCTTTAAGAAGCGATGGCTAGTGCTGAAGCGGCGAAAGGGTGTCAGGCAGTAAATGAGGAATTGCAGTCCTGTGCTCGGAACGGAACGTGGACTCTCGTTCCATGTGGAAACGCCTGGACGCCCGATTGGATGTCGCTGGGTGTTCGCCAAGAAGCGTGACAGGAACGGCCAAGTCAACCGGTACAAGGGACGCCTGGTAGCGAAGGGATTCAAGCAGAAGTTTGGAGTAGACGTTTTTATAATGTACTCTTCTTGTAAACATGAATTCGTTTTGTGTGATGCTAGCGTAATGTGCAGCAAACCCGCGCGGAGAGCCCGCGAAGCAGGGCCGCGCGGTATTTGCGGAGGCGGGCCCAGCGCTGAGCTCACCTTAGTTGGCGCCGCGGCTATGGCACCCACGTCGCCCAGCCCCGTGTGTGTTATCCCAGCGATGGACGTGCGTATGAAGTGCAAACTGGAGAAGGTCATCTATGGTCTGCGAGCGCGTGGAACAAGACAAATCATCGCGTGTTCATTCGGAACGGCTTCAAGTGCTGTGGTGCCGACCAATGTGTCTACGTGAATGGTTCCAGGAGCGGCTTCGTGTACGTGTGATTGTACGTGGACGACATGATCATTGCGGCGAAGATGCGAGAGGATATCCGTGAAGTCAAGGACGCGCTGAAGAACGCCTTCAAGATGAAGGAACTTGGCGAGGCCAAATTCATCCTGGGTATGGAGATCAACCACAGCTGAAACGCTTATGCTCAAGCAGTCTCGATACATCGACGACGTTGCGGAACGCTTCAATCAGCAGAACGTTAAGGATGTGGAGAATCCGTGCGAATCCAACGTGAAGCTTTCGAACATATGTCGCCAGCGACGGAAGTGGAGCGCCTCGAGAAGCAGTCGAAGCCGAACCACTCCTTGGTCGAGTGTCTGATGTACATCACAACATCTACTCGACCAGATATTGGGTACGTGGTGACACAGCTGTCCTGTTTCCCGAGGACCCAGGGCGACAACACTGGAAGGCGGCAATTCGAGCTCTTCGCTACTTGAAGACTACGCGTAAGCACGGTATTGTATACCAAGGCCGTTCCGAGCACGCCTTGGCTCAAGCGTACACCGACGTGAACTGGGGCTCCAACATCGACGACAGGCGTTCCGTATCCGGTGTCATGGCTATGATCGAATACGCTCCTGTGGTGTTCATGTCGAAGTTTAGAGGACGGCTTCTCACAGCTCGGCGGAAGCAGAGTACATGATATTGAGCCTGTGTACTCAAGAGGTGCTGTGGACACGTACGATGCTCAAGGACATGAGCAAGTGGGAGTGACACAGATATGGGAGGACAACCAAATTGCTATTGCACTGAGCGCCGGATACCAAGCAAGGACCAAACACATCGAGGCACCACTTCACTCGTGTGAGCGTGGAACGAGGAACCGTCAAGGTGGACTATGTCGACACGAAGATCCAACTGGCCGACATGCTGACGAAGGTACTTGGGACGAAGCCCTGGCGTCCCAGCGCGATGCGACCAGCATTAAGAGCAAGGCTACCGTGCGGTAGCGGTGAATGGGAGTGTTTCAGTTGCACCGGCTCAGCCCGGCTTGGCGTGACCGTTGGAGAGGCTACCGAGCCGTTCCACAATTGGCTGGAACTGCTTCTGGAACGCCATTGGGTAATCACATGCTGGAGCGCTGTGATTGGATGAAGGCACATGACATTTCTGATTACGCCACACTAATGAGAAGACAGCAAGAGGAACAACAGAGACTCTCTGTGAGAGATAGTGTTTAGACAGACGTGCTGGACAGTTTTGGTTTGCACTAATTTACTTGGGTAGTTGCCTCTTTCTCACGCCCCAAACCAATAACAATACATGAGCTGAAATGTTTTTTAAATGGAGATGATATGCAACACGCCACTACATGTAATCGAGCTGCTTCATTTGTATGGGACCCGGATCCGGGAGTATTATCTATGACAGTGTCGAATTCTGAGACACTGGACTAGCGTGGTACTAAAATAATTGCGTGCCAAACTACAACTTCCAAGAATTAATGGGTAGTGAGATACTCACCAGAAATTTGATGGACCTTCTTTACATTTTACCTTGAATTTGCAAGAGAGGGGATGGCCCGAATTATGTCCTGGCCCGAAAAATGTCCACTTATTAATATCCAGTAAAAGGATGATGGATGACGCGGTCATTTTCTGGTTGCTGTTCCATTAATACTCGCTTTAGAGGTAACTAAAATGGTCTTAGTACATGTACCTACGATGAATTCGAAAATTGTGTCCTTCAAAAAAGTGCTTCATGATCTGATGTCAGATTCACGCGCTTAAAGAGCCGTAGTTGTTTGCACCGTATCGGATTATGGTATCAGCATACCTGCGGCTGCTAAGAGGGCCGCAGGAGATGCTTTTTTCCAAATAGCACAATAATTTTAAACTACTTCTTGTATTTTGTTTTTGAAAGCTTGCATTGGTAACACAATACACTTCACCATTTCGAAAATTAAAGAAAGCTTGCAGAAGACCGTAGTGCAAAATATCTTGAAGCTTCATCCCACCAAGCTATTCGAGAAGTTAAGCAGCTCTTGGATTCGCCGAATTTAAAAGTGTGTTCAACGGAAAGGGATCCTGCATTTAAACATTTTTTTTGGCTACATACTTGGCGTACCTTTCCGCCACCATCATCATCCAAGTTTTATCTGCCAAGTGTTCGTGAGGGACCTTGAATACTTTGGTAAGAGCGCGGTATGGGGTATATCCCTTCTTGGCCCAACTCTTAAACACCAAACCCGAGAAATGGTTTTGTTCGCCTGAATTGTGTGCGAGTTTCGAGACCAAAACCGATTTCTGGTTGTTTAGCCAAAGGTTCAACTGCTCAGTCTGCAGCTTCGTAGCGACTGTCGTAGTCGCTTTGGCCTCTTTCCAAATCACGAGCTTCGCAGCTACAGCTTCATCGCCGAATTGTTTCGTGAGATCCTTGATCAATGTCTCGTATTTGTTTTCAGTAAACGATGTGATCTTGCTCAGACTCATTCTCACGTCGTCATCCTCGCTCGAACTCGTCGGGGTCCTTTGCGAAACCACAGTCGAAAAGACAGATCCGCAAGCAAGCAGAACAGCTACAGCTACTAGGCAAATGTAGCGGCACATTGCAAAGCAAGTCTTGGAAAGTATTGCTTGAAAATTGGAAACTGAAAAATATATACCCGGACCAACAGATTCCAGAGTATTTTCTGTACCGGGCGAAAACGTTTACAGGCGGGTCATCCAATCTGGGCGAAAACGTTTACGGACGGGCGCCATATTGGTGTTTTCAATTCTTAAAACGTATTTTAAAAGCATCCGCTTAGAACGTTTATTAGAAATTTTAATTTTTTTAATTGAAGTAAGCTATAAATTCGTACAGGGTATGTTCAAGGAGCTTTGGGCAATACCCCTCCATTACTAGAGAATTGGGCTGGTAGTACTTTTGAATTTACAGTATTGAAATCTTTAAACGACTTTATCTCTGTTTTAACAATAATTTGCATATAGAGTGACTGTATTTTGTTTCGTACACCAAGTTTCAATCAGTTTGTACCCATGCAGAACCTTTACTGCGGAGTGAAAGCTGATATTTGTATTCAATGGATATTAATACCTACTCGAATTACCAGGTAATCCCTACAGCCTGTAAAGTACGTAATAATAATACATTATGCTGCACAGCTACCTGGAAAAACTGCTACTTCCATGTAATACTATTATTACTTAATAAAAATTATACTACGTAGTTTACTACTGAAGAAGTATTAGCGGAAGAACCAGCAAGTACAGTACTGCACCACGTTTTCGCGGGGGTAGACCATATAGGATATTCAAATAAATTAGATTTTAGCTTACAAACAGTAGTTCATTTGGATTCAGGAGCATTACATCCGGAAGTTTATCAAAGGTCCAAGGGCGCGAAAACGGGGTGCAGTACTGTAGTTGCTTACAACTGCAAACAATTTGCTCTCTTACTTGCCTGCACTCATATTAATACTTGCATCCCGCATATATAGAAGACCTCATTCCGAAAGGGAGAATTACTTACGAACGCAAATGCTAATGACATGGAGTACTTTTAGCTGCGAGAGCAGCATAATTTCTCTACGTCGTCTTTCTGAGCTAAAAGTCTTCTGCCTTGCAAAATTCCTCCTTGCGGTTTTCGTAGTAAGAGCAGTGGTCCTCGTAGTAGTCGACATAACCTGTGTAGACCGAGCGCTTAATGGGATTGATCGTGTCCGCCGTCAATTCCAGGTCCCGACGAACATCGAGAGGAGTCATGTGATGCTGGAACCACCAGTAGTATCGGGGCTGGTTGGACGTCTGGATGAGCGAGAACCGCTCCTCCTGGCTGTCTTCAGAGTCTTCCGATTCGTCGGCGTGCTTGGAGTCAGCGGTGGGTTTCACGTTCTTGGAGTCTTCGCTGTCGTCCTCAGCATCTTTGTAGGCTCGCAGCAAGCGCTTCTTGTTGTCCTTGGCGACAGTGTCAATCAACTGGCGGCCTGAAAGCACTTGGTCGTTGGAAATCTTAGCAGCTTTCTCCGAGTCCGAAGCAGTTGCACAGGCCAGCAGGCCAGTACAAGTCACAGCAAGAATGAATGAAAGACGCATGTTTCCAAGGAGCGCAGATTTCCAAATGGCTGGCCAGATTCATCTTTCAAGTCTGTTTGCAGCAAACTTTGCTGAGCCAGTTCTCTTCCAATCCAAGCTGTGGCTCCCCAAATAGAATCAGGATTCTAATCCTTGTCAAGATTCCTTCAAGGAATCCTTGAGCTGCTTTAAAATGGGTACCAAACCCGCTCTCTTTCTGTTTTTATTTACATGTACTTAATCCTTGTCAAGATTCCTTGAGCTGCTTTAAAATGGGTACCAAACCCGCTCTCTTTCTGTTTACATTTACGGTACAAGTATTAATACAGTACTGTACATTGTTTTACAAATAATACACTTACAGTAACAATGTACAAGTACACCGTAACTTACGGCTTACGGTCCGTAAGTCACAGCCTCTGGGATAGGGCAATACTGTTCACCGTGAATTTCACCGTGACGGCGTGAAGTTCACGCCGTCTTCGCGAAAAGGAA
This sequence comes from Phytophthora infestans T30-4, assembly GCF_000142945.1. Lineage (NCBI taxonomy): Eukaryota > Oomycota > Peronosporomycetes > Peronosporales > Peronosporaceae > Phytophthora > Phytophthora infestans. The sequence continues at coordinate 3,464,742 of NW_003303750.1, read as the reverse complement.
ACACGGATTCCGGACGGAACAACTGTAGTAGAACTCCGGCGTGGGCACCGACTATCCGCCTAGATACCCCAGTGCAAATCAATTAAACCCATGCACATATGTGAAGTACCGGTACCGTGTACCTGAGCAGCTAATATCTGAGGATGATCATACTAAGAAACTGAAATAAACAATTTACATATGGTATGTTTGGTACGGAGTCTCTTCCGCCCGACTGGACTCCTTCCAAAAATGGAGAAATCACCCGACATAACTGCAGCATGTATGTCGGGGCTTAACGACCTCTATGCCAACATATCGATTTCTTGGCTCACCAAAAATAGAGTAAGAGAGGTTGCTCTGGTCGATGTAGAGTGTCCCCTACGTGCGATTGCACTTGAGTTAGTTATTCATTTTACGTTTTGGGGCTTTTATAACAGAACAAAAACTCAACAAATCTTTTTGGATTCCGCTTGAGGTTCGCCACTTTCCCTTTGGAAGCCATCGTGGGCAAGATGCGCGAGGAAGACGAAGACAGTGACGTTCTACTGGTATTGTGTGATGAGTACTTGAGTCGCGAGGCAAACCTGGGCAGTGTCCGCCGTGAAATACACCAGGCCATGATGGAGAGCACATGGCGAGCTGTAATGCGCACTCGTCATTACTTGACGGTGGGCTGTTTGGATGCGCCCTGTGTTGCCGCGTGGATGGCTCTCTACAGGAACGGCGTGGACTCAAACTTTCTGAATGCTACTAGTCTGACCAGGTACGTTACGGATGTCCGGTGTGTTATTGGGGGGGGGTCTAATTATATACCGTCACGTACTACACAGAGCTGCATTCAAGCACTTACTGCGCCGGTTTGCGCGCTACTACTACATCCCTCCAGCCAGAAGCAGAGGACGGCCGCCAAAATTGTGCTACCATCATCAGGCTCTAGGTCTCGTTCTCTGCTTCTACGTCGGGTCGATGGAAAACGGAACGCTGAGCATGTTGTTTGGGGTGCCTCCGAGCACTTTATCTCGGACGCTGCGCAAAGCCGAAAAGGCGCTGTCGTGTGCACTTCGGGATTTCTCCCCAGCGCGGATTTCATGGCCGTCACCTTCTCGCCAGAGAGAGCTTGCCAGCTTGGTGAACGCACGCGAGCCGTTGCTGGAGCATACGTTCGGGTTTATCGATGGAAAGAACTTCCGTGTAAGTACGACGTTGGATGCCTTGTAATATCTCTTGACTTGTGACGTGATGCTGTTACTATTTACGTTTGCAGGTGCAGCAGCCTTCTAACTCCGACCTTCAAAACGCAATGTACAATGGATGGCTACACTCGGTTCTAGTCACGGGTACTATTTGTTTTGCCGCAGACGGCTGCATTATCTGGGCCAAGCATAATTGCCGTGGATCCTGGAACGATTCAGATACGTCTCTCGGTTTCCGCATGAAACTTCTGGATCCTGTGTATTGCCCTGACGAACGCATGAACGTTGTGTCAGACTCCGCCTTCCCGTGCTCCACGGCAATGACAGGCAGGATCCTGAATCCGCTGAAAGACGGAGATCTCGAGAGAATTGAACCGTCGCTTCGGAGTTCAGCGCGGACGCTGCACAACGCCATCACTTCGGTGAGGCAGGCTGCAGAGTGGGGAATGGGCAGCGTGCAGAAGGTCTATAGTCGCCTTAATGTGCCGCTACCCTACGATCCGAATCTCCGTGGTCTAAGGCTCAACAACATATTCCGTATGGCGAATTACCGCGTGCGGGCGGTGGGTATCTCGGAGATACGAACAACGTTTATGGGAGCGATGGAGATGACGTTGTAGCTCCAGCTGGGTGGTGGGGATTGGGAGAACTTGGATATGTTCATTTGCATGACTAGCTTTTACCAAAGAACGAATACAAGTGCGGTTATCGGACATTTTCAGCCGTGTCGGTGGTTGCTTGGCTCGCTACGGAGGGCTGGTTTCAAAATGCAACGCTACAAAATACACTTCCTCCCTCTCGGTCCGTTCCCGACGGGTGCTTTCGGCTCTGCGACTCTGATCTCTTCACTCCTTCTTCACTAGAGCACTGATGAAGAGCATCAGTTCCTGGGAGTGCGCACGGGCCTCCTCTTTATCGCGGCGAGCTCGTTCCTCCGTCTCCAGCTTCTCTTGCCGACGGCGTTCTTCGGCCTCCAGCTTCTCGGCGCGGTAACGCGCCTCGCGCGCCATGACTTCATCGCGGCGACGCTGCTCTTCTTCCGCCCGGCGAGCTCCACCCCTACGTTCGCTATCCTCACGCATGAGGACCATCAGCTCGACAATATTTGTACCCATGGCCCCGGACGAGCTTTCTAGGTCACCCAAGCGCTTCTTCAGCTGTGTGGCCGCCTTGATAGCCTTCGCCCGCTTCACCTTGGCGTAACTCGCCTCGTGAAGGTCTTGTTCGTTGTCGGCATCTCGCTTGCGGCCAATGGTTCCACCAAACTCGGCAAGATTGCCCCCTCCAAGGCGGTTGGAGTAGCTAAGATAGCGCGTCGATTCCGCAGCACGGCGCGAACGATAGGCTGAGCTCTGCTCTTCGAGGACCGCAGTTGAGGTTGTGTTTTGCGATTGACTGGGCTTCGGTAGACCAGCAGAGCGAAGCTGGCGTTGAGTGGATCGGTCGGGCCCAGATGATGACCTCGGAGTGCTGGCGAATGCCTCCAACCCGTCATGAACAGCGGCAGACTCGAGGATCTCGGCGAAGCTACTGGCTGCGTCCGTGATGTTGATACCCGGTTCGTTCGGCAAACTGGGCAAACTGCTGGATCCCTCACGGTGAGGAGTATCGGTGTTGGAGAGGCTTCCACGGGCAGAGTCAGTCGTGTTGCTCACTGAGCTGGAGTCGTTGCCGATCCCGTCGTCTCCATCAAAGTTAAAGGAGAAATCTAAGTGCTGCTCACCCTCTTCCTCCTGTTGGTCATCTACGTCGGCTCCGTCGTCCATCTCCTCAACACTCGCCTTATCGTCGATACTTTGCTTGAGCTGTTTAGCTTTCTTCACATGGGGAGGCATGTCAGCGACTCCCGTGGGCTTACGGATACTGTACAGCATCTTGAACTTGCGCCGAAGACTCTCGTAGTCGCGCTCTCCAATGCCCCGACCGCGGTTCGAGTTGTACATGCTGGCAAGACGCTCCCATTCGTCCTTACCAAGCGGCAAGAACTTAGCAACAAGACTCAGCAGGCGTTGCACCTCCGTGAACTTGTAGTTGGTGGATCCAGTTAGTTTAGCCATCTATCATGAATTAAACAGCAATTGATGAGACGTCAGTACGAAGTAGAGGAAGCAATGAAGAGTTTGGCAGCGTACCGGGACGAAGTGAGCGCAAGAGGTGATCGAAGACAAACACTTGGTCGGGAACGGGGCTTGGACTTGCTCGGATGGGAGTAAAACCAAAAATGAGACTTTGGGGACGTCGTTTGCTGTGGCTAGAGGCCGCACTGTGGCAGCGCGCCCTAGGACGCGTGAGTAGCTAGCTATCACAAGGGTTCGCGCCGAAACGAGCGCGCGCTAACAAAGATCGACGAGTTCACGAACCATACAGTATGGAGTCGCGTTTTGGCGCGAAACCCGTGCTTGCACAGCTTCAACGTTGACGCTAAGCTTCGATATGTGAGGGAACCAGCTTTACTTCAACGTCCAAGTAGCATATCAAAGATGAGCATTTGTCTTTACAGTAGGTTTGTATGCACGGGCTACCTACACTCATCACGTCTCCTGACTGCACGTCGGCTACGGATCGCTCTGGTCCTGGATCTCACGATGACGACAGGAGGCGAGACCACAGCGGCACACAAACCAAAGATCACCGCCATAGTCAACGGTGATCTCCTCTCCTTCACGTACGATCTCTGTAGTGGCGACAATAACCGTGGCGCGGCGTCCGTTCGCGACCTCGACGAACTGAGCGACCGGTGAACACGAGTGGTTCACAAAACGCATCAACCCACCCATTTCAGCTGCGTTGATGGCGACACGAATCGGGTGGCTTGGCCTCTTCGGTCGTTGGGTCATCACCAACCGGAATCCTTCGTTCCGTGGGCGACGTGCTTGATCCATGCTGACGTGCTCGAACTCGCCTAAGTACTGACCCAACACCTCGCCTGCATCAATGTCCTCAGCAGCGACTACAGATAACTGGAGCGTACGCGTGTTTCTCGCCAAGTACACCTTGGTTGATTCCTCCAGACTGTTCCCGCACTTGGCGTCGTATGGACAGCAGCTTGGGGTACAGTACAGCTGCACCAGCGAGTTCCTGCACGCCCCGACACGGCATGGCTCCGGACAGTCACACCAGCCGTAATGGGGCACTCTTGGGAATACCAACCCGGTCGGGTTGTACTGAGTACGGAGGTGAACAGCACGTACCGGCCAGTCCGCTGGTACGAAGCGGTCCCGAGAGCGCTTTTCACGCGCACATGGTGGTGGTTGTGACGACTTAGGACTGGTCCTCATCAGCCCTCGAGGGTTCAGCGACGGAGAGGCAGCTTCACGACGGTGATCCTGACGTCGGTGATAGGGTTGAGCAGCTTCTCGACGCTCTCTCCGGGAACTACGACGATCACGCAGGGGGATCCGTGGCAGAGAGCGAGGAAGCGATGCTGGCGGTGTCTCCAGTAGCACTGGAGATGACGTCGTCGGACTGTGCGGCGGCCGCGAGTATGGCGGTGACGCTAGGGCCACCACTTCATCCGCACGCGGTGGAGTCACTTCAGGCTTCGGTTTTCGCGGCGGTGATAGCGTCCCTGTAGAGCTGTAGCCATACTGCTCGCTAATAGTGCTCGATTGCGACAGGTTTGGAGGAGCGTTTTCATCCTCGGTCGACGAGTCGGCGATGCGCCGCTCGCTCCAGTATGAAGCCGAGTGAACCATGCTCTGAAAGTACAAAGATCGTCAGCAAAGACCCAATGTAAGGCTTAGTGAACGTACCTTCTCAACAGCAGAGGCGCTTTGCTCCCAGCGGCCGATTTTCCAAAGTGAATGCTTCTTCAACTTGGCGCAAAAAATGAGATATGCCAGATACATGCAGTAGGAGTGATTGTGGATTGGGTCAGAGCGATGGTCAGCATTTTCAATACAAAATCAAAGATCTAGCCTTAAGATGGCTATAGAGATTAAACCTAGGGGTAGGGAAGGTTATGGAGACGACTTTTACGCCTCCGCCGGATTACTCGACGATATGCACTTGACATACCTGCTGCAGTTATGTCGGGTGATTTCTCCATTTTTGGAAGGCGTCCACTGCATACATGCTCAAATACTCACTAAAGTCGTAATAAAACGACTCATTTCCAATTTCACCCTACCGAAGACGTCGCCACCATGGCACCGTCACGAACGAGACCCCAACTTACACAGGAAGACGAAGATCGTGAAGCTCGAGCCCACTGGGACAGCCTATTTGTAGCGGCAGACGCACGAGAGCGCGCGATATCCCGCGTTCAAATAATTCCCACTATCGTCGACAGTGACGACGAGTCGTTCACACCAGCCCCCTAAGTACGAGCACGCTCTCACCACCCAAGGTCCCGAACGCGTCCTCAAAATGTGCAATTTCTCGCTGCGCGAGTTTGATCAACTCTGGGATGTTGTCGAGGACCATGGCCTGTCAAAATGGAATGTAGGCCGTGGAAAGAAGAACCCGAACTCCCCCAAGGACGTTCTCTTCCTGACACTAGCTGCCCTTAAACAATGTGGAAGCTGGGACACTGTGCTCGGCTTGAAATCACACCTCGGCGGATAAGACGACGCCGAAGCGTTGGTAGTCAACGGGCGAGCAATAATGGGAGCCAAGCTGCTAGTCCATGCAGCACAGAGTATGGATCGAGCTAAATTTTGGCTTTCGCTATGTTGCATAGCTCACTACTTAGTACTCTACCGTTGGAAGCCTGAATGCTCTGTAGACATGCAGAATTCCAAATTCATATAGTAAATTCACAAATCAACGTCTAAATTTTTCATTGAGCTGGTATGAATCATCTGGTTGCCACAATTCTACGTCATATAAGTAAAGTCAGCAGTGCTTTGTATCTCGTCGCGTACTTCGTAATTGATTTTGGGTTCTAGTGGGGAAAATAAAGATGCTTTACAGTTCTCGTCAGCATTTTCAAATCTCCACATGTCAGATCCAAACCATGATTTTCCTGCCGCGTGTACAGCGCTGTATTTGAGTACTGTACTGAACATGCATTGATGTACTGTACTATAATACATGGTACATCATCGCTGTCTCACTCTCGTAGCTCTTATATGGGATGGTTGGGCGGATGTTGCGGACGACGAGCGGACAAGACGAACATTCTCAATGCTCATTCTGGGACAAGACGACAAAGAAACTTGAGCGTTGGGACGGGGACTCATACTCGTCACCTGCAGTAGCTGTCGCTGCGACAGACGCAGTCACACCGGCGTCAATGACTCCTCTGCTCTCCAGCGTCGATCGCATCAACGCTGCTCTGGAAGCTGCAGTGGCACATCCTCCACCGTCGACCGGTACAGTGCGTGTGTGCCACGCAACGGAAGACGAGTGGAACGCGTTTGCAGACAGCGAGGATCCAATCGTTCGACTCAAGTATCTTGAATGGTTTCCTGACACGGAAGAGATTCACATCATCGAGTCAGAGCGGCATGTCAAGCGATGGCTCAAAGGCCACTTGGCCGCCAGGTATTCTCAAGGGCGACGATGGTGTTCAGATCTCAGTTATGGACCACGCCAAGCAACACCCGGCTCGGTGCTTTCTCGAAACGTTCCAATTTTTGCGGACTTTCGGACGATTAAGGTTGAGATTGGAGTTTCTCAGCAGTGGGGTATGGCGCCTGGAGAGCTCGACCACAAGGCGATTGCGATATGGGCCGCGATGCCAGGAGTCGAATATGTGCTATGTGTGTCGTTCGATCCCAACTTTGCGAATGCCGAATACAAGTTGTATGATGCTCGCGTCCATCCACTCGTGCAGCTGGCTCCACTTCCAATCGTCGCTCCAAGAACGGTGATCCAGCTGGACGGACGTCGAATCCTTGGTATTCCGCCACGGATGGCGCTCCCGGTAGGGTTTCCTGCAACTCTGTCGGTGGATTTGTACTCTCCGTTGGTCTGGGCAATGCGTTAATCAGACGTCCAGCCATCTCTTGCGCAGCAACTACCGAGTGATCTGATTTTAATATTTATTTAAAAAATAATAATCGTGATGCGTAAAAGCCGGTTTTATACCGGTATGGACCGAATTCTTTTGTGACATTGCACAGTGACTCTAAGAGAGAATACTGCGTAAGTATTTTGTTTTAATACTCACAGATTTTTATAGAAAACATACCACGAGAAGGGCTGTAAAACGGTGAGCTACTAAAAAAGAAGAAGATCAAAATACAAAGGTCCTGTAGATTTCGCTCAGTTTTTTTCAGTAATATGGCTCGGTTTGAGTACAAGACCGAAAAGTTATTGTCATTTTATCACTATCCGGAGGAATTACTTTCCGGATTACGAAATGCCACGGCTGCAAAGATGCACAGCATGAGCGTGAGCCAAGCCCTTATACTGTAATATAATACAATATAACATAGTATAGTATAATATAAGGGAGCGTGGGTGTCTGGAGTTTGTACATCGCACCCCTACAAACTGAAACACATTTAAAACTATATTATATCCTTTTTATTTAAATTTAAAATTAATTAATGAATATTTAAAAAAAAAATAAAAATTTAAACCATTTAAATGGTTTAAGTATAAATAATAAAAGCATTAAGTGGATGCCTTGGCATTAATTTAATTTTTAGGACGTAAAAAATGCAGAAAGCTATATTAAATATTATTATATTTTGAAATATAGAATACAAAATTTCCAAAATGACTGTTCTGAGGTGCTTAAGTTTCCCTATTCAGCAGCATGTCCGAAATAGGCATGTTGCTTGAACCCTCCTTCCTGCTTAAGCGCGACAACATAGCAACTAGCTCGTCGGCTACAGGGTCTTCCTATTCTGGCTCACTGTATTCACGAGCAGAGTAATCGAGTATTCCAGTGTGTCTCCAGCACTTACCAAATATTTAGGATTCCAGCAGTCGATGTTCCATTCCACGAACGCCAATTTTGTAAGCCTTGGTCCCTTTCGACATGTCCATCACTAGGCCGGCTTCATGCTGGTCAAGAGCGTGCTGGATCTGGCGACGCCGGTAGCGCTGCTTGAATGCAGCAATTATTCCAGCGTCAAGAGGGTGACACCTACTGGAAGTATTTGAAAAGCATTTGGGTAGCATGATGCTGGCAAAATTGCAAGCGCTGGGCATTGGTGAGCATGGTGCGGGTTGACTAAGCTTCGACTAGCGTAAAATAGAAGAATGAGGGAGACCTCACAAGCGCAAGGAATGAAATGGATGGCGGCACTTTTGCAATCTTACTCTCTTTTGCGCTCGCTCTTTCGCTTGTTTCCCCTCCAGGACGTGCTGCTTGTCCACACCATGCCACTTCTCCCCGCCGCCGGTTCGCCTCGTTGCTGTCATCCAATGGTCATATGTCTCGTGGAATTTGATTTGTCGAGCCAGGCTAACCTGTGTGGGACCGGCTGAGCCGGACACAATTCGCGTCGTTGTCGCTTGTCTGATCGCGCCCGGACCGGTTCGTCACGCGTTCACAGCTCATCTAAGCGCAGTGGGCCTACGCAATTAAGAGGAAATGGCGTTTCTGCTGCGGGAGTGCGGAATGACGATGGTGCACTCTGGCGTCTCGCTTGGGCCGAAATGACCCTGGACATGCGCGTGAAATGTCTCGTTGGGTAGACAGAAAGGAAGCCGAAGCTTGTGTTGGTCAGTGGTGGCTGTCGGATGCGCTGTCGATTGGAAGTCTAAGTTTTGGAGCAGGTGGGTAGGTTTGATTGTTGACGCCTCGATAGCTCAGTTGGGAGAGCGTCAGACTGAAGATCTGAAGGTCCCTGGTTCGATCCCGGGTCGCGGCACTTTTGCAATCTTACTCTCTTTTGCGCTCGCTCTTTCGCTTGTTTCCCCTCCAGGACGTGCTGCTTGTCCACAGCATGCCACTTCTCCCCGCCGCCGGTTCGCCTCGTTGCTGTCATCCAATGGTCATATGTCTCGTGGAATTTGATTTGTCGAGCCAGGCTAACCTGTGTGGGACCGGCTGAGCCGGACACAATTCGCGTCGTTGTCGCTTGTCTGATCGCGCCCGGACCGGTTCGTCATGCGTTCACCGCTCATCTAAACGCAGTGGGCCGACGCAATCAAGAGGAAATGGCGTTTCTGTTGCGGGGGTGCGGAATGACGATGGTGCACTCTGGCGTCTCGCTTGGGCCGAAATGACCCTGGACATGCGCGTGAAATGTCTCGTTGGGTAGACGGAAAGGAAGCCGAAGCTTGTGTTGGACAGTGGTGGCTGTCGGATGCGTTGTCGATTGGAAGTCTAAGTTTTGGAGCAGTTGGGTAGGTTTGATTGTTAACGCCTCGATAGCTCAGTTGGGAGAGCGTCAGACTGAAGATCTGAAGGTCCCTGGTTCGATCCCGGGTCGCGGCACTTTTGCAATCTTACTCTCTTTTGCGCTCGCTCTTTCGCTTGTTTCCCCTCCAGGACGTGCTGCTTGTCCACAGCATGCCACTTCTCCCCGCCGCCGGTTCGCCTCGTTGCTGTCATCCAATGGTCATATGTCTCGTGGAACTTGATTTGTCGAGCCAGGCTAACCTGTGTGGGACCGGCTGAGCCGGACACAATTCGCGTCGCTGTCGCTTGTCTGATCGCGCCCGGACCGGTTCGTCATGCGTTCACCGCTCATCTAAACGCAGTGGGCCGACGCAATCAAGAGGAAATGGCGTTTCTGTTGCGGGAGTGCGGAATGACGATGGTGCACTCTGGCGTCTCGCTTGGGCCGAAATGACCCTGGACATGCGCGTGAAATGTCTCGTTGGGTAGACGGAAAGGAAGCCGAAGCTTGAGTTGGACAGTGGTGGCTGTGGGATGCGTTGTCGATTGGAAGTCTAAGTTTTGGAGCAGGTGGGTAGGTTTGATTGTTGACGCCTCGATAGCTCAGTTGGGAGAGCGTCAGACTGAAGATCTGAAGGTCCCTGGTTCGATCCCGGGTCGCGGCACTTTTGCAATCTTACTCTCTTTTGCGCTCGCTCTTTCGCTTGTTTCCCCTCCAGGACGTGCTGCTTGTCCACAGCATGCCACTTCTCCCCGCCGCCGGTTCGCCTCGCTGCTGTCATCCAATGGTCATATGTCTCGTGGAATTTGATTTGTCGAGCCAGGCTAACCTGTGTGGGACCGGCTGAGCCGGACACAATTCGGTTCGTCGTCGCTTGTCTGATCGCGCCCGGACCGGTTCGTCATGCGTTCACCGCTCATCTAAACGCAGTGGGCCGACGCAATCAAGAGAAAATGGCGTTTCTGTTGCGGGAATTGCGGAATGACGAATGTGCCACTCTGGCGTCTCGCTTGGGCCGAAATGACCCTGGACATGCGCGTGAAATGTCTCGTTGGGTAGACAGAAAGGAAAGCCGAAGCTTGTGTTGGGTCAGTGGTGGCTGTCGGATGCGCAGACGATAGGAAGACCAAGGACCGGAGCCCTTTTTTAGGGTCGACCGACGACGCCGCGACAGCTCAGGGGGGAGAGCGTCAGACTGAAGATCTGAAGGGCCCTGTTTCGATCCCGGGTCGCGGCACTTTTGCAATCTTACTCTCTTTTGCGCTCGCTCTTTCGCTTGTTTCCCCTCCAGGACGTGCTGCTTGTCCACACCATGCCACTTCTCCCCGCCGCCGGTTCGCCTCGTTGCTGTCATCCAATGGTCATATGTCTCGTGGAACTTGATTTGTCGATCCAGGCTAACCTGTGTGGGACCGGCTGAGCCGGACACAATTCGCGTCGTTGTCGCTTGTCTGATCGCGCCCGGACCGGTTCGTCATGCGTTCACCGCTCATCTAAACGCAGTGGGCCGACGCAATCAAGAGAAAATGGCGTTTCTGTTGCGGGAGTGCGGAATGACGATGGTGCACTCTGGCGTCTCGCTTGGGCCGAAATGACCCTGGACATGCGCGTGAAATGTCTCGTTGGGTAGACAGAAAGGAAGCCGAAGCTTGTGTTGGTCAGTGGTGGCTGTCGGATGCGTTGTCGATTGGAAGTCTAAGGTTTGGAGCAGTTGGGTAGGTTTGATTGTTGACGCCTCGATAGCTCAGTTGGGAGAGCGTCAGACTGAAGATCTGAAGGTCCCTGGTTCGATCCCGGGTCGTAGCGTGCTCGTTCGGTAGGCTTCTGTAAATGTACCATTTTGAAGGTACACCTGACTACAACAGAAATAGGATAGGAATGAATTGTTGGTTCCTGGTGCTATGACTACGGAAGGGTTCTTCTGTAATTGCTTTAATTTCATTGCTGTCGACCACAGTAAAAAATAGTTAAATCTCAGCTCGTATTAAAGAAACTTGAATTTTTAACAACACCGCTCCTTAGATTCGCCCTAAAACACCGTAATGACGTACGTTTTCTCCGTGACTCCTGCTGGTCTGAAAATCATCCCACTGTAGCCTACACAATGTGTAGTACACACGACGCAGCTACACTGTACTGTAAGTGCGTCATCACCGCTTTTAATTATTAATAATAGCGCTCTTACATGTGATTGTGGTGCGATCGATTCAAAGTGCCCCACAGCTACATATATTAATACAGTATATGAATCACAGCTACCTTCTACATGTACCGGTACTTGTACAGTACAGTAATCAGGGGCTATAATGGTATAAACTAAATATCATATGATATTTTTGTTTTACTGTCAGTAATACTCAGGTATAATACTACATGTACATGTACCAGTAGGGAATTGTATTGATGTAATTTACATCAATACAATTTCCTTAATATTGGTAAAGATGGGACGAATAGAGCGGGTTGGAGCCCATCTCAAGGAATCCTGACAGGGTTTCTGCTTGGGAGTCACTGCTTGGATTGGAATCGTCATAAGTCAGTGAAATCTACCGACAGGACTACCTAAATCACTGTATTATTTTGATTCTATGATACTTAAGTGTTATTACCATTAAAGCTCACTCCAATTTACGATGACCTCTCAGATACGTCGCTCAATTCAGCTCCTATAACTCCTGTTACCTGGTCATACGTGAAAGAACTGACCCACTTAAGTTGTTACCTATTGGAAACCCTTACGAATTATAATAGTACCCTATGGCACTCCATGAAGGTTAGCCTATCATTACTGAACTTTATCCCGATTACCACCCATTACAATGCAGTATTTAAGCTCTTTTACCACTATATGAAAACGAGTGCACCAATAAAATCAAATTTGGAGCTACGCCTCTTAAAAATACAACGTTATTGGGTTATAGTCTAATTATAATACTTCAAAACGTATGGGCAAATGCCTCATCTCCGATGTATTAATTGCGCCAAGATGCGGAGCAGATTAAGATCAGACGCAAATTTTAGTCTCAAACATATGGTTTTTGATGACCAAGTAGAGGTATTTAATAATACCCAGATAGGGAAAGAGTACGTACTTCGGTCGCAATCAATATAGCCGACATGAAGCCCAATATGTAACAGTCGTCAGCAACATGAATGCGTTTGATCAACTGCCTTTGGCTTACGTCAAATATAAAGCCAAACGACACACATAGTCGATTGCTCATAACACCAGATAATTTGAGCTTTGTAGTAATGTGTGCATCATTACTTTATACGGTATTGTCTTACCTCTTCGCTTGAAACCGGTACTGACTTATTTTGATTTATTTAAAAAAAAAGGCACTTATTCCAATCCTTTTGACATACGGTATCTTGTTGTCCACTGAAATATCGTAATTGCGCATGGAAGAAAACCGGCTCAGTCGGCCAGCAAAGTTTGCTGAAAACAGCCGTGATAAACTTCAAAGATGAAACTGGCCATTCATTTGGAGATCTGCGCTCCTGTTATCACTTAAGGATTGCTCTCGTGTGTGCAAATATGCGTCTTTCATTCATTCTGGCTGCGACTTTGACGGGCCTGTTGGCCTGTGCAACTGCTTCCGACTCGGAGAAAATCATCAGGATTTCCAATGAGCAAGTACTCTCGGACCGCCAGTTACTTGACACTGTCGTCAACGACAACGAGAAGCGCTTTCTGAGAGCTTACAATGATGCTGAGGACGATAGTGAAGACCCCAAGAATGTGAAGAACACCGTTGACGCCAAGCCCGCTGACGAATCGGAAGACTCTGAACTCAGCGAGGAGGAGCGATTCTCGCTCATCCAGATGTCCAACCAGCCCCGATACTACTGGTGGTTCCAGCACGAAATGACCCCTCGCGATGTTCGCAGGGCGTTGGGTTTGAGGGCGGGCTCGATCAAGCTGGTTAAGCGCTCGATCTACAGAGGTTACGTCAAGTACTACAACAAGCATTGCAGCTACTACGAGAACCGCAAGAAGGATTTTTGCAAGGCTAAGGAGTATTAGCTCAGGAAGACAGAGCAAATATCGATGTTTTCGCAACCATGAGTCCTTAATAAGCCTACTTGTATAATTTTACTTTTCGGGATGAGGCCTTCTAAGCCGGCAGCGATTCAAGGGGTTTTGTAGAATCACTCAAAGTTTCACAATATTGTGGATCTCATGCAGCTTTACAAAGTGGCATGTACTATTAATAGTAGTAATAAAAAATCTCATATTACTACAGTAGTACTTCATCCGCTTGGAAAATAAATCACCTTTCCTAAAATATTTCGCAGCGCTCCGCCTCGTTCTTTTTCATGATTATAAAGTTTGCGGAAGGCTCGTGCATGCCCCGTGGGTACTGTGCTACCAACTTATTAATAGCTGTGCCAAGCAAGACTGCATTCAAGGAGCTTTGACCTTTGAAACGATAATAGACCCGGGCTTTTATGTTCAAATGGCTCAACTGCGGTGTGCTTGTTCCACCACATCAGTGTAGCTGCAGGCGCTCTTGTTCGCCATTTCAGCAGCAAGCTCGTAAAAACTACTGAATCCGTGAGCCACTGCAGAGACGTTTGCCTCGAGCTGAAGACTTCGTCGCATTCATCCACTCGATACACCGTCCTTGACCAGCATCAGCAAAGTGGACATGTTAGGTGCAATAATCGGGGGCCGTTGCAAGGTGTCTAGCTGCTAACGTTGCCTTCAGCAGGCGGTCCAGCGCACACCAACGTCTGTCACGACGGACACACGATTAGGATCATTAATAGCGAAAGCGATGCCCTTGCTGGCTCACCTGTCCTCACGCACTCGACCCTTAGCTGTAGGGGGCCTTCGTAGCGCCGTCGCTCCTTATGTCCTTGCTGATCTTGCTAATGGCAAACCTACAGTTTTGCAGGGAATATATCGCCTTAGCCGGGGTACCGCTGGAATCAGTTTAGCTTCATGGTACACTGCATAAACACTTTTACAAGGGTATGGAGTTTAAGCAGTATGTAATCGTATTGGCAAGGTGATTCATTTTCCGAGCGGAAAACAGTACTGTACATGTACTACAGTCGTGCACCTCCAATTCGACAGGGCGGACCATATCAACAGTGCCAGGGCATAAGTGCACAACGTAAAGCAAAAAACAAACGCAAATCCAGTGCGCTGATATTTTATTTGTTAATTCAGTACAAAAATTACGCCAATCTTCAGCATAATCTTGGCGTCAGACGCGCGAATCGCGGGCGCGCAGCAGCGCTTCCGGTCGCAGTAGGCGTCCGGCAAGGCGGCAACTTCCGCGGACCGCTTAAGAATACTCTGGACGGTAGTGCGCTTTACTGCTCGGGGGGTCTTAAAGCGCTCCGTTGCCCAACGAGCAAGTTCGGAGTGAGAGCATGCAGGTCTTCTCGCACAAAGACTACTTTTGTGGGACATGTAGGTGGAAGGGCGATGTCCCATTGTCTTTGGCGGTAAAAATCAAAGTGTGTGTTTTTATGAAGACGTCCGATCCAAAATTTAAAATCAGATCGATGCGGCGTGTCATCCCTCGGCGAGGAGGGGGAAACCGCTGAGGTTAATTGCTAGGGTGGTGATGGGCAAAGGTAATTGCGCATCCGATTCGCGTAATCATAAAATCTGGCAGGGTATCGACTGATACCGGTGTCGAATTGGAGGTGCACGACTGTACATGCTTGTGCCGGTAGTACCTCTAAAATTTACTACTACGTAGTACTTCAGACGATACATGTATTGGAAGTCTCATTTTATTATTATAAAGAAATCATTTTTTAAAGTTGTATCCAATATATAAGTACACACGAGCCATGGCCGCGATTTTTGCCGGCTTGAGATAGCATTTATCAATTCCCCGCCAAACTCGACAATACCGCGTACACCTTCGCCCACTCAGGCCACACCCACGTGGCAAAACGGGCTAGCGAGTAAACAGCGACACCTGATCTGCGGCTGCAATGCCGTATGTCTGACGAAGTAAATTGGAAACTTACTGAATTTTAAGCTGTTAGCAGAGTCTCGTCGACGCTGTTGCCTAGTTCGTCTGTCAAATCTCAAGATGCAGTTTCTAGAATACCTTTAAGTATGAACTGTACTTTAAACTGTTTAAGTACCCACTGACGCTGGAATAATTGCTGCATTCAAGCAGCGTTACCGGCGTCGCCAGATCTAGCACGCTCTTGATCAGCATGAAGCCGACCTAGTGATGGACATGTCGAAAGGGACCAAGTTTTACAAGGTTGACGTTCGCGGTATGGAGCATCGACTGCTGGAATCTTCGAAATTTGTTAAGTGCTGGAGACACACTGGTCTACTCGATTACTATGCTCGTGAATACAGTGAGCCAGAATAGGAAGACCCTGTAGCCGACGAGCTAGTTACTACTACTACCGTCTTTCCCCGCACACTACGCCTAGGCGCTTTAAAAAAATAATGGAATTATAACTTTCGCGATAAAATATTCGTATAGAACACATAGCAAAATACAACGCCTACTACATATAACAGTAACATGTGTAATTATAGCTGTAATAGGAGGTGGTTGGCTGTCAGTGTTTGACCACAACTTCTCTCGTTCCTCTTGTCGGTTGCTCATTCCCAAGTTGCCATGGTGAAAAGCAAGCGCCGAAACTATACTATCAAAGAGAAGCTGGATATCCTGTCCCAACACGCCAAAGGCGTCAAAGGAAAAGGCTTCTTTGCTCTAGGAAAAAAAAAACACCAAATAGCTCCAGGAACAATTCGAGGGTGGTGGGATCTCCGCGACAAACTAAAGCAAGCTCTGAGAGACCGTGATATTACCACGCGTACAACAAGAAGGCTGGGTGGGGTAGGAAGACCTGCCAAGCACGGTGATGTAGAATGTCGTCTACATGAGTGGATTATAGACAGAAATACTAGAGGACTGTGGGTCAAGGACGCTTACATCCGGCTGTAAGCTCTGAACATCTACCGAGAGCTACATGGTCCTCAGACATCGGGCTTTGATGCGTCTACTGGTTGGTTGGCGCGATTTAAACGTCGGAAGAACCTCGTCTCTCGGCGTCAGACGACTACACGAATACTGCCTGATAATGCTGGAGAGATTTGCCGTGATTTCATTCATCGTGTTCACCAACTCATCGATCTGCACAATATCAAGATTGACAACATCGTTAACATGGACCAAGTACCAAGGTACTTTGAAACCGAGCCTAAGACGACCATCACGACTCGTGGATCCCGTGAGGTACTTCTAAAAAAGGGAGGGACAAGTCATAAGCGCTTCACTGCTACGTTTGCCATTACGGCCTCTGGAATCATCCTGAAGCCCCACCTTCTCTTATCAAAACTAAAGAATCGTCCGAAGTGCCCTGATGGTGTTCTGGTAGATGTGAATAGTACTGGCATGTGGAACGAAGATATCCTGCTGCGCTTCTCTAAAGCGGTGGTGTGTTCAAGGAAGGAGACCCAATTCTTTAGGGAGCCGGTGCTCTATTTGATCGATTCTTACGCGTGTCACGTAGATTTGGCAGAGTCTACACTATTGGAGCGCTACAACATCTTTGTCGTGGTGGTACCGCCCAACCTCACCAGTATATTACAGCCACTTGACGTAGCTGTCAATCGTAGTTATCAATCGTTCTACCGGAACAAGTATGATGACTACATTAGCAGAGCGTTGATCGATCCGGCTATGCAAACCGCTGCTGGAAACCTAAAGATCCCCCATTACAAAACTGTCGCGGAATGGACGCTGGACTGGGTAGCAACTCGTCAAGCAGATGACATCAAGAAGGCATTTACACTGTGCGGGATTGTACCAAAGTCAAGCTTTAACCAAGACGAGCTTCATCAGCCCTTAAGAGACCTTCTGGAACCAGATCTTGACATGGAGAAATGGCACGCATCGTATCAATATCTCCTTGATGAAGCGGATGATCGAGAGCAGCTCTGCGTATCCGCTCCTTCCTGGTACCTGCCCGAGAACGAGAGGCCAAGTTTGTTCTACTGTTTACTCTTTGGCACATCAACTGCTATAGACGACTTCGTTTACGAGCTGGTGAACTACATGAAAACCCTGGACGATCTCGACGATCTCATTGATGCGCAGTATCTGGAGGATATTCAAAACGGAGACACAGATCCAGGAGAGTTGGAGATTTATGCCGCTTCAAAACTTCACAACTGGAACGTTGAGGTGACTACAGTAGACAAGGGCTGCAAGGTGGTCTCAACATTTACTTACGAAGTAGAGAACCCGATGAAGACGGTGTATTTAGCTCGTAGCGGATCGTACTTCGCAGTTGAGGTGGATGGGTGCATTGCTTAATCTTTTGTATGGTGAAAAAATATTAAGAAAAAAATATGTTTTGTGCAAATATTTTCTTCATAAAATAATAAAACCTCCGTATTTTTAATGCAGTCCCCAAATGAAAGAAAACAACTGACCCTTACTATACGCACATTTATGTTGTGAACTGCACGAAGGCGGGCTCGAACCTCGGTCAGTAGCATAGGAGGGTCGAACCTACACCACTAAACAAAGTAGACCCTGATTGATTTGTTCAAACATTCATATTATTTTCGTCGCATAACGCCTAGGCGTTCAAAACGAATAATTCTATCGTATGTTAAAGACTACGCTATAGCGCCTAGGCGTAGTGTGCGGGGGAAGATGGTAGTAGTATGTTGTCGCGCTTAAATGCGAGCTAAGCAGGAAGGAGGGTTCAAACAGTATGCCTATTTCGACATTTCTCAAAGTTAAGCATTCATTTTGGAAATATTGTATTCTATATTACGAGGGACAGGTCAGAGGTAATATTATTTTATCTTAGTCATGTACTTCGAGCTATACTACTAGACTTCGGGAACCGATATTTGTATTTATATCGGCGTTTTTTTATAAGCAGAGATTACTACTGACGGGGTCATCTGTATTGACATTTTCAAAGCGGAATTCAGGCTGCTGATGCACAGCTTCAGCTTGTAGGGGTGCGAGAATGTGTATGTACAAACTTGTGGCTCAGTCAGGTGTACCTTAAAATGGTACATCTACAGAAGCCTACCGAACAAGTGCACGCTTACCATCCATTTCGTTCCTTGCGTTTGTGGAGTCTCCCTCATTCTTTGATTTATCGCTAGTCAAAGCTAAGTCAACCCGCATCATTCTCACCAACGCTCAGCGCTTGTAATCTTGTCAGCATCATGTTACCCAAATAATACCAGTAAGGGTCATCCTCTTATGAGCTAGTGGCTTCGTACGACCTGCTAAAGGTCCGATAAGTCGTTTAAGATAAGGTATTTGCTTCCACAATAGAGAACTTTAGTTTCTGGAATAACGCAAGGCTTGGAATAGCGATTATCTGGATAAAATCTGAATAAATGACGGATAGATTACCGATCGGTATTCCAATAATTTATTCCAGTGGAATAACGCGACCCTTCGCTATTCCACTGGAATATATTTCTGGACGAAGAAAATTCTTGTTCCAAAGCCTGAATGAACACATGTAACTACCCAATTGTGTTGAGTGAGAAGTGTTCCAAAATCAGCTCCTTCATCCCACTGTGGGGAAAGACCCGCTACACTCACCTTCCAATGGGAATTTGCACTGCTCCTGACGCGTTCCAGCGTCGCATGCAACCCTTTCATGGCAATATGGCGTTTGTGCGCGTCTTCTGATATGATATGCTTATTTCGACGCCGACAGCGTTTGCCGAGCTGGTGCGCGCTGTTCTGGAACGTTTTCGCAGCAGTAGGCAACAAGTAAATATGGCAAAATGCGGCTTTGCCTCGCACGAGACCGAGTATCGCGACTATCGACTAACGCGCGAAGGCATCCAGCTACTCCCAGATAAGATTTCTGCGATTCACCGGATCGCACCGTCGAAGAACAAGCGCGATCTCCGGAGTTTTATTAACCTCGTCAATGTACTAGCGCGATATGTGACTGCACCGGGCGCATCTGCTTACCCCATTGACAGCACAGACATCGCCTCGGTCGCCGTTTCGCTGAACGGCGGAGTGTCAACGCGCTTTTATCAAGATCAAGAAACTTGTGCGTCTAGATGTTACGCTACACTTCCCGAACTTGTAACTGCTGTTCGACGTGTTCACGGACGTCAGTACCTTTCAGCTGGGGGGAATAATCTGCCAGCAGGGTCACCTGCTAGCTATCTTCGGCCGAAAGTTGACTGACGCCTAGCTGAAATATGCAGTGATGGAGTTAGAACTTTTATCCATCGTTGGAGTTCTCCTTGAGTTCCGCACATTATGCTCGGTCACCGGATCATTGTGCACACGGATCACAAGAATTTCTCCTTCTAGATTTTAGTCGGATCAAGGTGTCTATTGGCGGCTTATCGTGGAAAGTTTGCGCTCGATATGGTATACTTTAAGGGACAGCACTACGTAGTAGCTGACGATCTTAGTCGGTTACCAAGTGTCACGGAACCTGGAAGCGAGGGCAGCTTCGAGCTGTAAGCGGATGAGTTTCCAGTGACGATTGAGAATATTCACGAAGCTCAAAAGCAAGACAGGACCTTCAACAACTACACGTCAAGGTGTACTTGACCAGAAACTGTTTTAGGAAAGACTTGGTACCATGATCGACGCTGCGCCGCCAGGAGGGATCGCAATTTTAATCACTCGGGCTCAACGTGGGCCAGCTCCTCACGCTCGAGTGCGCAAAAGGAATATGTCTGCGACGGCTCACTCGACTCGGAGCTGTTACGGGCTTTCAAGCGACGGCGCTTCGAGACACTGTTTGAAGTCGACGCTAGACGATGAAGTGTCGCTGAACAACGAATCACCGCCCTCCTCTAGGCGCGAATACTCCCTATTAGTTGTACCGATTTATGCGGGAGTCGTCTTTGCTCGACAGTCGCATTGGCGTCTCCGCTACGCTGCGGGGAAACGTGGTCATCACCCGCACCATCATTAATCAGCCCATCACAGTCCACCGTCGCTTTACACTGGGGGTGGCATGCGTCGTGGCCGACTTGTCCATGACTCTGACGTTGGACCAATCCGACGGAGCAACCAACAAGTGCATGGACACTTCGCTGACGCTAAAGTCCAGACCACATTTGACATATCGGAACAACCAGTCGATCTCGGGCTGGCACCGTGTTCGGAATTTGCACATGAGCGCGTACTTCATCTCCATGACCAGAAACTCGTCATTGTTCCGGAATTCATCGAGCGTGTATGGCATCTTGATAGCGCGCCACAGACCGCGGTGCGGCCGCCTGCGTGACAATGATATCGCCGGGTTCATCGCTGACCGCGATTTTAGAAGATGATAACGTCAGGCATGATTCCAGATAGAAGCGGCTCGACGTCCAGAATCTAGGAACGCGCGGAGATGACGTCGTGCGCCTGTGACGTCAAGACTGACGATAATCAGCCTCGAATCGCAGCGGGCTGTGGTGGGCTTGTACCACAAAAGGCTAGGAGTTTGGGCTGACACCGGTTGAAATCGGACCTTCGCTCCATCCAGTAGGGCACCCCGCGCCTACTGGTCTCGATCGCGGTTTTCGGTTGAGCGACAGGGATCACATCGTCTTCATTCAAGACGGCCGTATTAGCGAGGTCCGCCACTGGCGTACGGCATCGGTGACAGATCAGTGACGTGCTACACCGATCGCTGCGGGATGAAGCCACCGGGGCAGTTAGTAGCCTCGAGTGCCTTGAGCTCCATGGGTTCCGGCGCAGACGTTCGAGCATCAGACGGCAGTGCTTAAGCATATCTGGGTACCACCGTATAATCCCCACGCAGCGCGAGGGTGAACGCCTCTTCAAGGGTGTTGGGCTCGGCGCGAGTGAGACAGTACCTTCGCGCATACCGACGACGAAGACATGAGCTTGCGATGCCATGTCGATCGCGCTCGAAATGATGTCGTCGAGGCGATGCAGGGTTTCCCACTCCATCCGCGCCAAATGTGAAAAATTCTCGTGTTCCAGGATCGTACCAGGCATTTGGACTTTCCTGTCGAAGGCTTGGTCGTTGGAGGGGCTACAAAGTGCTACCAGGTGTAACGGGACTAACTATTGTTTCTAGCTTACACACCATTATCCCTCATTCTGTCGATGCCCCTAAAACCATGCAATATGATTAATTTACCAATTTTAAGCGTGTCTGTATTCGCGGATTTTATTTTGAGCGAACCGTTTGATCTGCGGTAAACCAAGCATATTACTGGATTAAACAGCAATAATTGCAATAGGTATTAGTAAAATAAATGCAATATGCTGTACAATGATGCGTAAATCGGAGTTAATCCAAGCTTATATACGTGTTTTATATTTTACCATGGAACTTACCTGTATAATCACAAGTAAATTTTCGCGTTAGCGTGAGGAACCTCGCGTTATTGAACTTAATTCTTTAGAATTGGTAAATTCAACTCTAAATTAGATGAGGTACAATGCGCCTCATCTAATTTAGAGTTGAATTTACCAATTCTAAGCCCTACGTGTGTGTCAAACTTCTATAGGCTGAAAGTCTCTTAATTTAAGGTAATCAGGTAGACTCGCGCTATCCGCGTGTCTTTGTACCTACCTTTGTATCTTAAACTGTGCAGATATACATGTGAATCTTGGATGTTGCCCGCCACAGGTTCGTCTTTGTGGTCGACGCAAGCAACGTCGGCTTCGCCCGCAACCGGCCTAGACTGCAGTGATCTCAGGCCAGGTGCACATCCTCCGCGCGACGCCGCATCAATCATTGCAGCTTCCAGTCTGTCGTGGAAACACTTTTCTCTGTGACTTGAAACGCAAGCTCGTCGCGCATGGTCGTGTCGAAAGTCACTAGCTGAGAGATCACGGTCACGGCTGACGCCGAAGCATCTACAGCATCATGACGATCGTACACACCCAAAGCAAGTCGTACTGAATCCAGCCCGTGAAGCTTGATACGACGCCTAGTCTTTACCAGCACTCCGACGCCCGGTAACCCTAAATTTCTCCTTATGCGAGCTTGTCGAGGTATTCCTGTGAAAGGTTTTCACCGTACAGTAAAATCTCTCACTTCCGGTATTGCCCGCCACTATCATAGGATTGAACATAGTATTTGGAAGTGTTTTACAGTGTCAACCTACCAACGCGGATTAAAGTGTCCTCTACATCGATATCGTCTCCGTAGCTGGGGAGCTGAAAGGTCTTGCACCTTTCGTCTACGCCTCTAAAATATTATTCCTGTGTGCTGGAAGCAGTTCTAGTTCGTAGACTTACCTTGTAACTCTTGTCAAAGCTCCTTGCTCCATTGTATAGCTTGCAACTGGTGTATAGCATACGCCTTCTTATTAATGTTATCACCATTCTTGATCTTGTCATAAACCCGCTGCAGCTATACGCTCTCTTGAAAGACGACATAATGCCAGCGTCCATGGGCTGTAAGAAGGCAGTGGTATTTGGCGGCAAGAACTCTACGCGAAAGTTAGTTATAGTAGTCTGGGCAGGCGACTGCTATAATCTGTACGTTACTTTGGTCCACGCTGCCAACTCTTCCAGTGTCATGTCAGGGCGATAGTTTGCTTTCTTGATGAGACCGCTTTTGTGCTCGATCTTCATTTATCTCCCCATGTCTGTTGTCCAGATCAAATTCGGTTGTGGCGCGCTGGGTGCGAGCTGCAGAATGCGAGCGAACGCGCAGTAAGTTACCGATGACTGGCGTAGAGAGACTCCCGCCAAATGCAATGCGGCATGACCCTTCCTAAAATGATTGTATCGACAATATCAAGACCATGGCCGCTACGGCACAACCGGACGGAAGCCAAGGACACTTTCTTTATGAGCCGACGTCGAGATGGATGTGTCCGCGAAGCTGCGTTTGTGGATGGCTCAATCGTGCGCGCCTACGACGGACCCCATTATGTCACAACTCCGGTGCAGATGCCAATCACAGGCAACGCCATGGTGCTGAGCGCCATTTTAGCAGTACCCAGTACAGCGCGATGCGATGGGCTCAATAGACAGATATGGATGCGCGAAGAGACGTACCACTAAGATGATGTAGTAAATCGTACTCGAGAGCGTTTTGTAGCTAATTAGTACTCGATAAGTCGTACGAATTACAATCGAAAGTGCCAAATCGTCTGTGAAACTCATACTATAAAAATTGTGAAATTAACCCAAAATAAAAATCGCACCTAGGTAAATGCTCGAACGGCTATTTGATAACGATTGGATGCCTGCGATGCAAAAATGTTTTTGAGCATCAATCAGCTAACGTTAATTTGTAGTTGTTGGTCTTAAGTTTGAGTTCGGATGTGCCTTTTTTCCTATCCATGTCTCGTACTTTTGCTTCACACTATCTAGAATTCCGATGCAACGAGTAGATTTTTGTTGTCGGCTCAGTTCGCCCTGTAAAGGGACTTTCGCAGAGAAACTCTGTAGATGGGTGAATACTCGAACATGTCGTCCTACCCGTCCCGCCATCCGCCTAACTTTTTAATTCCATAACTTAGACTCATGCGTTTCCGGGTGAAATGTATTAATGCGCTAGTGCTGCTAAATACTACATAGTATTAATAATGCCAATAACATATCCATATTGGCTGGGACAGCACGTGTTTTCTCATAGATAATGGTTGAATGCATATTATGCGTTGCTTACAAACGTGATCGGAAGGATACATGTCGCCAAAAACACGGACGGTTGTTTTTTATGCCTTCGTCGAGGTAAAATTCACAAGGTTGCGAATCGTGAGTGAAGGCATTTCCTTCATCAATAGGGGCAGCAAGGCCCCCTCTTCTCTTGAGAAGGCGAGGCTGCCTTCACGCTGTCCTCTTAGCTGGAGCTGAAGGCAAAATTGAAAATGACATCAAGGTTATCAGCGGTCGAGGATATCTGTCGTTAGGAAACAGGTTTTAGAAAGCCCGCACGATCTAGTCGACATAATATCATTTTGTAGTACATGTAACTGAAGCTATTAATAGCTCATTTTTTTCACTGTAACCCTATTAGCCCCGCTGCTTTTTTGAGGATGTGTTTTCCACGCTATCCGGTATTACCGAGCTCTTTAACCTCAGTTATTCATCGCATGAAGAATAAAACAACATACCGGTATGGATCTGATCGTATCGTACATGTAATCTTCAATAGCTCATACTCATTGCAGACAGTCCCCTGGGTAATGTTAGCGTCTGGTATTTCTGCAAGATGGCCCTCCCGAATATAAAGCTATTTCTATATCCTGTGTTACCGGTTTTAAGAATCTCAAGATATCCTATATTATATTTACATCGATGTTAAGTGATTGTGCCGTGTTTTTAAAAAATAGCACTCGCTACTGTCGTGTTTTGCCTCTACCAGATCGGCGCTTGTTCTCCTTAAATCCTACAGGAAGGAGTCATGATAAAAAGGAGACACTGGTGCTTCAAGTAAAAGCCTTCAGCCTGTGCCCTGCAGACAAGCATGTTCGATTTGCAAACGAGAGCCTGGCTCATTGTGTGATTGCCAATCGATGGTCAGCTGTTGATCAAAATGCATTGGGAGTTCCCGAGACGAACTTGCTCACTTCCTAATTCGCCCTCCAGCACTTCAGTGCTCAAACCAAGCCTACTTCCCCTCTCACTATGCGTCTCGGTTACCTTCTCGTGGCGATCGCTGGTCTTCTGGCATGCAGTGATGCTGCTGTTGCGGTATCGGAACTCAAAAGCTCAAAGTTGACGGCTCAAGGCAACGTCGTGGTTCGTGACCAAGCTGGAGATTTAACTGCTGACCATAACACCAAGCGCACTCTCCGGGTTCAAAGCGACAAGGAAACAGAAGAGAGTGAAAATGTTGCGTCGGGGAAGGGTCTCGCCGATTCGGATGATGAGGACGAGAGAGGTTTTGATCATTTCGACTTGGGATCGCCCTAAATACAAACGCTGGTTCCGTGCAGGAATAACCCCCTACGAAGTAAAGGTAGTGCTGGACTTGACTGGCGCGAGACGCCTCTGGAAGCCAATTGATCGACGTGTGTATGACGGCTACACCGTGTTCTACTCGGAGAAATGCCACAAGTCGCAGTACGGGGATTTCTGCAAGAAGCACGCTGATGTCTAAGCTCACTATCCGAAGAATACGACGGCGAGGGGGTCAGAATTAAAACACTGTATCCCAGCAGATTTACGAAAAAGCAGTAGACTACTAAAAGCTTATTTTTGTACTTCTGTCTAAAATTCTGAATAACAACAGAACTTGAAGAGATTTAGTTTGTTTGGAAGGAGCACAAAATCGAACATGAGACAAGGAGTAATTGACCACGTTTTATGGATTCCAAAAAAACACTACCAGTCCTCACGCACATTTTTCGGTGGTTAATTAAAAGATTCTCTCTCTATATAGCAATAAACTAGCTGAAGCCTTGTCCCTGTTCGACTTTCTGTCCTGGTTTCAAGCGTCCTTCAACGTTTGGTTCTTAAAAACACTCCCAAACTTGGATTGGGACCCGTGTTTTTCGTCAATGATGGTGCTGCGGGCAGGGTTAATGGTAACTCCAAAATCGGTGAAGTTAATATAGTGATAATTCATAGACAAAATGATATTATTGAGTAGCGCTCCAGTTTCGCGTCTCATTTGTCAGATGTGAAGCTTGATGAGCCTCCTGGAGCAAATCCACTGTTTGCTCTCAATGATATCAATAGCTACTGATTAGGCCACAGGCTAAAAAAGTGAATTTTTCGTCAGTTATGTGCATGTACCTTATATAGCAGTATTGGTTCACGATACAACGCTATCTGGCGCAAACAATACAGTTTTAAATTTAAAACGCCATAATAATTCTAAGCTGCGATATTTTCGCATATAGCTCAATCACTTTTAATATAACTAGGCTGCAGCTGTAATATTCAAGTATACATAACAGCGTGGTATCATTTTCAAAAATATGTATCGGAAGCTAGTGCGACATCGTATTATCTATAATATATCTGGTTTTCGCGAATCCTGGCCATTTAATTTAGCAGAAGGCCACAGGCTAAAAAAGTGAATTTTTCGTCAGTTATGTGCATGTACCTTATATAGCAGTATTGGTTCACGATACAACGCTATCTGGCGCAAACAATACAGTTTTAAATTTAAAACGCCATAATAATTCTAAGCTGCGATATTTTCGCATATAGCTCAATCACTTTTAATATAACTAGGCTGCAGCTGTAATATTCAAGTATACATAACAGCGTGGTATCATTTTCAAAAATATGTATCGGAAGCTAGTGCGACATCGTATTATCTATAATATATCTGGTTTTCGCGAATCCTGGCCATTTAATTTAGCAGAGAGGAAGTTCAGATTCACTTGTCAATTACCAAGATGCCCAGTACAGCCAGCCAAGTGTTCGACCGCCTCAACCGACAGTGGGACGACGAGACCTCCAACCTCGTTGTTAGCCACGAGAACTATGGCGATGTCGCTCGCCGTATAGAGGAAGAAGCCTCCGATTCTGGCTCACCTATTCCCCTTGGCCGATTGATGGCAAGTTGGAAAGTGAGGAAGATGAAGTGTCTAGCTGCTGTATTTGCACTTGTAGAGTACCTGATAGTGTATAGGCAGAACCCAGGTGTCGTTGAAATACACCGACTCTTGGGTAGAAGCCTCCATAATTAAATTTTTGGGCCACAAATGTAGCCAACTGTTTTTCATAGGATCGTACTTATCCCAGAAGTAACGGCCTGAGCCATGAGATGCGAAAATACAAAAAACAGCGAAAAACAAGCATGTGCTTTTCAAGAATCATGTTTTCTGGATAAGGATGGAATTCGCATAAAATTAGATTTATGCGAATTAAGCACACACGCTAGACACACTTTTGCGACTGTATCTATGAGCACATGGGGACTACTAAGACTTACATGCGTCAGGTACACGAGTTCCTCAGTCTCATCAGCGAGACTTCTGATGACAGACTGCTGACTCCTCGTCTGCGCCTGCACCAACTGGGTTCGTCTTCAGCTTCGTATCGCTCCGCCACTAGAAAGAGCTCTCGACAACCTAATGGACAAAAGGCATCGAAGACGACTCCAGCGACGTCCACAGCTTCGGATGCGACGCAAAATGGAGCATGGGGTAGCTACAAATTTGACCCATTGGCTGCACTACAGACCGCGATTGATCATGCACAACGAGCATCGACAAAGGACAATAAAAACGACACACCCCGAGAAGTTGGCAGCCCCAGTAGCAACACTCGTTTCTATCGACTGGAGCTGTCGGGATCAACACAAAGTAACGAGATGCGCTCGAGAAGTTTGGGGTCTCCACCGGAACTGCCTCCAGCGTTTACACTGCAGAGTTCACTGATTGGAGGCGGGATACATCGCTTTTCTCTGCCAAAACGATCGGAAAAGCGTCAAGCACGCAACAAGTTCTTCTTCGAACGATGATAGCGAGGCAAAGGATGCCCTCGCTGCGCTTGGACCTCCATCTGATGCGCCGTCATCGTTCTTGCTGTCAAAGTCACTGTCGAACGGGAGTACCGATACATGTATTTCGATTTTAAGCCTACCAAGGACAAATCCTAGTCTGGACAGACTAGGGTCACTGACGAGACTGATCAGCCAAGCAAATGAGACTGCAAAAGATTTGAACACGACGCTGTCATCTCCACCCAAGATAAATCCTGGTCTGGATAGATTAATGTCATTGTCAAGTGTTGTTAGCGAGGACGGTGAGGCTACAAAGAATACGAAGCAGCGGCTCCAGACACTAGTTCAACCTCGTCGAGCACCACTCACGAGACTAAGGATAGCAACAGTGAAGCGATTGAGCTGGGTCCACCACCTAGCGGTCCTCCTGCGCTTACGATCGGAAACTCATTGATGGGAGGAGGCATCGAGCTGCAACCTGCAGCTACGAATGTGAATACTTACAACTTTGACTGGAAGCTGCACAGAAGTGCATCAAGCAGTGGTGGACACGGGGCTACTAAGGGTGCCAGTCGTGGGTTACGAGCACAGCTGGAACGAACATTGGCAGCGTCTCAGAAGGGAACAAACTAATCGTAGCTCGTAAGAAAGTCCTCATGTCTCGTGCAAACATTTGAAGTACAATAATATTGAAAGCGAATTTCGCCACCAGACCTACAGTTAGTAGTGGCTGTCATAGTGAAATGAATTAACAGCCTTTGATGTTGGCACTCATGTTTTTGTTGAGCAAGTCAGCAAATGGGTGCTTGGAATCAGCCTCAGCTGCATGGGATGGCGAACGTGCAACTTGTGCGGCAACATTCGGCGAAATTCGTTGGCTGCTTGTTGCAGCACGCGCTGATTTTTTCGGTTTCGACAGAAAACACGTAGCCGCAACCCGGTGCATCACATTTGAGCTGTGCACTGGTTGCCGTGACGGGTACCGTAGCAATAACAACGAGGACGAAATCATTCACATTCATCGTCCTGCCTGTTTCGAGGGGCCGCGTTAAAGCCGACGTGTGCTTGAACTGGCAAATAGCAGAATGAAACTAATGTGCTCCGAGCTGGTTCGGATTCATCAAATTTAGTACTGTACCTTTAAGCAGGCTTGTGTTCTTGAAATTTAGAGTACGATAGTCATGAAACTATTCCAAACAATTGAATTCTCAACAGGAAAAAGGAAACCTGATTCGGATATCGAGCTCCAGGTATCAACAAGCTGCTGACAGCAACCCGTGGCTCGTAATCGATCCTCTGTATGAGATCGAGAGATCCTGGAAGTTCCAGAATTGAACCTTCACGTCTCCACGACTGAGCTGCGCTTGGCAGGGGTTAATGGTAACTCCAAGATCGGTGAAGTTAATTAATTGATAATACAGACCAGTTAATATAATAATATCACCTAATATGTTGTTTTTAGACAATATTATATTACAGACGAAGACACTTCAATATGACGGACACAAATGAGTGACACCAGGTTTTTTTGTTATTGATTTCAGCCAATGAAAAGTCAGTAGTAAATAAGTGGCTCTGTTCGGTTCACTTACGTCGCTGCGCGCAATGGAAGAGCTGGAGCTGCGGATGCTTCTGTGGAGCGTTCGCGATTATGATGACACAAGTTCCAGTGATGGGGAAGATGCCGTCGAGGACACTAGTGATACTGGAAGCGGGGACAATAATCAGCTGTATCATGCATCTAGGGGTCGTCGTCGTGCGTATCCAAATGCAGTGAAGTAGTCGACGCCGTGAAAGCTGGCGGCAAAGTAGCTGCAGTGGCCGATGCTCACGGTGTTGACACTCGTACAGCTGTGTAGGCGTGGATTAGGAACGAGGCTAGTCTTAGAGCGGCATGTGCGAACAAAAAGAGCTCTAAAAGCACTTTGGGGGTCAAGGTCGTCGTTGCGTCTTCCCGTACGCCAGTGATGGCCAAAAATACATTGCAGGTATTGGTACTGTTTGCAATACTGAGAAATACTTATTGCAAGCGCTCTGGGGTATTGCAATACATATTGCGGCAACGCTGGGAACTGCAGTACATATTTTCCAGCGATTTCGGCGATCCTTTTAAAGTCGGTTCCCAAAGGTCGCAGTGTTTGCGCGTCAAGTCTTTTTGGCGCGAACTCAGAGGCCCATCGAGTGGCCAGCAGCGTTCGCGCCTTCAAAATGGGCGCGAATTTGACCGCTCCACCACCAGCCAGCTCTCATTCTGCTTTTTGCAGCCTTCCCTGCAGACGCCATGGCCCTCCAGTCCAGCCCGCTTTCTATCGACCGCATTCCCGCAGACGTCCGCTTCTACTACGACATATCGGTCGTCGACGGCGAGGTCTCGTAGACGTCTGCGTCAGCGGAGCGGCTGTTCAGCAGCGCAAAACACGTTCTTCGTTTCACCAGAAAGCGGCTGACACCCGTCAACTTCGAGAAAATCTTGTTCCTCAAGCGTAATCGTTTTCTTTGAAACGCCAGCATGGTAGCTCAGGCGATGAAGGATGCCGGTGGCAGTAGCAGCAAGGCTGGTACGCAGGATTAGTACTGCAATAGTACTGCAAACTCGCCGAGTATTGCAATACTTACTGGAGACAAGGGGGGGGGGGTAGTTGCCGTAGATATTGTTTGCGCTTAATGTTTTTACAATGCCCCGCAATGTATTTTTGGCCATCACTGCCGTACGCAGATGAGCTCATTCAGTGGATCAAAAACATGCGTCGTGAGGACTTTGCACTAAAGACTAACCACTGCGTTGCCTTTGTTAAAGAAGAAACACTGCGTGGGCGTCAAACTACTTGTTGACGCGCCAGGAAGACAGTCTGCGGCGTGCAATCTGTCGTGTTGCGCTTAGCCGAGGCTTTTCGTTTTGGCGATCCAATAAAACTATCACATCGAGCCGACAGCTTCTTGAAGAGCAGCAACGTTTTGCCGCGGAGGTTGGCCGGGTTGTCAGCCAGGTCTACCTGCGTGAATGCATCTACAACGCTGATGAAACTGTAGTCTACTACGAAGAAGACCCCGGCGTTATACTGGCTGAGCGCGGGCAGAGCATTTCCGCTCGAGTGAGAGGACGCCGCCGTTCAGATCGTGCGAGCGTGCTGCTAACAGGTTCGGCGGCTGGAAGAAAGTAAAAACCATTGATCATATTTCGCGGCCAGCCAGGGGGCATAATTGAGCGCGACATGGCTGCATACTCGAATCAAGTCGCTGTAACCGTCCAGCAAAACGGCTGGATGGATTCAAGGGCTTGGATCGAGACGTTTATCATATGGTCAGTGGGCAGAGTTTGTAAGTGACGAATTTCCAGATCCCCTAGTTATCTACGTTGACAACTTGAAGTGCCACGTGACTAAGGACGCGCAGGAAGCATTTGCTTCGTGGGGGACCGAGCTCGTGGCCCTGCCTGAGAATACGACTGCTGTGCTACAGCCTCTGGACGTGGGTGTCATGGGGCCATTCAAGAAGAAGCTACGGTCTCTGACGCTATCCTACGACTTAGCCTCCATCCAGAGTAATGTGACGTTGCCTCTAAGAGAGAGACTGCTAGCGCTCAAGCGCATGTCTGCGGACGAGAAGAGAAAACTGCTTGTAGATCGCGTAGTGACAGCTTGGGCAGCTATTGACGAGCGCTGCATTAAGCGAGCCTGGGAGAAGTCTGGACTGTAAAAAAATTCTTTGCTTGATTGGATAAAAATATTTTGGATTTGCAAGTATAGTTAACGAAAAACCTAATGTGTCATATTAAAGTGTCTTCGTCTGTAATCAATATCAACCTAATATTAGCTAATACGATCAGGGGCTAATGGTAACCAAATATCGTATGATATTTTTGATAGTAATATTACTATTTTTGATATTAAATATAAATAGTAACTCCTTTTTGCAAAAGTTAACATAATATTTTAATATTAACTTGGAAAACTGAAAAATATTAGATTCTACATAATATTTTATGATATTATCCCACTTAAGTACGTTTCTTGCCACCTTACCCTCTGTGAACCGAGCGGAGCCAAATAACTTTTTCGATCAGGTTCAGGAAAGCAGTAGGCTTTAAGACTGACGAGTATTTGCTCTAGTACTGTACTGTGACCAGGGGTTAATGGTAACTCCAAAATCGGTGAAGTTAATATTGTGAAAATATCACCTGTAGACCAGTTAATATAAAAAATATCACCTAATATTTTCCTTTGAGACAATATGATATTATTAAATATCAACTTAATATTAGTTAATACGATATTATATTTTTC
>NW_003303750.1:3383420-3431767 GCF_000142945.1 Phytophthora infestans T30-4 | reverse complement strand
CAAGAAACGTACTTAAGTGGGAAATATCATAAAATATCATGTAGTATCTAATATTTTTCAGTTCTCCGAGCTAATATAAAAATATTATGTTAGCTTTTGCAAAAATGAGTTACTATTAATATTTAATATCGAAAATAGTACTATTACTATCAAAAATATCATATGATATTTGGTTACCATTAGCCCCTGACTGTGACACAGACAAAGGCGATCGAGATGGAAAACTGCAAACGCTTGCAGCTGTTTAACGTTGATAGAGCGAAATCAAGACATTTGTTCTTGTTCTCTACCGATCTCCTCGTCGACATCGTGCGTCTAATAAACCTGCTGCCTGTGGCGATAGATTAATGCGCTCAGCAGTGCCAACACACAACGCCAACCTTGCCGTCACTCACAATTGTCCCGGTACTCACGGTTGATTAGTAATACTTCAGCTAGTCGAGCGTTAACGACATCTGATTGGTTAATGTAGCTCGATTACGCAATCATTGAAAAATATAATATCGTATTAACTAATATTAAGTTGATATTTAATAATATCATATTGTCTCAGAAGAAAATATTAGGTGATATTTTTTATATTAACTGGTCTACAGGTGATATTTTCACAATATTAACTTCACCGATTTTGGAGTTACCATTAACCCCTGATCGTATTAGCTAATATTAAGTTGATATTTAATAATATCATATTGTCTCAGAAGAAAATATAAGGTGATATTTTTAATATTAACTGGTCTACAGGTGATATTTTCACAATATTAACTTCACCGATTTTGGAGTTACCATTAACCCCTGAATAAGATATATTCTTTTTTTTTAGTTTGCGTAATCGGTATTAATACACCAATCATATACCGTTAAAGTTCGACTAGCTGAAGTACTACTAATCAACAGTGAGTCCGGGACAATTGTAAGAGTGACGGCAAGGTTGGTGTGGTGTGTTGGTGCTGCTGAGCGCAATAATCTAGCCTCATAGGCTGCATATTTATTATATGCAGGAAGGCTTAGAAACTGACCCTAGTATATTCACTGTGATACAGTCAAAGCCGGTCGAGATGGAAAACTGCAAACGGTTGCAGTTCGATAGAGTGAATTCAAATATTTGTTCTTATTATCTGCCGATCCAGAGCCATCACTACTGCTGCAAGTCTTTGCAAGAAACGTACTTAAGTGGTAAATAAAAAATATCATCTAGTTTCTAAAAAAAATTCAAATCTCTAAGTTTAAAATAAAATTATGTTAACTTTTGAAAAACTGAGCTACTATTGATTTTGAATATCGAGAGTAATACAATTACTATCAAAATTATTATATGATATTTGGTTACCATTAGCCATCCTGCCTTGTGGTCGCCTCGTTAGAAACTGCTCCTTGCGCTTAGAAACGGCTAAATTTATTCTCCTTGTTAAATTTAGTAAAGAAAAAAAACTGCCGGAGGTATGCGCTGCACCTCACTACTCGCAAGAACCTCTTTGCCTCCTGAAGTTTGACCCCTCTTAGTGCATGTAGCACGCGTCGTCTTGTTGGAAACTGGGATGATTGCGGACCAGTGTCTGGATCTGGACCAGAGATTTGATGCGCACGGCAGCTGCGTTCATCTGCATGCACAAAAAGTTAGATAAGAGAACTAGGCGAAGCTAGTTAGCTGTCAATCTCACTCTTTCTTTTGCGTTGTGATACTCAAGTGTGCCAAAGTGCTGCCGATCAGGCATTAACAGGTCTTGAGCCCAAATGACCAAAAACACGGACGAGGACAGCGGCGACGCTGCGTCAGCGCAGACGACCGCTGCATCTGCGACCAGTCACGAAAGGATTGGTACAGTGGACGACACAGAAGAGAAGAGGGCCGCCGTCACTCACAATGACGGCGCTGACACTGGCGCTAATGCGCCACGCGCCGGACACACGACCGAAGACTTGGTCGCCCTAATCCAAGGCATGGCCAATCAGATGGACACCATAAAGGTCGCGTACGAGAAGCTGTCGAAATCCCAGCAGATGATGCGTCATTAGCTGGAGGCGGATGCGAAGCTCGGTGGCGCGCAGCGTATGAGCTCTAGCATCTTTGCTTCGGCGTGGGTTAAGAATGCACATTGATTCACTCGGAGGATCGCCGCAGACACCGGTCACTAGATCGCCGGCAATATCAGCTGGACCGCCGCAGTACTTTGGACAGCACCCGGCTGGGAATGAGATGCCATTGTCGTACCTACAGCGACTGTACAACGCGGCACAAGCGGATCAAGTGTCTGCGGAACGGGTAGCACGAGCAGATGCTACTGCGGCACAAATGCATGAATGTCCTGGAGGACAGGGGGCTCAGATGCACGCCGCGCGTGCGGGCCTCCAGCAACAACAACACCAAGTAGTGAGATACCCAGATGCGCGACAGAAGAAGCTGACGATTCGCCCTTTCGACGGCAAAGATCTGTACGTGGGGCTGGGCTCGGGCTTCCTGGAATGGGGAAGGTGGTTCGAGTGCAAGATGAATTTCGCGCAGTCTGTTTTGGATTTCTGTGGCTGAAAGACGTGAAGGTGGATCGTTTTGGAAACTACATGGCAGGGACTGCCGAAAAGGTACTTCAATAAGCAGGTGTATACTTGGTAGGCGCAGCTACCCACGCTCCAGTACATCATGGAGAAGATGTTGCAAACGCTTAAGACGACTATCACGCCCGCGCAGGCGATGCAGCTGTTTACGACACCCAAGGACCCGAGACGCTCGTGGTCGGAACACTGCATGTACCTGGTGGCTATCTCCGAGGCTTCTGGGAACAGCGCTGAGTACTTGGTCCTGAATAACATCGTACAGTATGCGTCCGTGGACTTGCGTACGGTGCTTATGGCTAAGGTGGATGGATCAAGGACGGACTAACTGCAACACGCGGAGGAGCTCGCTCATTTCGCTCAGTCCTGGGAGATCAAGACGGGAAAGGACAAGAATCCTGGGCGCGAAGTGGTGAATACGGGGTGATCGGGGGAAGGAGACGCGAACGTGTTATCGCTGCGGTGAGGCTGGGTATCTGCGTGCGGCCTGCCCAAAGAAGAACAAGGAGCCGGACATCACGTTGGCGGTGAACGAGACGTCGGATAAGTTCGACGATACCAGGATCTTGGATAACGGCTCGAGTCGGCACCTGGTGAACGACGCGTCCTGGCTCGAGGACGTGGAGCCGTGTGACGACCAGTGTGTACAGCCGAACGGCGAGCCACTCTCGATCAGCATGAAAGGCTCAGTGACTCTGCGGGGCACTGCGTGCGGGGTGATACAGACGGTAAAATTGTCCGACGTTTATGACGCGGAGAGCGTGGTGCACAATTTGATCTCGTACGGTCAGCTGGACAAAACGGGCTACCCACTTGCCCAAAAGGGCGAACGACGCGTAGTTGTGGCCAAGGTTGGTGAAAAAGTGGCTTTCGATGTAGCGTTGCGTAGAAACGTGCTGGTGGTAATCGGAATAGCGGAAAGGGTGTCTAGGCTCTGTCCGAAGTGATCATGGCTGCCCTTGAGGAGGAGGAGGCAAATGGGTCGGGCGACGTGTCGAGCAACGTGCAGCAAGGGACACAGGTAGATTTCCATCGTAGGCTCGGACACTTAAACTACGATGCTGTGAAGCGCCTTGCAACGGATCCAAGTTCGGGCACCAAGCTCACGGATCACAGACGAGTGAGCTATTTGACCTGTGCGTAGGGAAAACAGGCTAAGAACAAGCAATCTGGAAATGATAGGGGTGCTCACTCGCCGATCCATCGCGTTGGGGCGTCATTTGCTCAGGCTTAAATGGCCCGATGACCTCACGCGATCGACTTACCAATCGGTATATGATCAATTTTGTCGATCAGAAGATCAACTACTGCAGGGCTTTCTTAGCGAAGACGAAGGACGCTGCAGCCAAGCCGTTTGAACATTCCTTACGTTCTTCGAGAAGCGTTTCGACTGTAGAATTCACGTGCTGATGACCGATTCTGGAGGCGAATATCAGAATGTGGACTTGTTGCACCACTTCTACACCCCGTTCGCGTCCAGAGCTCTCATCTCTTCTTCCGCGGCCTTCCGCCATTACTCAGGTCGCTGGCTACGCATAGACTCTCCATATTTCTCGGGGTCCACTTCCACTACGCTGTTCACGCCACTGTCCGGCGTATCCTCCTGCAGAGCTGACTCGTTCACTCCTTCCGCAGTCCTGCGCGCTATCGAGCGCGTCACGTGTCTGTCGCGCCGCCACGCCTTCTTCGCACGATTCTCTCCCTTAGCCCCTCGCCTGGTCTTGCTACCAGCGCTTGCTACCATATCCGCATTCTCTGTGCCGTCCGCGGACTCCTCCGCGCCGTTCCCATCCGCATCCTGAAGATACAGCTTATGTACTTGCTTGTTCTGTTCCTTGTTCAGGGTTTCGATGTGTGTACGTGTTGCGTGGTTATGACCACACGATCCTTTGGTAGGTACACCTTGGTCTCCTCCCCGATGCCGACAATCATTCCTTGCTGCGCCCGCTGCGAGAAATGCTTGTTACGAGGATCTCTGTAAGCCGTACAGGGAGACCAGAAGCACCATCTCACCGAGCGACGGCGTCTTCTTCTCGAGCATCTCCAGCGGCGAAGCCCGTACAGGATTCGAGCTCGTCGGCGATATGAAGGATGTAAGCTGCGTACTGGACCGCGTCGCCCCAGAAACGCAAAGGAAGGTCGCAGGCAAAGATCATACACCGAACCATATTCATGATGATCCTATGCATCCGCTCAGCTTTCCCATTGATCGCCTGGTTGTTAGCCTCGCTGCGCTGTCCCCCCCCCCCCGTCCTCTTGCAGAAGCGTGCGCCTCGAGAGGTACGTACAGTTCACACAAAGTAGGTGTTTAAGACCAAGCGAGACGCTGAGGGAGCAATCGAGCGCCTGAAGGCGCGGCTCGTGGCCTGTGGAGACGAGCAGGAATTTGGGGCCAACTACAGCATCACGTTCACCGCTGTAATGAACATAGGAAGTGTGAAGATAATACTTTGTTTAGCGAGGAAGTGGCGCGTACATGCGAAGCATGGGGACGTGCCCAACACGTATGTAAAAGCTGACAAGGAGGCGGAGCTGGACATCTATGTCCAAGTGTTAAAGGGAATGACGATCTCCGAGGAGATTAAGCGCATGCTTGGCGTCACGAGCCATAGGGAACTTGTGTTGAAGCTACAGAAGGCACTATGCGGACTCAAACAAGCCGGCCGTCTGTGTAGCAAGCTGCTACATCGGAAACTGGTAAGTGTCGGGTTTAATCAAAGCCTGACTGACATGTGTGTATACTACCGCTGGCGCAACGGAGTACTAGCTGTGGTGGGTGTCTATGTAGACGACCTGCTGGTCACGGGTACGGAAGCGGGAGCTGTGGATGCTTTCTTCAGCGAGCCTGTCTGTGAAGAATCCTGGAGTGGCAAGCAAGTTCCTGAGCGTGCGTATGACGTACGACGCGGACGACAGTTATCACCAGGACCAGGTAGTAATGATAGCGGACATGCTGAAAGAGTTCGGTATGAAGGCTGCGCATGCGGTTCGCGTACCAATCGGACCTGAATGAAATGATGAGAATGCCACTGAGGCATTGACTGTGTCAGGAGGGGATGACGGAGTGACTGTGACGATGTTTCAGTCGTTGATGGGGAGCTTGATGTGGGTGGCGCGCTGCACGCGTACTGAAATCGCTTTCGCTGTTCACAAGGCGTCGCGCAAGATGCACAACCCGTCAGTCGGGGACTGGAAGCTGGCGAAAAGAAATTTTCGCTATCTGACCGGAACGAAGGAGGTGCGGCTGCAGATGAAGGGAACGAAGGAACGGAACGAGGCTTTTGATGTTGTAGCTTTTAGCGATGCCGATTTTGCAGCGGACAAGCAGGCCAGGAAGTCCGTTACGGGTGGTCTGGTGACGTTGGATGACATGCCGGTGAGTTGGGTGTGTAAGAAGCAAGGGGGAGTCTCTCTCTCTACGATGGAAGCTGAGTATACAGCAGCCTCTGTGATGGTGACGGAAGTGCTCGGGGTGCAAGAATATTTGGGGAGCTCGGGGTAAAGCTCGTTGAGCCGATACTGCTGCTGGTGGACAACCAGGTCGCTCTGAAGCATCTCGACGGAGAGACGGCATCGGCCAAGGCGAAGCACATTGATGTGCGAATCAAGTTCGTGAGCTCATACCCTCGGCGAGGTGTACTGAGGCCTGGGTATAAGGAGAGAGCGAACATGCTTGCGGATCTGATGACGAAGGCGCTAAGTGCGCCGAGAATGACGGCGTTGCGCGAGAAGATCGGGAAACATTAATGAGACTGGAGCGAAGTCCGTCGAAGGACCATGGAAAGCAGAATGCAAGGCACTGCCGGCGAGGAGGAGTGTTGGAAACTGGGGTGACTGTGGACAAGTGTCTGGATCTGGACCAGAGATTTGATGCGCACGGCAGCTGCGTTCATCTGCATGCACAAGAGGTTAGACATGAAAACTAGGCGTAGTTAGTTAGGCTGTCAATCTTACTCTTTCTCTTGCGTTGTGAGACTCAAGTGCGTCAAAGTGCTGCCGATCAGGCATTAACACGTCTTTCTGCTCTATCTACGCTCATAAAGATCTTGGTCTCCATGGTTCTCACTCCACTCATTTGGTGTCATCTGACCCGATAGCAGAGCTCTCACCTGCGCCATCACCAAATGCTGATCCTGAATCGATTCTTTTGTTTCTCTACTCGGTCATGGTAGGATTTACACACTTCGCCCTGCTCTACCAGTGCCCAGAACTTAATATCCTCAAGATGGGCTTGTAGCTCAGCGATCTTCTTCTCTAGTACCGCCTTCTGCTCCTTTCGAATCGTGTGCGTCGCCTTGCACTTTTTGTAAGCACGTTTCTTCTTCTCGGGCTCTTTTGGCACAGGAGAAGTCGAGCCTGAGGCAGAGGACGCTGGAGATTCGTCTTCAACAGTTTTTCCTGGGTCGGTAACGAGATACATCAATGAGCCGTCCTGAAGATTCGACGGCCAACAAGTAGATCCGTTCCAGACCTGCAACTGGCGGTTGGACACGACCATGAGCACATTCTGTGGCTGACATTTTACCTTGATAGTGGATTTGGCGGTGGAGACTTGGAATAGATCCATGGACGTGGAGCAGGAGGTTTTGATGGTATTTACTAGTCAAGCCTTCCGAGCATCGACGACAGTGTCGGTAAATGCTCAAGTGATGACGTTGTGGATAAGTGTATTGTTGGAATCATAAATTTAAGAGCTTTGTCGAGCACGGAATATGAAAAAAACTGTTCAAACGCCTCTGTATGGTAATAGAAGTGCCTTTTATTTCTTATTAGAGTTTTTCGGCTGCTCTCACCAAATAAATTACGGTGCCGACGTTGACGTTCTTGACAGTGGGCCGAGTGAAGTTCCAAGAGTGCTTCGAAGTATAAATAGGAGAGACGCTCCCGTGTGCGTTTTGTCACTGACAGCAAGACGAGGTGAAGAGGATACTGTCGGTCTGCAGGCTCGACGGGACGGCCCAGCTTTGGCCATTACGGTAATGGCAATAGTGACGTATGACGGTCCGTCATGCCTGCACTTCGACTCCAAGTTGGAGGCTGGGACACGCATGACGTGCTTTATAGAGAGCCCTCTCAATTTGAATTTTGCTTCTCGTCGTCTACATGTACCCAGTGTATCAAGATACATGAATTATAACGTTATTTGTTTCATGTTACGCGGCTAAGTCCGAAAAGCAAAGTTCGCTCATTGCTATCACCATTACCGTATTTGACGATTCCGGATGAACTGTGGGCCCTCCACGCGCCACCGCAGCCCTCGGCTCGCCCAAACAGCCATATATCGCAGGCGTCCGCTCCATGGAGGCAAGTCTGACGCGAATATCTCGAATCCTACGCCGTTGAACGACTTGAATACTAAGAAACCGGCACCTACAAGACAGATAACAAGCAGATGCATAGTGCCACGAGCACCAGCGGCGACGAGAGCAGTGCCGATGATGACAACACAGCCTTTAAACGGCAAAGAACCGTCAAGAACGGATCGGAAGCCAAGCAAGTTGAACCGCCGCGAAAAGAACGCATTCCTACGCATAAGCTTCGCAAGGAGCAGAAGATGGAGCTATTAAGTCAAATCGAGCAGCTAGAGGACCAACTGAAGGTCTCAAGTCGCAGGCCATTGTGTCGAATGCCTTACACGTCAAGAAACATACTCAAGCTCCAGTGATGAATACAATTCTGCGGGACGCAGTGCAATCAAGACAATCGACGCTAGCGGAGATTCAAGGGCTCATCTCCGGGTATGTCCAGCAACAACACGATACTAGCCCCCTCAATACATTCATTAAGCTCGGAATGGATCGCGTACAGCGTCACCAAGAGCTGGTGGCCATGAAAGACACCAAACTGCAGACGACGCACGAGTTTCTACTGCGTCGCAGTCGAGGACTGGAGCCTGGGAGACAGTACTGCGAAGAAGAGCGATTCGAGACCTCTAGAGGTGATTATTGCGCCGTGAGGTTCGCTGTAACACATTTCCGCGGGGCTGCCAGTCTCCGTGCCGTATTTGACGCGGCGTTATTCCAGATTGCAAATGTCGAAATGTGTATGTCGGATGTTCTGGGGAATATTACAATTCGGGAGGATGATGATGACGGGGACGACAATGTCACTCAACTGAGATTAGTGACCACTACGGGATCTGCACCTCATGCTCCACCACTGGAGACCAACTCGCTGCAGTTTAATGAATTCCATGAAGCGACAACATCTAGTGGCCCCAATGGCACTGCAACCAGCGCGTTTGGTATTTTTATGGCCGACTTTGTGGATGAAGACGAGTTGTATCCTTATCGGTCACAAGAGCGGATGCGGAAGGACGTCACAGCAGCGCTACTGCTTACGCGTCTTCCGCAGGAGGAGCACTGGCATATCCATCGAGAGGGAGATGGTCGAACGAGATGCAGTGACGATGGGGAGCTCGTGGTCAAGGTCACGCTGTGGTCGCTGATCAAGTTGCACCATTCGGATCTGGACGTATCGTACGACTGTTTAGAGGAGACACGCCATGAAATTGGCCGCTGGGGCGAAGAGCTCGTTCGGGCCATGCAGCGGACTCTCACACTCAGACGCACGCACTATTAGAAAGTACATGTAATACTTTGTTAATACCCGGTACATGTACTTGGGAATTATCAGTTTACCCATCGGATTGTGGATGCAAGACATGCGCGCACCTGCGTCGCGTCAACATCGAGGGGCACGGTGCCCAGGGGTTAATGGTAACTCCAAAATCGGTGAAGTTAATATTGTGAAAATATCACCTGTAGACCAGTTAATATTAAAAATATCACCTTATATTTTCTTCTGAGACAATATGATATTATTAAATATCAACTTAATATTAGCTAATACGATATTATATTTTCAAAGATTGCGTAATCGGGCTAAATTAACCAATCAGATGTCGTTAACGCTCGACTAGCTGAAGTATTACTAATCAACCGTGAGTACCGGGACAATTGTGAGTGACGGCAAGGTTGGCGTTGTGTGTTGGCACTGCTGAGCGCATTAATCTAGCGCCACAGGCAGCAGGTTTATTAGACGCACGATGTCGACGAGGAGATCGGAAGAGAACAAGAACAAATGTCTTGATTTCGCTCTATCAACGTTAAACAGCTGCAAGCGTTTGCAGTTTTCCATCTCGATCGCCTTTGTCTGTGTCACAGTGAAATACTAGAGCAAATACTCGTCAGTCTTAAAGCCTACTGCTTTTCTAGAACCTGATCGAAAAAGTTATTTGGCTCCGCTCGGTAAGCTGGCAAGAAACGTACTTAAGTGGGGAAATATCATAAAATATCATGTAGTATCTAATATTTTTCAGTTCTCCGAGCTAATATAAAAATATTATGTTAGCTTTTGCAAAAATGAGTTACTATTAATATTTAATATCGAAAATAGTACTATTACTATCAAAAATATCATATGATATTTGGTTACCATTAGCCCCTGACGGTGCCACCGTGTTTTCACGGGAGTATTCTGATTACTGTTTAAAGTATCAAGCTATTTGCTGCCAGCGATTAATATTTGGTGGCATTACCTCTTTCATTTACAGATTCGAGGACAGCACTGCCAGTGCCTAAATATGACGTCGGCTGGCATGATTCGACTGTGCATGTAGACGAAGAGGGCTCAGCTGTCTTTGAATCACCGAGGGATAATAGAGCCGGTGGATGCGATTATGGTAAGGTTTTGCCATGCCTTTATAGAGCAATCGACGGGGTACCGTTGATGATGCGTTATTTGTTATAACATACATGCCGCACAAACAGGGGGCCCAAAAAACTTGTTTGTAAAATATGAAATCACACTTCTCTTTGTCCAGTAAATACCTGTGCATTTGCACCCTATCATCTTTAACAGATGTGAGTTACGTAAGCCACCTCATCTACTGTACCATTTCATGTCACAATCATTTTCACACGGAGTGACACATCACCGAACAGCGTTCACTTCCCACTCGCAATCAAGCAGCAGAGAGCACATTCGCCATGGGACTTTACGAGCGCCGCGTGTCCCCCACAGCATCCATGGAGGCATACGACGCAGAACAGGACGCGCGCGACTACCACAGCGGCATTTCGCGCTCTCTGCGGCCACCAGAAGCCTCCGGGCGCCCGAGTTATTCCTCCTCCTCGTCCTTCCCGCGTTCATCTTTTCCCGAAGCAGGCCGCCGCCATATCTCGCCCGGCGGGACCCAGGACAGAGCCGCCGCAGCGGACAACCTTCTCTCGCTCATCCAGATCGTCAATCCAAGCCGTAAGCCGCAATACGAGCAATTGAGACGCGAACACGGAGCATCAGGCCATTTCATGCACCCAGGGCTGGGGCGTCATCAGCGACTCAGGGAGGGATTTGGCAGCATGTCGGGTGCCCTGACGCCTCCTGGCACTGCAGAGGAGCACGTCGGTCGAGGTAGGAAGAGACTGGACCCTCCTACGAGCCCCAAGAAGAGGCGAGTCGGGAGACCTGCGAAATATGCCGCTACAGACGACGACGGAGACATCGCCAAGAGGAAAC
Organism: Phytophthora infestans T30-4; assembly: GCF_000142945.1. NCBI lineage: Eukaryota > Oomycota > Peronosporomycetes > Peronosporales > Peronosporaceae > Phytophthora > Phytophthora infestans. Next base: position 3,420,697 of record NW_003303750.1, on the reverse strand, counting down.
GACGGGATAAGAAACCTACGTATATAGTCCGTAAAGAAAAGAAGGCACTGCTCGAAGCAGAGCTGGTTCAGCTCAAGCAGCAGGTCATTCATCTCAGAAGAGCGAGTGGGATTCCAGACGCGTTCTTCGCTGAGAAGGAGCAGCTCTATGCGCGCATCCAGGACAATAACAGACTCCGAGCAGAGTCCAGGAAGCAGGACTTGCTGCTTCGAAACGCACACGCTATTATGGCGGCCGAGTACTTGATGAAGTGCCCCGAGAGCCCCATCGAGACGTTTATCCATCTCACGGCCGATTTAAAGCAAAGACGAGCCGCTCTGGTCCATTTGAAGGACAAGAAGCTGAGACAAGCCGACGAGTTCATCACCGAGCGAGCCAAAGTCATGCCGCGCCTGACGCATTGGTGTCAGGAGAGCAAATTTGAGACCGAGGAGGGACATTTCTGCGCCGAGAAGATGGACAATACGCCGTTCCATGGCGTCAGGTCTGTGCGCCAAGTGTTCGAGGCGCTGCAGTTTTTCTTCCGGAATATGGAAATCAGCATCTCCGAGATGCTGGGGGACATCACAGTGCGCGAAGATGACGACAGCACAGCGAGCGACGCCTTCTCGAACCACCGACTGGTTAGCACCATGTCGCAGGGCGTTAAGGTTGAAAAGAACATTGTGAAGTTCTTTAAACTGGTCGAGCCAGATGTGGACGACGAGCAGGAAAGACAAGCTCCCTATGCTCTAGTCGCCACGGACTCGGTGGATCTGGATGATATGTACCCATACGTCCCTGAAGAACGCGTGCGAATGGACATCAACGCAGCCATGAAGTTTACGGAACATTTCTGTAAGAGACCAGCGAACCGGAAGACAAAGACACGCACGCGTCATCCACTGTATGGAACGGGGGGCTTTCCGTATCCTCGGGACCCCGAGGAGGACCAAGACGACGAATACGAACGTGTGGTGGTCCTAACGCGGTTTTTCCGGGTCAAGTTGCACCATACAGAGATGGATATCCCTCCCCACGTGCTCCAGGAAGTCCGTCAGGGACTCGCGTGCTTCTCAGACACGATGGTTCAGAGTATGCACCGTGTTATCTACGAGTCTCGTTAACAAACCGTCATGTTATCAGATCCTACGTAACGTATGTAGAAGTAAGCTTAGTTTGCAGACATTCATCCTTTTAACAGCAGAAACATGCATACATGTTTTGTCAATTTCATGCCCAAGCGCCGTATTGCGACTCGCTCATGCTGTGGACCATGTGAGTGTCACGCTGCGTTGAACCTCCTGCAGGACGTGTAGCGGGATGTGTAGGTCCGAGTGATGTAGCTTCACCCGAAACCACTGTCTACGAGCTCATCCTCATCAATCCCATCGCTTTTCTTTCGCGTAAATGACGAAAGCTCAATGCCGCAGAGACGTCTTTACGAAGCCGCATCCGATAGTAAATACGGGTAAAAATCGTCTTTACCAACGAGGGCGGTGGCCATGATGCCATACGGCCCTCCCTCCCCATCGTATTCATCGCACTGGAAGAACTTGATCGCGTTCTTTTAAAGTCCGTTGGAAAGCATCATGTCCTCACCCAGATCAGTTGTGGTTCTTTTCAAGTTGAAAAAGGGAAAACTGTGTTGCGCGTCCAACACTTTACTGCATTGACACTCGGCACACCCACAAACTAGTGCACGCCCAGCGTTATAGATGTAATGTCCTTCTTCCGTCAAGTATTATTATTATAGCCAGACTCCTTGCGGAAAGGTTGATTCGGATTCGCCGCAAATTTTGCTCATTCAAGGCGCAAACTTGCGATCGTCGTGCAGCAGTATCCTGACCCCGCAGAGACTGCAAGCAAAGGAAGAGAAACAAAAAAGAAGTTTGGACACCCTATATGATGAAGCTGTACGAAGTAACCCACCGAAAACTCGGCAAAAGCTGATTGGGCTGCAGCCATCGCGTTTTGTCGCTGCCTCTCTCTACTGTTAATTCGCCGCAACTTGGAGCTCTAGCTAAATACCACCTCCTTCCGGCCTGAAATCCCCGCATTTTGACGCAACATCGCCACTCGCGCTTCCAGAAATGTTCCTTTTCTTCCTAATCAATAGCAGGAGATTATTATACATGCCCAGAACAGCTATTTTAACAGCGGAAGTAAGTAATTCGAGCCCTCTTGGCTATTTAAATGGACGTCCTACCATTCTTCTTTTTCTTTGGCGCCGCTTCGTCCGTTGCCGAGCCGGTGGCTCCGCATCCGATGAAGGCAGCGGCTCAGGTAAGCTGACAGAACGTGATTTTGTTTTTGGTCATTATCGTTTCCAAGAGCAAATTATAACACCAATTACTAGAACGAGCTATTAAATTCTAAAGTGCATTAAAATGAAGAAGAAGTCCATGCTGATAAAACAAAGAGGAGGAAAATATGTATTAAATATTACAGGTTTGATTTTAAGGAAAGCTGATTATGGGATGGATACCAGTGGGATGCCTCCATCAGATCTTCATTCCCGCAGTTTGAGCTGTTGGCACTGCCAACTTGCCATCGTAGTACGATTCGTACATGTATTTGTTGTTGCCAGCAACAAATACGGAAGGTTTTTTTGCATCCAGAAGATAAGCAAATCGAACATCTGCCCTTTTTCGATGCTCATGGGCTTTGCTGTTCCACACGAGCTGCGTTATGAAATCAACAGTCCGCATTTTGCCCCCTTTCGAGTAACCCAACTGCTTGACCATGCGCTTCCTTCTCGTCGCTGTGGTGGCAATGATGGCCCTCGTTTCCAGCTCCACTGCTGCGGTCGCTGAGACGTCAAATGACATCAACACGATGAACAACAACCAGGAATTTGCTCGATCTCTGCGCAACACGGAGGAGCGCTCGATTGCGGCAATTCTCGCCGAAGCGGGTGAAGAGGACCGCGCAGCGTGGAGGATCAATTATCGTGCCTGGTACAAGGCTAAGCTGACGCCGACGCAAGTCAAGACGGTGCTGGGCGTCTCCCAAGCAGAGATGAATAATGTTGCGAAGCAACTCCAGCGACTATACCTCGGCTACTACTCCTTCTACACGGCGATGGAGAAGAAGAAAGAAGAGAAGAAGAGGCTGGCCACACCTTGATCCAACAGTTTGTATCAAGAGAATTGGATTCGTACGCGGATTAATCGAAAGTAATATTTCGCATGTGTTTTAACGAAGAAAACACTTTTTTTTTGCTCATCTCTACTTTTCGGAGCTTGGTCTTAATACCGATTAAAAAATACTACAGTAGTATTTTAAATGATCTTTTATCGAAGTTTACATTTTTAGACTATCTGATGCATGAAAACGTTCGCTTGTACAGCATCACAGAAAGCGAAAAAAGGCACCACACCGACCGCGAGACACAAAACAAAAACTAGAGCTACCGATTTGGTTGTAGTGTTGGCATTGCGTGATTTCTATGCAGAGAATTTATCTAAAACTCCTCATGAGGCGGAAAGAGAATGACATCCGGTATCGACGTGATGCCAGCACAGCAGCAAGTACCTCCTGCTCTGGAGCTGCTGCTCTCAATGAACGCGCTCTAGCCAACCAACATACAATTCACAATAAGTGAACTCCGTCGCATCACAGTCGCAATCTGAGAGGCGTCGAGGGTGAGACGAAACTAATCTAAATCCAACCAAAGAATTTAAATGTATGTATACATGTAACCAACAAATTGGTTCGAAATCCAAAATTCTCATAACAGACCATTCCATATACTAGACGTCCACCCCGTCAAAACGAATGACGCTCTTTTGCTCTGTACTTCGTTGCTGTTTGACTATATTCTACCAAAAATTACTGCTTTATAGAGCTAAGGCAGGGCTTTCCGTAGTGGGCTCGTTTAGCTAAATCACACCATTAGTTTAGCAAATATGTCAGTAAAGGAGAAGTAGGACTTCGTTGGGCTTGTGCGACTTTATGTAGGGGTAGGCAATTTTGTGTACACATGATACACCATTTTTCTTATACTACAACAGGCATGCCCTTTCAGAGAGGCCGCGGTAGGGTAAGGGCAACGGCTTTTTTCTGATGCCAATTGGATACATTTCGCACGGGACGCATCCGGAGCCTGCGCACGTTTGAAAAAATCTGCGCTTCACTATCGAATCTACCGCGAAGCTATCTGCTCTACTGGTGCGAAGGGCCCACAGCGCACGTGCGACTACCAAGGCTATAGGCACACGTAATTTATGAATAGTCTGTTTTGGTCCAACGTAATATATTTGTTTTGGTTATTGTATGCAGAATGGACATCTCCGAACTCCTGTCGACGCCAGGATACGTGTGTGACAGTTGTCATCACGACTTTGAGCGGTCGGACCACCTACGGCTGCACCAGCAAGGACGCTGCCGCGGTATCTCTGCGCCCCCGTGCCAGCTTTGTGACGTGTGTTGGCATTGGGTCAAGGGGAACAGGCACCATGTCACGCGCCATCAGCGAGTGAGTAGGTGCCGCAATCTCGCCGATCGCATCGAGCACCGGAACCAGCTGGCTGCAGCGAGGCGACAACGCGACGCAGCATACCACCGAGAGCGACGTCGTCTGCAGCGGGAGTCCGTTGGAACCCAAGAACAGCTGGTGGGACCTGACGATGTGCAAGGTCGCTTGGACCAGCTGCTCGAGTCGGATGATAGGCATGATCGGTCGGACCAGGTGGATGATTTCGACACGGACAATCCGACTTAACATGATTACACCCGAGATCAAGCTGCTCGTGATGACGATGATTATGCACATGATCTTCTTGATCAGCTGCTGTTGACTGGAGATGATGAGCTATCGGACATCGTTGCTGTTCCCAGCTTTTTGGAGCTAGAACATCTAGACAATGACGAGTCAAGGTGCACAAGATGATCAAGTCCATCAGGAAAATGGGAAAGCGGAACACGTCCAGGCACAAGGTCACCAAGAATCAAGTAAGGCTACGGGGCGCGACGGTGTTACTGATTGCGTCATATGCCTGGATCCTTTCGATGGTGAGACATGGGTGTGTGACCAAGACAGCTGTCGGCAGCCGTACCACCGTGAGTGCATCAAGCGAACAATCCCCGCTGACCCACGTTGCAGTAGCTGCCGAGCCTACGTGCACCTTGAAGTTGAAGACGATGAAGTAATAATTGTGAGGCATGTGGCGGCACCACCAACGTGTGTGGCTTGCCTCAGGGTCATCACGGGCGTGGTACTGAAAGGACCTCAATGTAGCCACACGGCTGACTACGAGTGTCTCGTGGCATACAACGCTCAGTATCTGCGCAATATCCGAGCCCGTGACTTGCAGTGCCCAGCGGGTTCGCAGCCGTTCCCAGTCCCCGGTGGGCTATTCTTCAGTGATGAGGAAAATGACGAAGGATCGGAAGACAACCCCTTTGAGTATGAAGAACCGGATGAGGAATCAGAAGAATCAGAAGGTGCGCAAGACGATGGAGACGGAGACAACAGTGTTGACGAATATCACGCGAGTGACTTCAGCAGCTCTTCTGACAGCGATGAAGATTACGCCCCCTAAAGATAGGGAGTAGGCATGAGAGGTAGTGCCTTAAAATGGAAGGTGCAAATCCGTCGTTTCAGTTTGTATTGGAATTTGTAAGTATCAAAAGTACAAAAAGAGACGATAGTACAATAAAGGGCGACGGTACAATAAGGGACGACAGTATATTAAGAGACGACAGTACAATAAGGGACGGACGATAGTACAATAAGGGACGACGGTACAATAAGGGACGGACGATAGTACAATAAAGGACGACGGTAGTAGAATTGAGGGGGTAAGTACAACAGAGGACGATGGTACAATAAGGGACGATAGTACAATTAACGCCGATGGTACAACAAGAGACGACAGTATGGTACAGTCAGGGACGTCAGTACAATTAAGGACGATCGCACACCGCTACTTTACTGGCTTTCCTTCGGTTACGAACTGCTGCAAGGATCTCGTTGACGGTGAGTTCCTCGCCAATGAAGGTTGCGAAGTCCATCTTGAACTTGTCTTGGTCATCGTCGTACTGCTCGCGAATGAACTCGGCGATGATCTTCATCCTGGAGAGACGCAATCGATGAACTTTTCGCTCACTCCCGCGCGATACTGGTGACAGTCCGGGTTCGCATTCCAGTACTGATGAACATAGTCTTTCCACGACTTGGCGTCCGAAAGTTCAGACACTAGTGCTGTCGTATCCGATCCTGGCTTAAGATTAGCGGCCACTGGCACTTCAATATCGTCGTCACACACCTGTTCCTGGGTTGAACGAGGTGTATCGCTAATAGCCTTGACCATTTTATGCAGCCCTTGAAGCAGTGTCTTCAGCTCTCCCAACTCGGTGCTAGAGGTATTAGTGTGCTCTTGTGCGACGTCTGCTGATTCGGTCGTATGCTGAGTATCCTGCATAGTGTCGTCTGATAACTGTGAGCCTCCAAAGTCGATATCTCGTATACCTTCGAGAGTCGCGCTAGTGCACAAACACCTGCTTCCCTCCTTCGCTTCTTGGATGTGCCGCGTGGTACCTTCGTCAATGATGGAAACGCGTAGTCGCTGTCACGCCAGGTGTGGTGAGACTTCTTCCGCGCGTACGTAAACCATCTATCCAAGAAAGGTCAATGCTTCAGCTGCCAGTTCTTCCTTCGTGAGATGATGGAGTGAGTAGGTTCGACTTGCGAGGGGATCATGATTTGTCTTCCGGTCACGAATAGTGAAACAGCCAAACTCGATGTCGCTGTCATTAACGCGCGATTTGCGCTTGAGACCAAGCTGAATGTCGCCCTTCTTCATGAACAAGACTTCGTTGATACGGCACATACCATAGAAGCTGAGAGAACAAACCGCAGAAAACCACAGCCGCATGGTTTCGTTGAACATCGAATTCGACTCCAAGAATGTAATGACCTTCGTCAGCATCAACAGGGACATCGGGGACGCACGCTTTGGAGTCCGCTCGCGCTTCTTGGATTTGCTGAGACCGGCGAGAATCCGCGTGATGGCTGCTGACCGTGCCGGGTTGCCTCGAGGTGCTGGGGTGCCGTCCGGAGAAGTCTCAACAACCCAACGATCGTGTGGGTGGCCACCGACTAGCATCTCAGGTTTCGTGTAGTGCCAGCTAAGCGCAGCGCGAAGCTTTTCAGCGGGCCATTAAGTTGAGCTGGAGGTGTCGAGTAAGTTGATGTACGCGGCCACCACCCCGGGCAGCTCCACAAATCGTTTCTTCAGTGGGTCTGGGTAGCCTTCACTTTTGCAGAACGCTGAGAATCGTCGAAGACTGCTGCTGTAGTCGCTACGCGTCCTGCTCTCGAGTCTTTGATCCGCAAACCGGGCTGCAGCGATCGCAGCTTGGTAGAGTCGACTTGTGGTTGGCAGGTCCATTAGCGCCTTCGTCACGTGTTGGTCTTAGCAGCAAAAGGTGAAATGAAGATCTCTTTCATTCGGAGGATGGTCTCGGGTATCCGTCGTCCCTTACTGTACCCAAAATGTCGTCCTTTATAGTCCTGTGCCTCATATGGAAACGCATGGTGCTGACATATGAGTTTTGCAGTAAATCAATGACTTTTCAGTTTTTTTTTACCAATCAAGGCACATCGCACGGTCATTTATTGGGCTCGCACCAGTGGGAGAAGTGTTAGATTTGAGATGGAACAGAGTGGTACGTGCTACAGCTCGTATACTGTAATACCATGGTGTTGAAATGTACTCCTACAGTAAGGATTATTTTTGCCGTTCGCTGGTGCGATTAAGCTGTATTCGCTTCACCGGCTCATCTGAAAATGAAGTTCAGCGTACGTTGTACTACCTCGAAGTATGTTTCCTCTATATCTTCTCCTGTCTTTTTCAACTCTACCTCTGAACCATGAGCGAATTATGTGTGGTCCTGGACATTACATTACATGTAGGTTCATATAGTCGATCAAAATAGTACTATCATTATTACTGCGTAGTATTTCCTATTATACAAGAAGCTAAAAGCACAGGATGCATCAATATGTAGATCATCTGTGCCACGCTGTATGCTTTTGCTAAGCTGAACTGTTGAGAATGCTCCCAACGTGGCTATTGACGGGCCGTTTAATTTTACTCGCACTCCGCCGTCATTGACGACGGACAGTGCGAGTAAAATCAGGAAGTTGCTAACACAAGACGGATCTTCGAACTGCTGCTTGAGAACCAAGTCCAAAGAAGACGCATCGGGTGATGACTGATTTCCTACTGTAGCTTTTTTTTATTCTCTACAACTGGGAACCACCAGCAAAAAGGGGCAAATGATAACCAAATATCATATGATATTTTTGATAGTAATAATACTATTTATTCATAGAACTGGTAGCTCGGTTTTTCAAAAGCTACCATAATATTCTATTATTAACTTGGAGATTTTAAAAATATTACATGTAGAAACTAGATGATATTTCCCACTTAAGTACGTTTCTTATCACCTTCCCCGGTCAAGCTCTAAAGCAGCAGCAGTGATGGCAGGCTTTAAAACTGACGAGCATTCGCTCTAGTATTTCATTGCGAAGTAGTTCAAGCACCCTAAGGATTTTGCATAAATAGTACCGTTAAGGGCGCTTGAGGATATGAGCGCCCTTAAAGTTTTTATGATATTTTCTGAATTGTAAAACTTACATGTGAAATTTTAAATTCGCCGAAAATTACCAGTGTGTACACTACAATCTCAACTAAGTTCGAAGAATGCTGTTAAGTGCGATGAATCCTGGCCGTTTAATTTTGGGGCTCATTCGAGAAATCAGTGCCACGCGTCGAAAGCTGTCACTCACGGGAAGAATTCTACCTGTTTTCCTGCTAGACGATCACTAATGGACGCGACAGTTGACTGGAGATCGCAACTTAAATGTCTGAAGGTACGTATCACAGCTTCTTTGCTATATTTGTGGTCATTACAAAAAAAATCCCCAACGTTAATGCTTCTGTTGTTTAGATGACATAGACGCCCTTTTCGAGCTGAGCTCTTCTTCTTCCGGGTCTGAATACGACGACCGTGATGTTGACATCACACTTGATAGCGATTCGAGTGATACGTTGCAGGAATTTTTGGACGAAATTGGATCGTGCTGTATTGCGAAAAATTATCGTATATGACTATAGTTTAACTGTTTTTGATACTTCGGACAGATACAAGCCGGGCCTCCAAGAGGAAAAGTCGTCTGCATCAACTAACAACACCTACCAAACGACGACGGCACGCTGAAAGTGACGGCTCTGGCGAGGACAGTGTCGCGGAGACTATTTGTTTGGCGTCAGCAGATAATGAACAGGGCAAAGACACAAACATAGCCGCCCAAGATCCTAATGTCGACCAAACGCCAAGGGTCAGACGCACCAAGTCGTATCCCGAACGTTTGGCAATGGAAACGTCCCGTGTGAGCTTTGTAAACAAAGTTCCGCCGATGCGACAGCTCGAGTTTTCGACATGGACCGAGTTCGGTGATGTTATGGAGAAATATTGCAGCGAACACTTCCTACTATTCAGGGCCCGAGACTCACAGACGGTGAAAAAACACAATACGTAAGTAAGATTTATAATATATTTTAATACTTTTAAATTATATCAGACTGACTAACAATAATGCTTGTTTTTATGCTGTACATTATAGATTGGTCAAGCTGCAGATACCAAACAAGATGCAGCACAGCTACAAGGTGTTTCGTTGTACCCATGGTTGTCCTCAGAAGTCTCGAGGTAAAGGCTTGAGAAGTACGCCAACTAGATACACTGGGTGTAGAGCTAGTGTCACGGCCACTGTGATGAATACTGTAAACGAAGACCATGATCCAAAGTGGCGAATCGTCCTGCGGAACTGGGTAAGTAATTATTTGACAATGTCGCTGAGAGTACGAAATACTAACAGTATTATAATTAGACCTGGACACACAATCATCGAACAAATGCATCAATTTACTCCAGCTATTTTGGAGCAGGGTCTGTAGCTGAAAATAGCATGGTAGCGGATCAAGTTGGCGTTATTGCGGATGCCAACACGGGGTCACATCACATTCAAGAGTTTCTTTCCGGTGCTTTGGAACGCCACGTGACATCCCAGCAAGCACGCAACATTGTCAGAAAGGTGTTGCAAAGTACATCTGCTGACAAAAAACTTTCAGATATGCTGGATACCTTGGCATGTTCTGATGACAACGAGGTTCTCGTTCTTCAAGATCAGAACGACGTGACGAGTGGCGTTGTGATACAAACTGCCGTACAGAAGTTAGCGTTTGAACAGTGGGGAGAGACTCTTTGTATGGATTGGACTTATGGTACAAAAAACTTGGAATTTCATCTTGGTAAGTTTTTTTTATTTATTTTTGGGGCGCCCTTATCTCTATAGTTGAGCGCCCTTATCTCTGGTGCAGCACCTTTAATTATTTTTGTGTTTAATTTCACACAGGGAGTCTTCTTGTTACCAGTGCAACGGGGCGGGGTGTGCCGGTTTTGGACTTTATTGCGCTTGATGAAAAAGAATCTACTACGGAGGCGATTCTTCAGTTTTTCAAGAAGAAGAACGAAGGTTGGGCACAAATAGAGACTTTTGTCATTGACAAGGACTTTACGGAGTGGAGAGTGTTGGAGAGGTGCTTTCCCGATGCAACCGTACTCTTGTGTCAATTTCACACTATGGCGAACTGGAAGAAGGTCGTCAAGCGGGCAAAGTATGATCTTACGGGCATTCAGCAAGATGAAGTCGAGTTTTCTATTAAGCAGATGATGTACAGCACTACAACAGCGGCTTACAATAGATCACGAGATGGATTCGAAAAGTTTTGCAAGGGCGAGTGTCCGGATATTTGCAGCAAGCCCTGTCCAGAGATTTTCCAGTATTTCCAGGAAAATTGGGAGTGGTGTAATGATATGTGAGCCTACCATGCGCGCGAAAAATACTTCACGGCTGGGAACACTACAGCTAACAGGATCAAGAGCAACTGGAATCAGTTAAAACGTCTTCTTGGTCGTAAAACGAGAATCGACCGAACAATCGCTGGCTTGCTTCAGAACCAAGTGAACATTGTGAATCACTTGTTGTCGTCTATCCGAAGAAGTTCCACACAGTCCCGTCCTGTTCAAACCATTCCTCTTTTTTTGCAGCGCGTTGCGGGCCATCTTTCGAACGAGACGCTGGTGAAAGTTTTGTCTCAATGGGACCTGTTCATGGTGTACAAATCTGAGGCCACCTGTACGCAAATAGGACCTACTCAAGCGGAATGGAAAGTGTATTTAGCTGGACAAGAAACCATAGTAGACGATACTTTATGGTCGTGCAGTTGCCTTTTTTACAAGAGTCGGCGACTGCCTTGCCAGCATATCATGACGGTTGCCAGCAAAGGACATGGATTCATCTCGCTACTTGCGCTAGCAGTGCCTGCACGATGGAGTATGAAAACAACTGAAGAACTTTACGACACACTGGAAAAGGGTTTGAAGTCTGTTCGCCAAGTGATTAATATGGTGAAGGCTCGACCGATGAGCTTAAGGGTGCCCAAAGCCCATCCTGCACCCTTAAAAAGCAGCTTCACCTCCAAAGCGCGAGTCGGAAAGCGTTGTGTGGAGTATGTTCGTCTTCGACGCCAAGAGGAAGGTAATATGGTAGTGCTTTCAGGTGCTGAGAAGTATGCAAGGGCCCAAGCTCTATTCGGATCAGTAATTGAGAAGCATGTGGGTTATCTACCTTTGAATTCTACGAGCAGATGAACAATTGGAAGTCTTTCACCGAAAAACAACTTGATGATTGTGCTGAGAACACATCCTCAACTGGTGCGGATTCTCGTTTACTGAGCTGACAGCGATTCTGACAGTATATTTGATCGCTTGACATCGCAGATGTGATGGCCGAAATGCAGGCCGATCAGGAAATTGGGAATGGAGGGTGAGTCATTGGACGGTGTTGGCACGAGAACGAAAATTTGCGAATGGCGAGCCTTCCCATCCTCCGTCGGAAGAGTCCGAACTTGAAGCCCAATTATCCGAAAACACCAAAAGAAGACAAAAAAATGTATGGCGAGATACACACCGAACAAGCAATGCTTTTGGAATGTAGCAAAGGCCGCCGCTGTGAGGACCAGTTATACGAAAAACCAAAGTGATACGACCCAACCACTAAATTCCCGCCGTGTTGAAGTGATGAAAGTTTCCAGATCCGAAGCCTCGTACTCGAAAGAATACAAGACAGGGGTGGATTGCCAAGCAACCCAAGTTGGCTGTTGTTCTGCTTTCATCGAAGGTTACTGTATCGCTGACCCAGATCATCCAGTGGGCTAAATATTACCCGAATGTGGAGAAGGTGTCAAACGTGCTCGACCAGTATCCTGTTCGCATGGATGACAAGCCCGTCCTGTTACGTGCAAAGTTGCTGATGAAACCATTGGTGACATCACAAATGACCATGCATTGGTCATACCTGCCTCTCTCTTGAAGAAAGCATCTGCTGCAATAATCTTAAAACGCGAGGAGCTGCAAGCGGCAAATCAGGAAGCTCCGTGGGGGTATGCTGGTCTCATTTGGCTCAGAAAATCTCGTTCTACACAGGTGGGTATTTTTTAATATTGATGGGTTAAGGGCACCCTTCATGTGTTAAAGGCGCCCTACATGTGTTAAGGGTACTTTTAGAGAAATGAGGTTGCACCAATTTACACAAACACTACTAACCCCTGTTCGTATGGAACTTACAGCACTTTCTTAAACAGAATTGAGAATTTTTACGTACTCAAGGCAAAGGCCAGGGGATTTATCGAGGATGTCAAGTGGCTGAACCAAGATTGGCGCCTTGTTCAAGCCCATCCAGTCGAACCTTTTTCCTTGGAGGTTAAAACAAGTGGACTACTACATTCAGAATCTGCAAAGGTTCACCAAGCTTTGGCTGAAGACGTGCTTCAGAGATATTCAAACTGTTCGCTGATGACGATTTTGAAGAGCAAGTCGGGGTCCGCTTTCGTTAATTTTATGGATGTAGCTGCCATAATTCCTCGCAACGCAATGCTGAACGACGCAGTAATCGGGATGGGGATACAGATGATCACTGACACGGTTAAAGGAGCTGTTGGTTTGTCCTCGTTGCTGATATGGCCAAACCAACCAAAACAGTGGCTATCGGAGACACCATTCGTGATTTTGCCATTGAATCTGGATAGTATTCACTGGGGTGTTATCATCGTGGAGGTGGCGTTTCCAACAACATTACGCGTACATTTTTACGAGCCTTTGCACCAACGATGTTATCGAAGAGAGATGAAAAATGCCTGGAAAAACACATTGATGCCATATTTGGAAAAATGGCACACAGGAAGTGGGGCCAAGGAGCAATTTCCCAAATAAATTTTAAAAAAGTGGATTGACGAGCCTACTCAGCCCGATGGCACAAGCTGTGGACTTCTGATGTTGGGAATGGTTTACGCTTTCTTGCGCAACGCCCATAGGTTTGAGCGTCATCGTATCACGGAGGCCTACGTAAGAGTGATGCGGTTGAGATTGACGTGGCTGCTGCTGTGTACAACAAATCCTGCCCTACGGAATGAAGAGGAGTTTAAAAAATGCAGAAGACGGATGAAGAAGTTACTAAGCTCACACGACAATGATCAGGCGTTTCAATGCTCGAAGTACTGCTTCACGCGAAGAGATTGCTCATTACTATAAGAATAAGAAAGAATAAAAAGTTAAACGTTTTGGTTGAGAAGAGTTTACCAACATAGAATTCAGCATCCACTTCACTGAGCAGGAGGGTAATTCATAAGAACTCTAATAACACGCCCCGGCACCATCCCATACGACGACGGAAAACCTCTCGGAGTTGGAACCTCTCCGATGCTTGCATACAGCTCATTGATGATCTCTGCCTCGCGAAGCAACATTGCTTCGAGCTCCTCGCGAGCGTACAGCACGTCATTGAGCGCCTCCATCATCATCTCCATCTTGTCGTGTATCTCTTGCTGAGCCTGTGATCTTGAACGCAGCAATTCACGCGCCAGAACTTGTTGATCCATAGCAATTACCTTTTTCTTTGTTTGCTGTTTTGGAAAAGAGATCAGACGATGTTACTGTAAATTTTGTAGCGTCATTTATTTTCGTAAGACTTCGCCTCTTTCGGCAGATTTTGTGGTATTTTATTATCATTATTAAGGGCGCACTTCAGTGTTAATGGTGCTTCACTGCAATAAAGATGCTTCAAGGCTGTCGTATTGTCGTAACGTTAGGGTGCTCTAACGCCATTCATTTCATTGTGACACAGACAAAGCCGATCGAGAATGGAAAACTGCAAACGGCTGCAGTTGTTTGAGGTCGATAGAGCGAAATCAATATATTTGTTCTTGTTATCTGCCGGACCAGATCGTGCGTCTCATAAACCTGCAGCCTGTGAGGCTAGATTAATGCGCTCAGCAGCACCAACACACCACACTAACCTTGCCGTCACTCTCACAATTGTCCCGGGCTCCATTTCCCTCACTTTTGGTTAGTAATACTTCAGCTAGTCGAGCTAAAACGATATATGATTGATGAATTGATACCAATTACGCAATCTTTAAAATATATAATATCGTATTAACTAATATTAAGTTGATATTTAATACTATCATATTGTCTCAGAAGAAAATATTAGGTGATATTTTTTTAAATATTAGCTGGTCTACAGGTGATATTTTCACAATATTAACTTCACCGATTTTGGAGTTACCATTAACCCCTGATGGTAATAACTAACATTTGGTTGATATAGTTTTGTCTAAGAAGAAGAAAATAGGTGATATTTTTTATATTAGCAGGTCTACTAAGTGATATTATCACTTTAATAACCTCACCGATCTTGGAGTTACCATTAACACCTGTCCAGCACAGCTGTAGTCGTGGGACGTGAAGGTTAAATTCTGGAACTTCCAGGATCCCTCGATTTCATACACAGGATCGATTACGAGCCACGGGTTGCTGCTTGTTGATACCTGGAGCTCGATATCCGAATCAGGTTTGCTATTTCCTGTTGAGAATTCAATTGTTTGGAATAGTTTCATGATCAACGTACTCTTAATTTCAAGAACACAAGCCTGCTTCGAGGTACAGTACTATATTTGATGAATCGGAACCAGGTCCGATTACGAACCCCCTGCTCGGAGCACATTGGTTTCATTCTGCTATTTGCCAGGTCAAGCACTTCAACACGACCCCACGACGATGAATGTGAATTTATTTCGCCCTCGTTGCTATTGCTACGGTATCCGTCACGGCAACCAGTGCACAGCTCAAATGTGATGCACCGGGTTGCGGCGACGTGTTTTCTGCCGAAACCGAAAGGATCAGCGCGTGCTGCAACAAGCAGCCAACGAATTTCGCCGAATATTGCTGCACAAGTTGCACGTTCGCCATCCCATGCAGCTGAGGCCATTTGCTGACTTGCTCAACAAAAACCGAAGTGCCAGTCACTATAGCAGCCACTACTACCTGTAAGTCTGGTACCACTCTTTAGTGAAATTCGCTTTCAATATTATTGCACTTCAAACGCTTGCACGAGATATGAGGTCTTTCTTACGAGCTACGACTAGTTTGTTCCATTCTGAGACGCTGCCAATGTTCGTTCCAGCTGTGCTCGTAACCCACGACTGGCACCCTTAGTAGCAACATCTCCACCACTGCTTGATACACTTCTGTGCAGCTTCCAGTCAAAGTTGTGAGTATTCACATTCGTAGCTGCAGGTTGCAGCTCGATACCTCCTCCCATCAATGAGTTTCCGATCGTAAACGCAGGTGGACCGCTAGGTGGTGGACCCAGCTCAATCGCTTCACTGTTGCTATCCTTAGTCTCGTGAGTGGTGCTCGACGAGGTTGAAAACAGTGTCTGGAGCCGCTGCTTCGTATTCTTTGTAGCCTCACCGTCCTCGCTAATAACACTTGACAATGACATTAATCTATCCAGACCAGGATTTATCTTAATTGTAGATGACAGCGTCGTGTTCAAATCTTTTGCAGTCTCATTTGCTTGGCTGACCAGTCTCGTCAGCGACCCTAGTCTGTCCAGACTAGGATTTGTCCTTGGTACCCGATAGGTTTAAAATCGAAATACTCCCGTTCGACAGTGAGTTTGACAGCAAGAACGATGACGGCTCATCAGGTGGAGGTCCAAGCGCAGCGAGGGCACCCTTTGCCTCGCTATCATCGTTCGAAGAAGAACTCGTTGCGTGCTTGACGCTTTCCGATCGTTTCGGCAGAGAAAGCGATGGATCCCGCCTCCAATCAGTGAACTCTGTAGTGTGAACGCTGGAGGCAGTTCCGGTGGAGACCCCAAACTTCTCGAGCGCATCTCGTTACTTTGTGTTGATCCCGACAGCTCCAGTCGATAGAAACGAGTGTTGCTACTGGGGCTGCCCCTTTTCTCGTGGTGTGTCGTTTTTATTGTCCTTTGTCGATGCTCGTTGTGCATGATCAATCGCGGTCTGTAGTGCAGCCAATGGGTCAAATTTGTAGCTACCCCATGCTCCATTTTGCGTCGCATCCGAAGCTGTGGACGTCGCTGGAGTCGTCTCGATGCCTTTGACATTAGTTGTCGAGAGCCCTTCCAGTGCGGAGCGATACGAAGCTGAAGACGACGCAAGTTGGTGCAGCGCAGACGAGAGTCCAGCAGTCCTGTCCATCAGAAGTCTCGCTGATGAGGACTGAGGGAAACTCGGTTGTAACCCTGGCGGCATGTAAGGTCTTATTAGTTCCCCCAATGTGCTCAATCCGTAGCTATTAATATCATTGAGAGCAAACAGTGAATTTGCTCAGGACAATTGAGACGCGAAACTGGAGCTTGTGACGAAGCTACTCAATAATATCATTTTGTCTATGAAGAAAATATTCTGTGATATTTTATTTATTAGCTGGTCTACCAGGTGATATTATCACTAGATTAACTTCACCGATTTTGGAGTTCCCATTAACCCCTGCCAGCGACACCATCATTGCCCAAAAACACAGGTACCAATCTATGTTTGGGAGCGTTTTTTAAGAACCAAACGTTTGAAACCAGGACATAAAGTCGAACAGGGACAAGGCTTCAGCCAGGTTAATGCTACTAGTAAAACACAAAATTCTTGATATATGAAATCTTTAAATTAACCACCGAAAAAATGTGCGTGAGGACTGGTAGTGTTTTTTTAGCGTTAAAAACATAAAACGTGGTCAATGAATCCTTGTCTGCCATGTTCAAAATTTGTCCTGCTCCTTCCAAACAAACTAAAATCTCTTCAAGTTTTGTTGTTATTCAAAATTTAGACAGAAGTACAAAAAGAAACTTTTAGTAGTCTACTCAACAATAAAGCTTTTTGTAAATCTACTGGGATACAGTGTTTTAATTCTGACCCTCTCGCCGTCGTATTCTTCGGCTAGTGAGTTTAGGCATCAGCGTGCTTCTTGCAGAAATCCCCGTACTGCGACTTGTGGCATTCCTCCGAGTAGAAGACGGTGTAGCCGTCACACCCGTCGGTCAATTGGCTTCCAGAGGCGTTTCACGCCAGTCAAGTCCAGCACTACCTTGGGATCTTTCCAGTCTATGAGGGTATGCAGCATTGGCTACGTAGTTGATGAGCACTTTGCGTCATTGGAGTGGTCAGAGTATTCTTCTTCAGAGTCCAGTGGATGAACGGGATAATACTATCTTTCAAGTGTTGCTGCCGATGCAATTAACAAAGAAATAATCCTGACAAACACCTTTAGCCCTTAACCTTTTCCTTTGGATTGCAAGAATAAAATCTTAATGGCTATTAAATAGGTGGTGGACCCAGCTCAATCGCTTCACTGTTCAGTCTCGCGAGTGGTGCTCGACGAGGTTGAACTAGTGTCTGGAGCCGCTGCTTCGTATTCTTTGTAGCATCACCGTCCTCGCTAATAACACTTGACAATAACATTAATTTGTCCAGACCAGGATTTGTCTTAAGTGGAGATGACAGCGTCGCGTTCAAATCTCTTGCAGTTTCTCGTCAGTGACCCTACCGGTAGTCTGCCCAGACTACGATTTGTCCTTGGTAGGTTTAAAATTGAAATACATGTACCGGTACTCCCGTTCGACAGTGAGTTTGACAGCAAGAACGATGACGGCTCATCAGATGGAGGTCCAAGTGCAGCGAGGGCTTCCTTTGCCTCGCTATCATCGTTCGAAGAAGAACTTGCTGCGTGCTTGACGCTTTCCGATGGTTTTGACAGAGAAAAGCGACGGATCCCGCCTCCAATCAGTGAACTCTGCAGTGTAAACGCTGGAGGCAGTTCCGGTGGAGACCCTAAACTTCTCGAGCGCATCTCGTTACTTTGTGTTGATCCCGACAGCTCCAGTCGATAGAAACGAGTGTTGCTACACTGCACCCCGTTTTCGCGGGGGTGGACCATATAGGATTAGCAAATAAACTTGATTTAAGCTAACAAACTGTAGTCTATTTGAAGTCAGGATCATCACATCCTGAAGTTTAATAAAGGTCCAAGGGCGCGAAAACTGGGTGCAGTACTGTACTGGGGCTGCCCCTTTTCTCGTGGTGTGTCGTTTTTATTGTCCTTTGTCGATGCTCGTTGTGCATGATCAATAGGTCTGTAGTGCAGCCAATGGGTCAAATTTGTAGCTACCCCATGCTCCATTTTGCGTCGCATCCGAAGCTGTGGACGTCGCTGGAGTCGTCTCGATGCCTTTGACATTAGCTGTCGAGAGCCCTTCCAGTGCGGAGCGATACGAAGCTGAAGACGACGCAAGTTGGTGCAGCGCAGACGAGAGTCCAGCAGTCCTGTCCATCAGAAGTCTCGCTGATGAGGACTGAGGGAAACTCGGTTGTAACCCTGGCGGCATGTAAGGTCTTATTAGTTCCCCCAATGTGCTCAATCCGTAGCTATTAATATCATTGAGAGCAAACAGTGAATTTGCTCAGGACAATTGAGACGCGAAACTGGAGCTTGTGACGAAGCTACTCAATAATATCATTTTGTCTATGAAGAAAATATTCTGTGATATTTTATTTATTAGCTGGTCTACCAGGTGATATTATCACTAGATTAACTTCACCGATTTTGGAGTTCCCATTAACCCCTGCCAGCGACACCATCATTGCCCAAAAACACAGGTACCAATCTATGTTTGGGAGCGTTTTTTAAGAACCAAACGTTTGAAACCAGGACATAAAGTCGAACAGGGACAAGGCTTCAGCCAGGTTAATGCTACTAGTAAAACACAAAATTCTTGATATATGAAATCTTTAAATTAACCACCGAAAAAATGTGCGTGAGGACTGGTAGTGTTTTTTTAGCGTTAAAAACATAAAACGTGGTCAATGAATCCTTGTCTGCCATGTTCAAAATTTGTCCTGCTCCTTCCAAACAAACTAAAATCTCTTCAAGTTTTGTTGTTATTCAAAATTTAGACAGAAGTACAAAAAGAAACTTTTAGTCACCTGCGAGACCTGCCAGCGCGTGAAACCTGCCTCGTCTTCGCAGGCTCCCTTGCGTCCTCTACCAGTGGCCACCGAGGCCTGGCGCTCGGTGTCGATGGACTTCATCTTCGGGCTCCCACCCGATGCTACAGGACGTTCCGGTGTCTTGGTATTCGTAGACCGCTTCAGCAAGATGGTTCACCTGATTCCGGTGTCGGATGCGATCACCGCGGCAGATACCGCGGTGCACTTCCTCGATGCTGTCTTCCGTCATCATGGCCTTCCCGAATCTATCGTCTTCGACCGCGACCCGCGCTTCACGTCGGCCTTCTGGTCAAAGCGCTTTGAGCTACTGGGCTCGAAGCTAATGATGTCCACAGCATCCCATCCGGAAACGGACGGCCAGACGGAGCGCGTAAATCGCGTCCTCGAAGACGTCCTTCGAAGCTACGTGACGTCGTTCTCCAGCTGGAGCTCGTTTCTGCCACTGGCCGAGTTCGCTCTGAACAACGCGGTACACGCGTCGACTGGGCTGACGCCCCTCTTCGTTAATAACGCGCGACACCCGCGTGTCCCTGCTCTCCTCGCCGTGGGCCATCCCACAGCGCCGTGTGTCTCCACTCTGGGTGGGGAAGAAGCTGCCGACAAGCCGTCTACTCCATCTGCGATGCCTCCGGCGGCTACACCGGTACTGGGTCAACCGGTACATACACCGGTTGCTAATGATATCTCGAGTGTATCCCCTGTTCCCACGTCGGTCAACGCAGTGACACGCTCCGCGTCGAGCCCACTTGCGCCAGCTAACTACGCGCCGAAGCATGCGGCGCGACCAATCGACTCCGCAGTCGTCTCCGACTTCGTACTACAGCGCCAAGCGGTCACCCGCTATGTTCGAGACGCACTGCAGGATGCAGTGGACAAGCAGAAGCAGAACGCCGATAGGATCGGCCGCAAGAACACGGCCACGTTTACGACAGGCGAACGCGTGCTCCTGTCGACTGAAGTTATCAGAAACTCTGCGGTTACCAACCTCGGCGCGAACAAACTCGCGCCGCGATTTATTGGGCCATTTACGGTAATTAAAGCCATTGGTGATGCCTACACGCTTGACATTCCTACGTCACTACGTCTGCATCCGACGTTTTACGTCGGACGGCTCAAGAAGTATCACCCCGCTTCGATTCCAGAGTCGTCTCAGGCTACTGAACCGGAGTATGCGTCGAGCGACCTTCTCGACGGGCGCGGCGAGCCATCGACCCATCCGCACCAGGAGTCGGATCTCGAGGCTGCGTCCCCGTCTGCAAACGTCCGTGAACCGACCTCTCCAGCATCTGCAACCGAGCAAGGATCTCTCGGTTCGACTGACGCAGCTGCGCACTCTCCCCGGTGGCCCGGGCAGTCTGATCGAGAGCCTCATCCAACTCCTGCTGGGCATCCCAGTAGCTGTTCAGCAAGTCGTTCTCGCTCTGGGCAGCCAGAGCGCGAGTGCTATCGACGCGACGGCCCTCCTCCTGTTGTTGACGCTGCCGGAGATACCCGCTGGATTGTTGAGTACATCGTTGCCCACGAAGATCCCCTTTGCGCTCCCAAACGTCATTGTGGGCTCGCCCACGATGTTCCGGCCGACCGTCGCTATCGGGTACGATGGCTCGGGTTTCCTCCCGACGAGGATACGTGGGATCCTCGTGCCAATCTCCTACGGGACGTCCCGAATGTGGTCCAGGCGTATGAGTCCAGTCTCGCTGCGAACCACCTTGTGACGCATGCCAGCTCGCACGAGGAGAGCGACTCGAGCGATCACGCGAACGTGATCGAGACCGATGACTTGGTCGACCACGTGAACGGGTCCGAGATCTGCGATTTGTGCGACCACGCGAACGTGATCGAGAACGACGACTTGAGCGGCCGCGCGAACGAGACCGAGTCCGATGCCAAGAATATTCACGTGCAGGGCGTCGGCGTGAGCCGGCGCGATTAGAGGCGCGCACGTTCTCGGCCAACGAGCGACGATACTTCTCGATCCACCCGTGTTCTTGTTCACCGAGCGGATACTCGGCGATGTGGCTTCTCCACTTCTCGACAGTCGGACGCGATCCAGTACAAGTGCCACAACCTTCAGCGACCCTCACGTAGCAGATGCGGCGCATGTCCTCCCATGCGCTGGTGCAGACGCGCTCACGGAGCTCCGTGAGCGAGTGCTCCTTGACGATCTCTTCGCGGTACACCAGCCACCCGACGAAGCTCTCCCCTTCTTCCTGCGTCCGGTTCCAACGCCGGATGAAGGCGCACCATGACTGCTGCAATGCGCCATATGCACACCCTCGACAGGCTTCTGACGCAGTCCACGGAAGCGCCGGAAGTGATCCTTCATCGTGTCCAGCGTGTCCGGAGCCCGCGCTCCGGGTATATCGTAGAGAGCCCATGCCCGGAGCTGGTCGTCCATCACGCGCGTGCCCCGTGCCGCTGCGGTCGACGACGTCGCCGTCGTCGGTCTTCCCGTCCGCTGTTGATCCATCGTGCTGCTTGTCGTCTTCTCCGCAAGTCGAGTTATGTCGCTCCTGCGCTTCGCAGGAGATGTCTCCGTCTCTGTTTCGCTCCGCCCGTTAGCCAAGTCCCCGTTCGCCATCCTCACACAGATTGATTTGTTCTTCGCCCACTGCTTATGTTGCGTAAGTGCAACTTTAAGAGGGGGGGGTAACGTAATGGGCCCCTCCATTACGTAAGTAGGTAGATTCCTTTACATAAGTAGGTGCATCAGCACACGACTAGCGTGTGCTGAAATGCTGTCATGCCATTGGCTGATATATGGGGAGCCAGACCCATTATTAGCCAATTGGACTATGACGTGTATTTGAGTGGCCAGGGCTGTGGCCTTGGTCCTAAAAAAAAGTCCGAGTTGATTTTTCCTTAAACCTAAGACTCAGTCGTCCTATTGCGAGCTTCCTCAACACTATAGTGTAAGCAAGTAACGGAGTAAATACCTGGCCCGTTACACAAACTCTTCCACCTTGCGCTCGATCCGAAAAGGTCCATGCCACCGGTGAACTTATTTCTTCGTCAAGCCCGGTTTGACGCGTTCCATGTACAACCACGCCCGGCTCCCAATCTCGAAAAGAGATCTCGGTGGAGCTCTTGCAGGATTTTCCATCTCTTCCGAAGCTTCTGGAGAATCCACCGAGTGTTCATTTCCACTTGGTTGAGGTACAGCGGTTTTTTCCAGTCGACTCAGAGCATCATTTAGCTTTTTAGCTCTTCGCTCCTTTTTTACAGCCTTAATAATCTTTGGCCATAGTGATGTTGTCGATTGATCTCACGCCGCCACGCTAGTGCGTCAGACTGCTTGCCAAGTCCTCGTTTGAGTGATGACGACATTGCCCGCAACGTCGACTGCGCATCCCAACCATGAACGAGGTAGAACGGTGTTTCGTTCCTTGTAGTGTCCTGAGAAGTATTAATAGCAAACACCAGCTTCTCTGCGATTTCATCCCAATCTTGCTGTAAAGGGTCTTCCGCGTACACCCGTACGGAACCCATCACTGACTTCACCGAGCGTTCCTGCTGTCCATTAGCCTGTGGCCGATAGCTCAAAGTCGCCCGTGATCTTGACTGCATCATCTCTGCGAACGCTTGGAACACCTCGCTCATGAAGCGTGGGTCGCGGTCATGCCTTATTAATGATGGGGCTCCGAACCGTCGGTACACAGATTCTTCGAACACTTGGGCAACACTCAGTGCAGCCGTATCCGACATAGCCTTGGCAATAACGAATCCCGTGAATGAGCACTGAAATAGGAGCGACGCCGTGTTGCCCCTACGAGATTTCGGTAGTGGGATCACAAAATCCATCGAGACGATCTGGAACGGTCGTTCGGCTAGTATGTTGCTAGGCGAGTACCCACGAAGCTGCGGACGGATTTTACTCGAGCTGCAATCTGGACATGACTTCACATGTTTCTCCACGTCAGCGTACAAGCCGATCCAATAATAATCGGACTTAACGCGATGGAACGTTCTCACCACACCTTGATGTCCTCCTTCCAGCGAGTCGTGACAGTTCTGCAAGACCTCTTGAATCATCGTTGTCGGTACCACGAGCCGCAGCTTGGTCTCTTCTTGCCAACCGTGGTCGTACCGATGATTCAACCCAAGATAGTGAAGCACGCCGTCTTCTGATAACATGAACCGGTCTGCATACTGCCAGGCATCTCGAGCTTCTTTATAACTCAGCTCTTCTACTTGGCCCTGAAGCACCTTCTTGATGTTAGACCACTTCTGCTCCTCGTCTTATGCCACCATTATCCGTCTGCGTCGCTCACACTGTACTGCTACATCTTCCGCTTCGGGAAATGCCGCTGGCACAGTCTTGTGAGGATGGTCTAGTAATTCCTCGCCGATTGAATCCTAGTTGGACACTTCTCGTCGCTCTTCAAGCTGTTCTTGAGCTTTGGGACCCTCTCCGAGTGTTCATCGGCAAACCTGACGCGTTTCTTGGCTTTCATCTGTCACCTAGTCATCACTGCAATATTACTAAAATCGTACTCTGGTGAGCTGTAATCAACCACGATTTTTTAAAGTTTTTCACTTTGAAGACTTGCTGCCTGGCAGTACATGTACTTGACGCTCTGCTCCACGTGACGAAACATCTACCGAGTCTTCATCCGGCTCGTAGATCATTTCCTGGATGCGATTGAGCGACGCCAATTCCGACTTGCGAGTTTCAGCCAAGATGACCCGACTGACCTTTGATTCCAGCGCTTCAATGGCTAACGAATCCGCGGCAGCGTTGTATTCTCTTACGACGTGAAGATATTTAAATACGATCGAAGCTTGGCCGCGAGTTCCTTGTGAGTATTCAGCAGCGCTAGCAAAGTTTTCTTCCTGCATGCGATCACCCCTAGTGATTGTTGAATCGCGATCCTTGAGTCACCAACGATGACTAAATCCTCAGCACCGTGCGCAATAGCAGCCTTGACACCGT
Source organism: Phytophthora infestans T30-4 (assembly GCF_000142945.1). NCBI lineage: Eukaryota > Oomycota > Peronosporomycetes > Peronosporales > Peronosporaceae > Phytophthora > Phytophthora infestans. Next base: position 3,396,337 of record NW_003303750.1, on the reverse strand, counting down.
TTATCATACCTGTATACTCTGCCTCATTCACCGTGGTGGCCGAGAGGTAAGCGTTTGCGGCAATCACTATCTTCCACTCAGGAAGACTCCACAGCACTCATGAACAACTCCCGTAGCCACCGCACTTCTCTGTCTTCGCTGATCCGTCAAAAGACATGACGAATCCGCTGTAATGACGGGGAAGCCTGGCGTACAGCAACGCGGGGTCCATTCGAATAGTCGGAGAACCCTTGTTTGGAGGTGCCACCGGCGCGAGCGAGTCTTTCAGGTCGACGAAGCTCGTGATGCTTGACTGCAGTAGTTGCGCGAAGGCGACATCCTTCTCCTTCACGCGCTGCACCTTCAGGTGCCACTGCGATAGCAGCACTGCGAACTGGACTGCACGTCCGAAAAGAGACTTCGACTTATGTACCCACTCTAACGTCGAGAATCGTGTATAGACATGAAGCGTCTTTCCTGCCAGCTGGACGTAACAGATCTTCAACAGCAGAAGTAACGCCAAAACTTCCTTCTCGGCAGGATGGTAGTTCATCTCGGCCTCCTTGCGCACACGACCGAGGAACCGTACGGGGTGTAACTTGCCTTCATGTTCTTGCATTAGCGTAGTGCTCAACGCCCATGCATTCGCAAAGAGCATGACGTGAACTGCCTTCGACCGATCGAAGTGCCTGAGGATGGGTGAATGTGAAACACTCGTCTTCAATTTTTCGAAGGAACGACGTGCCACGGAAAGGCTACCTTCAACGGCAAAGTCCTCATCCCTGAGCTGGTGCAGCGCCGCACCGTAGACCGCGAAGTCTTGAATGAAGCGGCTGTAGTAATTAACCGCTCCAAGAAACGACTGCATGTCCTTCTTACTCGTTGGAAACGAAAGCTTGGTGATGGCCGCAAGCTTCTTGGGGTCAGCCCTGATACCTTCTGGCGAACTTTTATGCGACAAAAAGTCCACCTTGGGTTGGCAGATGATGCTCTTGGTGAAGCTAATGATGATCCGACACTGTGCAAATCTTGCCACCAATCGGTCCAGCGTCGCCAGGCGGCTGTCGAAATCCTCGCCACCGAAGCAAATATCATCCACAAACGACCGTCGACCAAACACAGGTACCAGCGATGATTCGTCCGGTTCCCTGTTCGTAAACATGTCAGCGACGGGGCTGTTGACGAGTTGTAGTACAGGGTTGGTCTCTACCGGTGCTTCGCGGTCTGCCGCGAACTTTGTTTGAAACGAATTCTCGGCGCTTGGCCCACGACGTTCCTTGGCCTGTTCTTCAGCTAAACGCATCTTCTCCGAGTATTCAAACCAACCTCCTTTAGGTTGAACGAACCCCCAGAGTGCGTTGTCGATCATACGCTGGTAGATCATCGGCGCGTTCTTTAACCCGAAGGGCATGCGTAACCACTCGAAATGTCCGAGTGCGCAGACGAACGCCGATACTTTACGTGCTCGCAAGGTCATCATGACCGCCCAGAAGCCGCTTGCTGCATCCAGCGAGCAGAACCATAGGTAGCGCTCGAGATATGTTAACAGGTCGTCGACTAGCGGCATTGCATACGCCATGATTGCGGTGATGTCATTCACCATCTTGTTATCAATGCATAGCCGGATGTCCAGCCCGTTCTTTTTCATCACAATTACGATCGGCGATGCCCATGGACTGTCTGAAAAGACGATCAGTCCAGCTCGCAGCAGAGCGCGCAGCAGCTCGTACAGCTTGCCGAGAAATCGTAGCGGCACGCGCCGGGCACGCTGTTTAATTGGGGCATGCCCTTGTGTGTCGATATCGCATACCGCGCCGTAAGCTGGCGGCGGCAGTGCGTTACCACTAGCAATCAGGATCTGCTCGTGGTTCTTCAGCGTCGCGACCAGACGTTCTCGGCGATCAGTCGACAACTGAGGATCAGCAACATTAGAGGCAGTGTAGTCTATTGTCGTGTTGATCTCTTCGGTCAGGTCCGGCATGAATGCCAGCTCCTTCGCGTAGTCTTCCAAGCCAATGTTGTTAACTGGGTGCTCGTAAAAATCATTTCTCGTATCCTCCGTTGCTTCATTTCCTTCGGTCGTTAACACTCGAGCAACCGAGATGTATGTTCCGTCCAACGTCGCCACGGATTCTTCCCTTGACTCAACATCGGCATCCGCTTTGATTTCAACAGTCGGTACTGGGTCCATCTCCTTCCCATCCTGGTTTCCCATCTCTGGGCCATCTGCCGAGACGTCGTTTGCAATATTGAATGCGCGGGCCACCGACATATTGGGTTGTTGACTTTTGTTCAGCTCCTCGGTCGGCTGCTGTCTTGACAGTTCGGCATTCGCACCAATCTCGCCATGAACATTCGGTGCCGTACTCAGCACCTTCCGCGCGATGTCTGCATCCTCTGGATCAATCACCGATGTCTCGTTCGCAGATTTGGTGGCACACAAGGACGGGACAGCTTCGTCAAAACAGGTGACTCCTTTTAATCCAGTGCTGTTACTTGCCGCTTCCGTGGTCACCCCTGACTGGACACGAACACTCGTTGGCGTATGTACAACGTTTACCGGGCTCAGTAGTTTGTGTGTACGCGCTACCGACGCTTTGTTTGCAATATTGCCTCCGCCGTGAGCTGTCGTGTAAGTATCTAAAGGTTCTTCGGAAGGCTGACCGTCGGCCGAATCCCCGGCTGTCACCCCAGACGTCAGACAGGCTTCCACTCGTTCACGTTCTTCCAGGATCAGCGCCCAGCGCTCTGCACACGTCAGACGATCACTAGAATCCACTAGCGAGTCTTCTAGAGGTCGTGCTAGCACCCCACTGGGTTCTGGGTAGTCTGGTCGATCAACTGCCGAGGGCTGAGTTGCAAGCCATTGTTCGTAGATTTCGCATTCACGCTGAAAGAGCTCGCGGTCTCTGCAACCTTCGTAGGCCAACACTTGCCAGTCTTGGTACTTCTTGGACTCCAGACGCACATAGTCGTCACCTCGTGGCAAATCCCCATCTGGAATCCACATCGCGATCGAGTCGTGTGCTGGTAGGTACACAGCTCGATCAGACACGTTTGTCAATTAAATGCTCTGAGGCCGTCCACGTCGAAACCTCGCCACTGACGGGATTAGCTTGTTCGTTCGACGAACCCACAGTACATGTTCCTCCAGCCCGACTTGGCGCTTCGCTAGTCGATATTCTCGCCACTCGTGCGCTTGAATGTCCAAACGCTCGGGTGGCCCGGCGTTAATATGGGAGCCGTATTCTTCGCTGTCGATCATGTTCTAGGTCTTGATCAGTGGGATTTGAACTTCGTGCGGTAATTGCGCCGCGCCGTGAAACAGGTCCAACCGGATCCCAGCTGGGATCATAAAGTCGGTCCCGAGTACCACGTCGACGCCTGCACTATGCGCCATTACCCACATCTCGAACTCGTACACCACCTCCCATCCGAGCGTAATCTTGACGCACGCTCGCCGCGTCGTAGACACCTTGCCTTCGTTAATACCTTGAATGTCAATGCGACGTCCGTGATTGGGTACATCTCGGAGTCGCAACTTCTTGGCAAAGGCGTCAGTGATCATACTAACGTTCGCTCCTGTGTCGAGGAGGATCCTCGTTCGCTGGTCGTTCACAGCGCCTTGCACCAGAGCTCTCATTCTGATCCGTCCGTCGAATTTCTTGGCCGACCACCACCCCTGTCTCTCGCCAGGGTTCAACTTCATCATCTTGGAGTGACCCTTGGGCTCGTCTCGCGCTGCACTCGAAACCAAGCCGAACGAACCCTCGCTGGTGCCCTCATCAGCATCAGCACACTCCACTCTCTCTCCAACACCTCCACCGAGGATTCTTCTCCTCTCCTTTTCATTTTCCGTCGTGCTCACACTTGTTACGTAATTATCAGGCCATTCACTATGCCCCATGAAAGCGAAGATACACTCCGCTTCCTTTGAAGGCTCGGTTAACTGTGGCAGCCCGATAGGGACCAGCCCAGTTGTAGTTGGCGGGCTGCCTAGTTTAAATGACGTTCTTGAACGACGGCCTTGAGCTCTAGCGGGAGTTCCTCCTTCGTGCCTTTAATGCGCACGAATTTGGCAAGGTCTTGGAAGTTGCGGAAAAGCTCGCATTGTCCAGCATCGTGGAGCTGCTTGCAGAACTTGCATCGCTTGTTACTGTAGTGGGGGAGTGACTCATGTCACCGCACACCGCGCATGGTCCGTACTGTGGGCGTCGGTTGTCGCGGTTGAAGTCATGTCGACTGCGTTGGTCCTGATTGAACCCACGGTCCACTTCGGCGATCTTGATTGAAGCCATTATCGCGATCAGGCGTGTTTCCACGCGGTTGACGGTTGTCTAAACGGGCGTAGGTGCCTTCAGCAGCTGCACGGCGCTCATTTTTGTTAGCCGCGGCGAGGTATCGGTCATTTTCATCCAATGAGAAATCGACATCCGTATTTTCGGGCTGAAAGTCGTTGTACTCGTCTTGGACATCGTTGTAAGCGTTCGGATCTTCGTTTGAATACTCGGTGCCTCCCTGAGCAGCTTCACGACCTTCTAATTCAGCTAGTAGGTCATCCATCGTGGCTTCAATGAGCGTCACTCTTGGTTTGTTGCGGTTGTCATCGCGGCGACGGTCATCACGCCGATTGTTGCGGGCGTACCTATCGTCGCGTCGCGCGTCACGACTCTTGGAGTATCGGTACTCACTGGCACGCTTGTCCATTCTCTCCTTGCCCTTGAGAACATCTTCGATGATCTCTTCGAGCTCGTGAATGTCGGCAACTCGAGCGTGGTAGAGACTCTCCGCCAGCTTGTCATCATCGCATGTTGCCAGGAACTGCTGTACGTGTTCTTTCGCGTCGCGACCACTCTTCTCGAAGTGTTGACGGGCGGTCCGAGCGTCGCCATTCAGCCTGTTTATGTTAGTCGCACAGATGTTCATTACGCTCCCGGTTTGCCGAGTAGTAATGTGACAGTGCCGTCTGCGTGAACTGCGAGCAGTAATAGCGGAAGAACGCGTCGCCCAACAGCTTCCACTTGCGCTTTGTCTTCTTCGGAAGCTGACGGAACCAATGAATGGCTCCGTCCCGGAGACTAAGCTCAAATGGAATGCACCATTTGTCGGCATCGGTGTGGGTTCCAGTCATTTCATAAACGAACCCACGGAGCCACTGCATACAGTTCTCGCTCTTGTTGCGAGAGCCTGAGAACGGCGTGATGCGATCCAATGGTCGGTGTGATGCCATTTCAATCCTCGGTGTCGGGTCCACGTCGTTCCGCGTCGCCAGCTCATTCATCTGACGCATCAACTCGACTTGAGGATCTTCCTCGTCGAATGTACGCACCAAAATGTCATCGTCACTGGACGAACCATCGCTGTCGATTTGACGACGTCCGGCACCACCTTTGGGAGCTCGCGCACCGCCTCGGCGACCGAACGAACCCTCGTTACCAGCGTAAATACGTTGCATACGGCTCTCCGAACGTGACGTAGCCATGTGCGAGTCTTGAAAGTACGGTGAAGCTTCGGTAGTGCCAAAGGCACCATGCTCAGCTCCACGCTTGGTCGGAGGAGTACGAACGAGTCGTTGGGGTGCCGGCGGCAGTGGATTCGTGGACGGATCTTCATCTTGAATCATCGGTCGACTCACCGGCTGCTTTCCAGCGTTAATGCCAACAGCGCCAAACGCCTTCCGAAGCTTCTTCTTCCATTTCTGGAGAGCAGCTCCGGCTTCATGTGGACTCCAATCTTGGAGCGACATCGTTGATGGGTACGTCTCGTTCTCGAAGCCCAGCGACAACAGTAGCAAAACTGAATCCTCGGCAACTTGGCTAGTCGAAACCGAGTTGACTGGGTATTGAAGTTCCTGCGCAAGCGCAGGCCAGTCGGCTTTTTTCTTGGGGATGGGCTTGAACAGCTGCATTCACTCATCATTCTGCATCATCGCTTGTACGCGGTCGAGAACGCGCTTGGCGGCTGGTGTATCACCGTTGATAGGTGGGCGAGGTGCCTTCAGCAAGGCTGAATGCTTTGCACTCGCCGCCGAAGGTTTAGAACCCTCGGTCCCATCGTCATAATCATCGTAGGCCGGTTCCGGTCCCGCAACATCATCGAGCTCGTCGGTGAGGTTCCTCGAAAGGGACCTGGTCGCCCCGCTCAGCTCCGATGATAGCGTGGCCGTCTCCGGCGTCGCTGCGCCTGGCTCTGGAGCCGGCGTCTTGTCTTCGTAATCTTCATAATCGTGGGCGTCAGGACCGATGTCCGCTTCGTCGTCGAAGCTCACTGAAAGCTCGGTGGCGGCTGCAAAGCGCGCAGCCGGGCTTGAACTCTCGTTGCGAGCCCCGCCAGACTTGGCAGGCGTAACTGGTACCGTCGGTTGTTCTTTCGCCATGTTTCTTGTCTTTTTCTTGTTCTTCTTCTCTTGGTAGCTCGTAAACTGGGAGGCGATACAAACAGCTCACAATGGGCGCAATCTGTTCTCGGGTCGCGGCACCAGTTGTGGTGCTGGAATTCCCACGTGAACTCTAGCTACAAATGTAGTTAGGACGTTCCCACAACAATACGCCTACTAGAATAGTAAACGATCGTTCGGGCGGACCTGAAGACCCCAGTTCTGCCCTTGCACCGGGACAAACTGAACCTTGTAAACTACTTATATAGGCCAACCAGTAAAAATAAGAACACGCTACTAGCACGAGCAAAGCTAGCAGGTGTTTTGAATCCTCGTGGTCCCAACAGCGGAAGGGTACCAGGCACGGGTAAGCCTTTTACGAGATCACCGAGTGCTCAACACTCGGCTGGAAGAATAAAAGGGATGCAATACAAGCACTCCCAGTCGTGCAAATAGGCAACAATAAGCCGTCACGTAAAACCTCCCGATAGTAATCGGCCAATACACAAAGTCTCTTGGCCTTGCCGGATGAACCCTCGCTACAGAGCTTCGAGTTCACCGACAGGCATAACACTCAAACAAGCTTGACCTGACGCTTACCTTGAAGCCGGACGTCGCTCTGTGTGCTTGAGTGGAAATTCTGTTCTGTATTTAAGCTTTCCCTTTCGGGTCTATTCCTAATAAGAAGTCCAAATCAAATATACAAATATCAAGTGAACAATGATCAGTTATGGATCTTCTTGCACGCCAAGCGTCGTCTGCACCGTCGCATGAGCATCTTTAACGGCTCGCGCCCTGTCTCAAACGGTGAACGTGCCTTTAAAGGGTCGCTGAGTCTGCCGCGAACTTATCCCAAACGCCACTGAGGGTTCGTATCGTAGATGGTCACTTCTTGGTCGTTGAATGCGAATCCGGCCAGACCACTATTAATATTAAGAACAGCCTGGATTTAGTGACATCTGGAACGTATCCAATACTCGTTGAAAGCTCGGGAGTGACGCCGTCGAGTCCCTTGCACCTTGGCGTCTCCGTACATCACATGACCGAGGGTTCGTTGCTTGAACATCTTGGGCGGTGTCACGTCTTTGTCGACGGGTGATAATCCGCAACTACGGAGAAATCACTACACCACATATGTGTACGTAACACCTAGCTCCGAGAAAACATCTCGGTTCTTCAACGGCCGCAGCACCTTGGATTTGCCAATGAAATGAAAAGGAAGTGGTCAGTTTCATCTGCGTTGGTGGCTACGCACACAGTAATCCTCTCCTTGCTTTGCTTTTTGCCCTTCTCGGTCCTATCCACCGCCAGCGTTCCCTTAGGCTCTCGTCGGTAGAAGAACGAGGTCTCGTTCATGCTGTACACGTCGCGCGGGTTGTACTTGGACACAATGGACCGAAGCTCCTTCGCCCCTTCCACTACGACCACGTTGTTCAGAGATCCACCTTCTCCGTGCCGCAGCGAAAACCACAACCCCGTCCGCTTCTGAAAGCGATAAAGCCACCCGCGGCTTGGTGCTTCGCCGCTGGGAGCTGAACGCCTTCCCTTACCGCAATGACAATTAATATAGCACCCGTAATTGTAGCGTGAGCATGCCAAACCTTGTACTCGTCGATCTTGTGGAGTAGTTTATCGTCTAATGCACGTCGGGGGGAAGGACAGTGGCGTTTCCGTGTTGAGAGCGGCTCGGGGAGATTGTTGTAGTCTCGCTTGCGCTTCAGGATACCTTGGAGTGGGGAGCGCTTGACAGGAATTTGTAAATGCTGGGAACCCCAGTGCATGATCTGGGCGAGGGTCCAAGACGGCTCGGAGGCAGACGTTGAGCATACAGTTGTGCACCTCGTTTTCGACCCCGGTATAATTGTATATCCTGCCAAATCCTATGACAACATGTAAATAATGCGCAGCCACCGTGCCCCATCCCCCTCAGCTAATATAACCTCGATGGTATTCCCCTCCTGTAGGAGGGGTGGCACGTCGCAGACCTCCGCCCTTCAAGCTTCGCGCCAACAGTTCTATACAAAGCCTCAGTTTCTATTTTTCCCGCCTTAGCCATGGAACGTCGCCCATCTTCTTACTCAACGCTGACTCTCGCTCAATAAAACCTCTTACAGTTGTGCACCTCGTTTTCAAAGGGGCGGACCATATCAAATTTGCAAACACCAAAGTTGTGTAAGGATAACAGAGACGTGGCACAAGTCGCAATGTAATGGTTTTTGTTTTCTAATTCAGTATAAACTCTAGACGCATCTTTGACAATATGCCCGTATGAAGCCAACATGTTTGGATAGTTTTAGGCGATACATCGCACCAGCCCTCAGAGCACCACCTCATTGCCGTGCATATATCAACTCGTGACTACGGCACACCGCTGTAGAACATGTCCAACTCCGCCTTTTGCTTCTTGGACCGGTAATGGTCCTTAAGACCCTTGATGATGCCCTGGTCTATGGGCTGGAGGGCAGCGGTAGTGTTCGGCGGAAGCCTGTGTACTACAACATTGAACAGCTCAACCGGCTCGTCGTTGTGGGACGACACATTGCCCACCAGCAACAGCACATACCGCTGCTGCTCACGCATGTTCTCTTTTAATTGCTTTAGCCACTCGCAGTACCTGGAGGTGCTCATCCATGCCTTCGCTGTGTATGTGTACGTAATACCTAGCTCCGAGAAAACATATCGGTTCTTCAACGGCCGCAGCACCTTGGATTTGCCAATGAAATGAAAAGGAAGTGGTCAGTTTCATCTGCGTTGGTGGCTACGCACACAGTAATCCTCTCCTTGCTCTGCTTTTTGCCCTTCTCGGTCCTATCCACCGTCAGCGTTCCCTTAGGCTCTCGTCGGTAGAAGAACGAGGTCTCGTCCATGCTGTACACGTCGCGCGGGTTGTACTTGGACACAATGGACCGAAGCTCCTTCGCCCCTTCCACTACGACCACGTTGCTCAGAGATCCACCTTCTCCGTGCCGCAGCGAAAACCACAACCCCGTCCGCTTCTGAAAGCGATAAAGCCACCCGCGGCTTGGTGCTTCGCCGCTGGGAGCTGAACGCCTTCCCTTACCGCAATGACAATTAATATAGCACCCGTAATTATAGCATGAGCATCCCAGGCCTTGTACTCGTCGATCTTGTGGAGTAGTTTGTCGTCTAATGCACGTTGGGGGGAAGGACAGTGGCGTTTCCGTGTTGAGAGCGGCTCGGGGAGATTGTTTTAGTCTCGCTTGCGCTTCAGGATACCTTGGAGTGGGGAGCGCTTGACAGGAATTTGTAAATGCTGGGAACCCCAGTGCATGATCTGGGCGAGGGTCCAAGACGGCTCGGAGGCAGACGTTGAGCATACAGTTGTGTACCTCGTTTTCGACCCCGGTATAATTGTATATCCTGCCAAATCCTATGATAACATGTAAATAATGCGCAGCCACCGTGCCCATCCCCCTCAGCTAATATAACCTCGATGGTATTCCCCTCCTGCAGGAGGGATGGCACGCCGCAGACCTCCGCCCTTCAAGCTTCGCGCCAACAGTTCTATACAAAGCCTCAGTTTCTATTTTTCCCGCCTTAGCCATGGAACGTCGCCCATCTTCTTACTCAACGCTGACTCTCGCTCAAAAAAAAAACTCTTACAGTTGTGCACCTCGTTTTCAAAGGGGCGGACCATATCAAATTTGCAAACACCAAAGTTGTGTAAGGATAACAGAGACGCGGCACCAGACGCAATGTAATGGTTTTTATTTTTCTAATTCAGTATAAACTCTAGACTCATCTTTGACAATATGCCCGTATGAAGCCAACAGGTTTGGATAGTTTTAGGCGATACATCGCACCAGCCCTCAGAGCACCACCTCATTGCCGTGCATATATCAACTCGTGACTACGGCACACCGCTGTAGAACATGTCCAACTCCGTCTTTTGCTTCTTGGACCGGTAATGGTTCTTAAGACCCTTGATGATGCCCTGGTCTATGGGCTGGAGGGCAGCGGTAGTGTTCGGCGGAAGCCTGTGTACTACAACATTGGACAGCTCAACCAGCTCGTCGTTGTGGGACGACACATTGCCCACCAGCAACAGCACATACCGCTGCTGCTCACGCATGTTCTCTTTTAATTGCTTTAGCCACTCGCAGTACCTGGAGGTGCTCATCCATGCCTTCGCTGTGTATGTGTACGTAATACCTAGCTCCGAGAAGACATATCGGTTCTTCAACGGCCGGAGCACCTTGGATTTGCCAATGAAATGAAAAGGAAGTGGTCAGTTTCATCTGCGTTGGTGGCTACGCACACAGTAATCCTCTCCTTGCTCTGCTTTTTGCCCTTCTCGGTCCTATCCACCGTCAGCGTTCCCTTAGGCTCTCGTCGGTAGAAGAACGAGGTCTCGTCCATGCTGTACACGTCGCGCGGGTTGTACTTGGACACAATGGACCGAAGCTCCTTCGCCCCTTCCACTACGACCACGTTGCTCAGAGATCCACCTTCTCCGTGCCGCAGCGAAAACCACAACCCCGTCCGCTTCTGAAAGCGATAAAGCCACCCGCGGCTTGGTGCTTCGCCGCTGGGAGCTGAACGCCTTCCCTTACCGCAATGACAATTAATATAGCACCCGTAATTATAGCATGAGCATCCCAGGCCTTGTACTCGTCGATCTTGTGGAGTAGTTTGTCGTCTAATGCACGTTGGGGGGAAGGACAGTGGCGTTTCCGTGTTGAGAGCGGCTCGGGGAGATTGTTTTTAGTCTCGCTTGCGCTTCAGGATACCTTGGAGTGGGGAGCGCTTGACAGGAATTTGTAAATGCTGGGAACCCCAGTGCATGATCTGGGCGAGGGTCCAAGACGGCTCGGAGGCAGACGTTGAGCATACAGTTGTGTACCTCGTTTTCGACCCCGGTATAATTGTATATCCTGCCAAATCCTATGATAACATGTAAATAATGCGCAGCCACCGTGCCCATCCCCCTCAGCTAATATAACCTCGATGGTATTCCCCTCCTGCAGGAGGGATGGCACGCCGCAGACCTCCGCCCTTCAAGCTTCGCGCCAACAGTTCTATACAAAGCCTCAGTTTCTATTTTTCCCGCCTTAGCCATGGAACGTCGCCCATCTTCTTACTCAACGCTGACTCTCGCTCAAAAAAAAAACTCTTACAGTTGTGCACCTCGTTTTCAAAGGGGCGGACCATATCAAATTTGCAAACACCAAAGTTGTGTAAGGATAACAGAGACGCGGCACCAGACGCAATGTAATGGTTTTTATTTTTCTAATTCAGTATAAACTCTAGACTCATCTTTGACAATATGCCCGTATGAAGCCAACAGGTTTGGATAGTTTTAGGCGATACATCGCACCAGCCCTCAGAGCACCACCTCATTGCCGTGCATATATCAACTCGTGACTACGGCACACCGCTGTAGAACATGTCCAACTCCGTCTTTTGCTTCTTGGACCGGTAATGGTCCTTAAGACCCTTGATGATGCCCTGGTCTATGGGCTGGAGGGCAGCGGTAGTGTTCGGCGGAAGCCTGTGTACTACAACATTGGACAGCTCAACCAGCTCGTCGTTGTGGGACGACACATTGCCCACCAGCAACAGCACATACCGCTGCTGCTCACGCATGTTCTCTTTTAATTGCTTTAGCCACTCGCAGTACCTGGAGGTGCTCATCCATGCCTTCGCTGTGTATGTGTACGTAATACCTAGCTCCGAGAAGACATATCGGTTCTTCAACGGCCGGAGCACCTTGGATTTGCCAATGAAATGAAAAGGAAGTGGTCAGTTTCATCTGCGTTGGTGGCTACGCACACAGTAATCCTCTCCTTGCTCTGCTTTTTGCCCTTCTCGGTCCTATCCACCGTCAGCGTTCCCTTAGGCTCTCGTCGGTAGAAGAACGAGGTCTCGTCCATGCTGTACACGTCGCGCGGGTTGTACTTGGACACAATGGACCGAAGCTCCTTCGCCCCTTCCACTACGACCACGTTGCTCAGAGATCCACCTTCTCCGTGCCGCAGCGAAAACCACAACCCCGTCCGCTTCTGAAAGCGATAAAGCCACCCGCGGCTTGGTGCTTCGCCGCTGGGAGCTGAACGCCTTCCCTTACCGCAATGACAATTAATATAGCACCCGTAATTATAGCATGAGCATCCCAGGCCTTGTACTCGTCGATCTTGTGGAGTAGTTTGTCGTCTAATGCACGTTGGGGGGAAGGACAGTGGCGTTTCCGTGTTGAGAGCGGCTCGGGGAGATTGTTTTAGTCTCGCTTGCGCTTCAGGATACCTTGGAGTGGGGAGCGCTTGACAGGAATTTGTAAATGCTGGGAACCCCAGTGCATGATCTGGGCGAGGGTCCAAGACGGCTCGGAGGCAGACGTTGCGCACACAGTTGTGCACCTCGTTTTCGACCCCGGTATAATTGTATATCCTGCCAAATCCTATGATAACATGTAAATAATGCGCAGCCACCGTGCCCATCCCCCTCAGCTAATATAACCTCGATGGTATTCCCCTCCTGCAGGAGGGATGGCACGCCGCTACACGCTCCGCCCTTCAAGCTTCGCGCCAACAGTTCTATAGAA
>NW_003303750.1:3379372-3380347 GCF_000142945.1 Phytophthora infestans T30-4 | reverse complement strand
AGCCGCTCTCAACACGGAAACGCCACTGTCCTCCTCTCCCCCAACGTGCATTAGACGATAAACTACTCCACAAGATCGACGAGTACAAGATTTGGCATGCTCACGCTACAATTACGGGTGCTATCTTAATTGTCATTGCGGTAAGGGAAGACATACAGCTCCCAGCGGCGAAGCACCAAGCCGCGGGTGGCTTTATCGCTTTCAGAAGCGGACGGGGTTGTGGTTTTCGCTGCAGCACGGAGAAGGTGGATCTCTGACCAACGTGGTCGTAGTGGAAGGGGCGAAGGAGCTTCGGTCCATTGCGTCCAAGTACAACCCGCGCGACGTGTACAGCATGGACGATACCTTGTTCTTCTACCGACGAGAACCTAAGGGAACGCTGACGGTGGATAGGACCGAGAAGGGCAAAAAGCAGAGCAAGGAGAGGATTACTGTGTGCGTAGCCACCAACGCAGATGAAACTGACCACTTCCTTTTCATTTCATTGGCAAATCCAAGGTGCTGCCGGCCGTTGAAAGAACCGATATGTCTTCTCGGAGCTAGGTATTACGTACACATACACAGCGAAGGCATGGATGAGCACCTCCAGGTACTGCGAGTGGCTAAAGCAATTAAAAGAGAACATGCGTGAGCAGCAGCGGTATGTGCTGTTGCTGGTGGGCAATGTGTCGTTCCACAACGACGAGCCGGTTGAGCTGTCCAATGTTGTAGTACTCAAGCTTCCGCCGAACACTACCGCTGCCCTCCAGCCCATAGACCAGGGCATCATCAAGGGTCTTAAGGACCATTACCGGTCCAAGAAGCAAAAGACGGAGTTGGACATGTTCTACAGCGGTGTGCCGTAGTCACGAGTTTGATATATGCACGGCAATGAGGTGGTGCTCTGAGGGCTGGTGCGATGTATCGCCTAAAACTATCCCAAACCTGTTGGTTTCATACGGGCATATTGGTCAACAATGAGGCTAGAGTTTTATA
>NW_003303750.1:3374404-3377913 GCF_000142945.1 Phytophthora infestans T30-4 | reverse complement strand
CATGATACGATGCCGGCAACGGAGCCGTTGGAATCAACGCTACGTTTTAACGCTGCCGTGCTCTTCCCAGCTGACGTAGAAACAGCTTCTTTAGCGGCCGGCCTTATTGCCCCATTCTTGTTGTGCTCTCCCCACTCTAAGTTATCCTGAAGCGCAACGAGCGGACAACAATCTCTGCCCGCCCGTTATAAACACGGAAACGCCACTGTCCTTCCCCCCAACGTGCATTAGACGATAAACTACTCCACAAGATCGACGAGTACAAAGCCTGGGATGCTCACGCTACAATTACGGGTGCTATCTTAATTGTCATTGCGGTAAGGGAAGACATACAGCTCCCAGCGGCGAAGCACCAAGCCGCGGGTGGCTTTATCGCTTTCAGAAGCGGACGGGGGTTGTGGTTTTCGCTGCAGCACGGAGAAAGGTGGATCTCTGAACAACGTGGTCGTAGTGGAAGGGGCGAAAGGAGCTTCGGTCCCATTGCGTCCAAGTACAACCCGCGCGACGTGTACAGCATGGAACGATACCTTGTTCTTCTACCGACGAGAACCTAAGGGAACGCTGACGGTGGATAGGACCGAGAAGGGCAAAAAGCAGAGCAAGGAGAGGATTACTGTGTGCGTAGCCACCAACGCAGATGAAACCTGACCCACTTCCTTTTCATTTCATTGGCCAAATCCAAGGTGCTGCCGGCCGTTGAAGGACCGATATGTCTTTTGGAAGCTAGGTATTTCGTACACATACACCAGCGAAGGCATGGATGAGCCACTTCCAGGTACTGCGAAGTGGCTAAAGCAATTAAAAGAGAACATGCGTGAGCAGCAGCGGTATGTGCTGTTGCTGGTGAGCAATGTGTCGTCCCACAACGACGAGCCGGTTGAGCTGTCCAATGTTGTAGTACACAGGCTTCCGCCGAACACTACCGCCGCCCTCCAGCCCATAGACCAGGGCATCATCAAGGGTCTTAAGGACCATCCGGTCCAAGAAGCAAAAGACGGAGTTGGACATGTTCTACAGCGGTGTGCCGTAGTCACGAGTTGATATATGCACGGCAATGAGGTGGTGCTCTGAGGGCTGGTGCGATGTATCGCCTAAAACTATCCAAACCTGTTGGCTTCATACGGGCATATTGTCAAAGATGAGTCTAGAGTTTATACTGAATTAGAAAAATAAAAACCATTACATTGCGTCTGGTGCCGCGTCTCTGTTATCCTTACACAACTTTGGTGTTTGCAAATTTGATATGGTCCGCCCCTTTGAAAACGAGGTGCACAACCGTAAGAGTTTTTTTGAGCGAGAGTCAGCGTTGAGTAAGAAGAAGGGCGACGTTCCATGGCTAAGGCGGGAAAAATAGAAACTGAGGCTTTGTATAGAACTGTTGGCGCGAAGCTTGAAGGGCGGAGGTCTGCGGCGTGCCATCCCTCCTACAGGAGGGGAATACCATCGAGGTTATATTAGCTGAGGGGGATGGGCACGGTGGCTGCGCATTATTTACATGTTATCATAAGATTTGGCAGGATATACAATTATACCGGGGTCGAAAACGAGGTGCACAACTGTATGCTCAACGTCTGCCTCCGAGCCGTCTTGGACCCTCGCCCAGATCATGCACTGGGGTTCCCAGCATTTACAAATTCCTGTCAAGCGCTCCCCACTCCAAGGTATCCTGAAGCGCAAGCGAGACTACAACAATCTCCCCGAGCCGCTCTCAACACGGAAACGCCACTGTCCTTCCCCCCAACGTGCATTAGAACAAACTACTCCACAAGATCGACGAGTACAAGGTTTGGCATGCTCACGCTACAATTACGGGTGCTATCTTAATTGTCATTGCGGTAAGGGAAGGCGTTCAGCTCCCAGCGGCGAAGCACCAAGCCGCGGGTGGCTTTATCGCTTTCAGAAGCGGACGGGGTTGTGGTTTTCGCTGCAGCACGGAGAAGGTGGATCTCTGAACAACGTGGTCGTAGTGGAAGGGGCGAAGGAGCTTCGGTCCATTGTGTCCAAGTACAACCCGCGCGACGTGTACAGCATGGACGATACCTTGTTCTTCTACCGACGAGAACCTAAGGGAACGCTGACGGTGGATAGGACCGAGAAGGGCAAAAAGCAGAGCAAGGAGAGGATTACTGTGTGCGTAGCCACCAACGCAGATGAAACTGACCACTTCCTTTTCATTTCATTGGCAAATCCAAGGTGCTGCGGCCGTTGAAGAACCGATATGTCTTCTCGGAGCTAGGTATTACGTACACATACACAGCGAAGGCATGGATGAGCACCTCCAGGTACTGCGAGTGGCTAAAGCAATTAAAAGAGAACATGCGTGAGCAGCAGCGGTATGTGCTGTTGCTGGTGGGCAATGTGTCGTCCCACAACGACGAGCCGGTTGAGCTGTCCAATGTTGTAGTACTCAAGCTTCCGCCGAACACTACCGCTGCCCTCCAGCCCATAGACCAGGGCATCATCAAGGGTCTTAAGGACCATTACCGGTCCAAGAAGCAAAAGACGGAGTTGGACATGTTCTACAGCGGTGTGCCGTAGTCACGAGTTGATATATGCACGGCAATGAGGTGGTGCTCTGAGGGCTGGTGCGATGTATCGCCTAAAACTATCCAAACCTGTTGGCTTCATACGGGCATATTGTCAAAGATGAGGCTAGAGTTTATACTGAATTAGAAAAATAAAAACCATTACATTGCGACTTGTGCCACGTCTCTGTTATCCTTACACAACTTTGGTGTTTGCAAATTTGATATGGTCCGCCCCGCCGAAAACGAGGTGCACAACTGAACAAGTCGTTGTTTCTGGGACCTGTGTATATGGGCGATCACATATGGGTACATCATACATCATGCTTACTGCAAGACTAAAAAGATGAAGGGCATGACGCATGTACAGTACATGTACAGACTGCATCAGCAGCTCATTGGCTCACCATGGAAGACGTGTACGAAGAAAACACTTTCAATCCAGGTAAGGGTGTATGCTGCGCACTCCGCGACACAGATCACGCACCCCGGTTGACGGTGGCTGTAGATCACTCAAATTTTAGAGTTAGACCGTGCTATTTAGATATGTTGTTCCTGTTATCACACACCATAGGCTACACGTACTAACGATTGCGATTTTGCAGTTTACACCAGTGCTCCAATACAACCAGTTAATTTTGCCACCGCGACACATTAATCATGCCACACATTAGTTTACTGAACTAAAGTACCATGTTCCATAATGATTGTGTTTGGTTTACATGAACGTATCAACATTGTATGGGGTGGGAGGTGGTGACTGCACCTCCGCCGCTCTGGAACACTAATTAACCTTCGAAGCCAGTCAGGACACCTCTCATTACTTTCTATTAGCACTCACCTCGGAGCTGGCGGCTTTTTTACGAGCCAGACTATCAAAGTGGAGGCTTGATAGGGCCTCCACCGAAGGTGTCGGTAAATTTAAATTAATGTATGGAATATGAGGGCAATAAGAGCAGAGACGCATTCCCAGGCCCCGTGGGA
>NW_003303750.1:3370369-3373476 GCF_000142945.1 Phytophthora infestans T30-4 | reverse complement strand
TGAGCGGGTATAGGTCACAGATGGGCAATAACCCAGACCAGGATGAGGTTTAATATGATCATAGCAACCAAGGCAGTCCAGTGTGGTCATGTGTCCTTCATTTCGTTCGCATAGACTCAGCAGGTCGTTGGCTGACCAAGGGATATGTCTTTCTGCGGGAGCTAGGGTATTACGTAACACATAACACAGCGAAGGGCATGGGATGAGCACCCTCCAGGTACTGCAAGTGGATAAAAGCAATTAAAAGAGAACATGCGTGAGCAGCAGCGGTATGTGCTGTTGCTGGTGGGCAATGTGTCGTCCCACAACGACGAGCCGGTTGAGCTGTCCAATGTTGTAGTACACAGGCTTCCGCCGAACACTACCGCTGCCCTCCAGCCCATAGACCAGGGCATCATCAAGGGTCTTAAGGACCATCCGGTCCAAGAAGCAAAAGACGGAGTTGGACATGTTCTACAGCGGTGTGCCGTAGTCACGAGTTGATATATGCACGGCAATGAGGTGGTGCTCTGAGGGCTGGTGCGATGTATCGCCTAAAACTATCCAAACCTGTTGGCTTCATACGGGCATATTGTCAAAGATGAGTCTAGAGTTTATACTGAATTAGAAAACAAAAACCATTACATTGCGACTTGTGCCACGTCTCTGTTATCCTTACACAACTTTGGTGTTTGCAAATTTGATATGGTCCGCCCCTTTGAAAACGAGGTGCACAACTGTAAGAGGTTTTATTGAGCGAGAGTCAGCGTTGAGTAAGAAGATGGGCGACGTTCCATGGCTAAGGCGGGAAAAATAGAAACTGAGGCTTTGTATAGAACTGTTGGCGCGAAGCTTGAAGGGCGGAGGTCTGCGGCGTGCCATCCCTCCTACAGGAGGGGAATACCATCGAGGTTATATTAGCTGAGGGGGATGGGCACGGTGGCTGCGCATTATTTACATGTTATCATAGGATTTGGCAGGATATACAATTATACCGGGGTCGAAAACGAGGTACACAACTGTATGCTCAACGTCTGCCTCCGAGCCGTCTTGGACCCTCGCCCAGATCATGCACTGGGGTTCCCAGCATTTACAAATTCCTGTCAAGCGCTCCCCACTCCAAGGTATCCTGAAGCGCAAGCGAGACTAAAACAATCTCCCCGAGCCGCTCTCAACACGGAAACGCCACTGTCCTTCCCCCCAACGTGCATTAGACGACAAACTACTCCACAAGATCGACGAGTACAAGGCCTGGGATGCTCATGCTATAATTACGGGTGCTATATTAATTGTCATTGCGGTAAGGGAAGGCGTTCAGCTCCCAGCGGCGAAGCACCAAGCCGCGGGTGGCTTTATCGCTTTCAGAAGCGGACGGGGTTGTGGTTTTCGCTGCGGCACGGAGAAGGTGGATCTCTGAGCAACGTGGTCGTAGTGGAAGGGGCGAAGGAGCTTCGGTCCATTGTGTCCAAGTACAACCCGCGCGACGTGTACAGCATGGACGAGACCTCGTTCTTCTACCGACGAGAGCCTAAGGGAACGCTGACGGTGGATAGGACCGAGAAGGGCAAAAAGCAGAGCAAGGAGAGGATTACTGTGTGCGTAGCCACCAACGCAGATGAAACTGACCACTTCCTTTTCATTTCATTGGCAAATCCAAGGTGCTGCGGCCGTTGAAGAACCGATATGTCTTCTCGGAGCTAGGTATTACGTACACATACACAGCGAAGGCATGGATGAGCACCTCCAGGTACTGCGAGTGGCTAAAGCAATTAAAAGAGAACATGCGTGAGCAGCAGCGGTATGTGCTGTTGCTGGTGGGCAATGTGTCGTCCCACAACGACGAGCCGGTTGAGCTGTCCAATGTTGTAGTACACAAGCTTCCGCCGAACACTACCGCCGCCCTCCAGCCCATAGACCAGGGCATCATCAAGGGTCTTAAGAACCATTACCGGTCCAAGAAGCAAAAGGCGGAGTTGGACATGTTCTACAGCGGTGTGCCGTAGTCACGAGTTGATATATGCACGGCAATGAGGTGGTGCTCTGAGGGCTGGTGCGATGTATCGCCTAAAACTATCCAAACCTGTTGGGCTACATAAGAGACATTTGTTTCAAAGAATGAGGCTAGAGTTTATACTGAATTAGAAAATAAAAACCATTACATTGCGACTTGTGCCACGTCTCTGTTATCCTTACACAACTTTGGTGTTTGCAAATTTGATATGGTCCGCCCCTTTGAAAACGAGGTGCACAACTGTAAGAGGTTTTATTGAGCGAGAGTCAGCGTTGAGTAAGAAGAAGGGCGACGTTCCATGGCTAAGGCGGGAAAAATAGAAACTGAGGCTTTGTATAGAACTGTTGGCGCGAAGCTTGAAGGGCGGAGGTCTGCGGCGTGCCATCCCTCCTACAGGAGGGGAATACCATCGAGGTTATATTAGCTGAGGGGGATGGGCACGGTGGCTGCGCATTATTTACATGTTATCATAGGATTTGGCAGGATATACAATTATACCGGGGTCGAAAACGAGGTGCACAACTGTATGCTCAACGTCTGCCTCCGAGCCGCCTTGGACCCTCGCCCAGATCATGCACTGGGGTTCCCAGCATTTACAAATTCCTGTCAAGCGCTCCCCACTCCAAGGTATCCTGAAGCGCAAGCGAGACTACAACAATCTCCCCGAGCCGCTCTCAACACGGAAACGCCACTGTCCTTCCCCCCAACGTGCATTAGACGATAAACTACTCCACAAGATCGACGAGTACAAGATTTGGCATGCTCACGCTACAATTACGGGTGCTATCTTAATTGTCATTGCGGTAAGGGAAGACATACAGCTCCCAGCGGCGAAGCACCAAGCCGCGGGTGGCTTTATCGCTTTCAGAAGCGGACGGGGTTGTGGGTTTCGCCGCGGCACGGAGAATGTGGATCTCTGAACAACGTGGTCGTAGTGGAAGGGGCGAAGGAGCTTCGGTCCATTGTGTCCAAGTACAACCCGCGCGACGTGTACAGCATGGACGATACCTTGTTCTTCTACCGACGAGAACCTAAGGGAACGCTGACGGTGGATAGGACCGAGAAGGGCAAAAAGCAGAGCAAGGAGAGGATTACTGTGTGCGTAGCCACCAACGCA
>NW_003303750.1:3302107-3369907 GCF_000142945.1 Phytophthora infestans T30-4 | reverse complement strand
ATAAGAACAGCGGACACACGGTTGTGTGTGTGTGGCATGGTGTCCACACGCGAGCGGTGAGTGTCCATGTGTAGTATCAAGTTCGCGACACTACGCTGCCCTCCAGCCATAGACCAGGGCATCATCAAGGGTCTTAAGGACCATTCCCGTCCAAGAAGCAAAAGACGGAGTGGACATGTTCTACAGCGGTGTGCCGTAGTCACGAGTTGATATATGCACGGCAATGAGGTGGTGCTCTGAGGGCTGGTGCGATGTATCGCCTAAAACTATCCAAACCTGTTGGCTTCATACGGGCATATTGTCAAAGATGAGTCTAGAGTTTATACTGAATTAGAAAATAAAAACTTTGCATTGCGTCTGGTGCCGCGTCTCTGTTATCCTTACACAACTTTGGTGTTTGCAAATTTGATATGGTCCGCCCCTTTGAAAACGAGGTGCACAACCGTAAGAGTTTTTTGAGCGAGAGTCAGCGTTGAGTAAGAAGAGGGCGACGTTCCATGGCTAAGGCGGAAAAAATAGAAACTGAGGCTTTGTATAGAACTTTGTGGCGCGAAGCTTGAAGGGCGGAGGTCTGCGGCGTGCCATCCCTCCTACAGGAGGGGAATACCATCGAGGTTATATTAGCTGAGGGGGATGGGCACGATGGCTGCGCATTATTTACATGTTATCATAAGATTTGGCAGGAGTTACAATTATACCGGGGTCGAAAACGAGGTGCACAACTGTATGCTCAACGTCTGCCTCCGAGCCGTCTTGGACCCTCGCCCAGATCATGCACTGGGGTTCCCAGCATTTACAAATTCCTGTCAAGCGCTCCCCACTCCAAGGTATCCTGAAGCGCAAGCGAGACTACAACAATCTCCCCGAGCCGCTCTCAACACGGAAACGCCACTGTCCTTCCCCCCAACGTGCATTAGACGACAAACTACTCCACAAGATCGACGAATACAAAGCTTGGGATGCTCACGCTACAATTACGGGTGCTATCTTCATTGTCATTGCGGTAAGGGAAGACGTACAGCTCCCAGCGGCGAAGCACCAAGCCGCGGGTGGCTTTATCGCTTTCAGAAGCGGACGGGGTTGTGGTTTTTCGCTGCAGCACGGAGAAGGTGGATCTCTGAACAACGTGGTCGTAGTGGAAGGGGCGAAGGAGCTTCGGTCCATTGTGTCCAAGTACAACCCGCGCGATGTGTACAGCATGTACGATACCTTGTTCTTCTACCGACGAGAACCTAAGGGAACGCTGACGGTGGGATAGGAACCGAGAAAGGGCAAAAAGCAGAGCAAGGAGAAGGATTACTGTGTGCGTAGCCACCAACGCAGATGAAACTGACCACTTCCTTTTCATTTCATTGGCAAATCCAAGGTGCTGCGGCCGTTGAAGAACCGATATGTTTTCTCGGAGCTAGGTATTACGTACACATACACAGCGAAGGCATGGATGAGCACCTCCAGGTACTGCGAGTGGCTAAAGCAATTAAAAGAGAACATGCGTGAGCAGCAGCGGTATGTGCTGTTGCTGGTGGGCAATGTGTCGTCCCACAACGACGAGCCGGTTGAGCTGTCCAATGTTGTAGTACTCAAGCTTCCGCCGAACACTACCGCTGCCCTCCAGCCCATAGACCAGGGCATCATCAAGGGTCTTAAGGACCATTACCGGTCCAAGAAGCAAAAGACGGAGTTGGACATGTTCTACAGCGGTGTGCCGTAGTCACGAGTTGATATATGCACGGCAATGAGGTGGTGCTCTGAGGGCTGGTGCGATGTATCGCCTAAAACTATCCAAACCTGTTGGTTTCATACGGGCATATTGTCAAAGATGAGGCTAGAGTTTATACTGAATTAGAAAAATAAAAACCATTACATTGCGACTTGTGCCACGTCTCTGTTATCCTTACACAACTTTGGTGTTTGCAAATTTGATATGGTCCGCCCCTTTGAAAACGAGGTGCACAACTGTAAGAGGTTTTATTGAGCGAGAGTCAGCGTTGAGTAAGAAGATGGGCGACGTTCCATGGCTAAGGCGGGAAAAATAAAAACTGAGGCTTTGTATAGAACTGTTGGCGCGAAGCTTGAAGGGCGGAGGTCTGCGGCGTGCCATCCCTCCTACAGGAGGGGAATACCATCGAGGTTATATTAGCTGAGGGGGATGGGCACGGTGGCTGCGCATTATTTACATGTTATCATAGGATTTGGCAGAATATACAATTATACCGGGGTCGAAAACGAGGTGCACAACTGTATGCTCAACGTCTGCCTCCGAGCCGTCTTGGACCCTCGCCCAGATCATGCACTGGGGTTCCCAGCATTTACAAATTCCTGTCAAGCGCTCCCCACTCCAAGGTATCCTGAAGCGCAAGCGAGACTACAACAATCTCCCCGAGCCGCTCTCAACACGGAAACGCCACTGTCCTTCCCCCCAACGTGCATTAGACGATAAACTACTCCACAAGATCGACGAGTACAAGATTTGGCATGCTCACGCTACAATTACGGGTGCTATCTTAATTGTCATTGCGGTAAGGGAAGGCGTTCAGCTCCCAGCGGCGAAGCACCAAGCCGCGGGTGGCTTTATCGCTTTCAGAAGCGGACGGGGTTGTGGTTTTCGCTGCAGCCCGGAGAAGGTGGATCTCTGAACAACGTGGTCGTAGTGGAAGGGGCGAAGGAGCTTCGGTCCATTGTGTCCAAGTACAACCCGCGCGACGTGTACAGCATGGACGATACCTTGTTCTTCTACCGACGAGAACCTTAGGGAACGCTGACGGTGGATAGGACCGAGAAGGGCAAAAAGCAGAGCAAGGAGAGGATTACTGTGTGCGTAGCCACCAACGCAGATGAAACTGACCACTTCCTTTTCATTTCATTGGCAAATCCAAGGTGCTGCGGCCGTTGAAGAACCGATATGTTTTCTCGGAGCTAGGTATTACGTACACATACACAGCGAAGGCATGGATGAGCACCTCCAGGTACTGCGAGTGGCTAAAGCAATTAAAAGAGAACATGCGTGAGCAGCAGCGGTATGTGCTGTTGCTGGTGGGCAATGTGTCGTCCCACAACGACGAGCCGGTTGAGCTGTCCAATGTTGTAGTACTCAAGCTTCCGCCGAACACTACCGCTGCCCTCCAGCCCATAGACCAGGGCATCATCAAGGGTCTTAAGGACCATTACCGGTCCAAGAAGCAAAAGACGGAGTTGGACATGTTCTACAGCGGTGTGCTCGTAGTCACGAGTTGATATATGCACGGCAATGAGGTGGTGCTCTGAGGGCTGGTGCGATGTATCGCCTAAAACTATCCAAACCTGTTGGCTTCATACGGGCATATTGTCAAAGATGAGTCTAGAGTTTATACTGAATTAGAAAAATAAAAACCATTACATTGCGTCTGGTGCCGCGTCTCTGTTATCCTTACACAACTTTGGTGTTTGCAAATTTGATATGGTCCGCCCCTTTGAAAACGAGGTGCACAACTGTAAGAGGTTTTTTTGAGCGAGAGTCAGCGTTGAGTAAGAAGATGGGCGACGTTCCATGGCTAAGGCGGGAAAAATAGAAACTGAGGCTTTGTATAGAACTGTTGGCGCGAAGCTTGAAGGGCGGAGGTCTGCGGCGTGCCATCCCTCCTACAGGAGGGGGATACCATCGAGGTATTATTTTATCTGAGGGGGATGGGCACGGTGGCTGCGCATTATTTACATGTTATCATAGGATTTGGCAGAAATATATAATTTATATCGCGGGTTCGCAAACCGCAGTGCACAACTGTATGTCTCAACGTCTGCCTCCGAGCCGTCTTGGACCTCGCCCAGATCATGCACTGGGGTTCCCAGCATTTACAAATTCCTGTCAAGCGCTCCCCACTCCAAGGTATCCTGAAGCGCAAGCGAGACTACAACAATCTCCCCGAGCCGCTCTCAACACGGAAACGCCACTGTCCTTCCCCCCAACGTGCATTAGACGATAAACTACTCCACAAGATCGACGAGTACAAGATTTGGCATGCTCACGCTACAATTACGGGTGCTATCTTAATTGTCATTGCGGTAAGGGAAGGCGTTCAGCTCTCAGCGGCGAAGCACCAAGCCGCGGGTGGCTTTATCGCTTTCAGAAGCGGACAGGATTGTGGTTTTCGCTGCAGCACGGAGAAAGATGGATCTCTGAACAACGTGGTCGTAGTGGAAGGGGCGAAGGAGCTTCGGTCCATTGTGTCCAAGTACAACCGGCGCGACGTGTACAGCATGAACGAGACCTCGTTCTTCTACCGACGAGAACCTAAGGGAACGCTGACGGTGGATAGGACCGAGAAGGGCAAAACGCAGAGCAAGGAGAGGATTACTGTGTGCGTAGCCACCAACGCAGATGAAACTGACCACTTCCTTTTCATTTCATTGGCAAATCCAAGGTGCTGCGGCCGTTGAAGAACCGATATGTCTTCTCGGAGCTAGGTATTACGTACACATACACAGCGAAGGCATGGATGAGCACCTCCAGGTACTGCGAGTGGCTAAAGCAATTAAAAGAGAACATGCGTGAGCAGCAGCGGTATGTGCTATTGCTGGTGGGCAATGTGTCGTCCCACAACGACGAGCCGGTTGAGCTGTCCAATGTGGTAGTACTCAAGCTTCCGCCGAACACTACCGTTGCCCTCCAGCCCATAGACCAGGGCATCATCAAGGGTCTTAAGGACCATTACCGGTCCAAGAAGCAAAAGACGGAGCTGGACATGTTCTACAGCGGTGTGCCGTAGTCACGAGTTGATATATGCACGGCAATGAGGTGGTGCTCTGAGGGCTGGTGCGATGTATCGCCTAAAACTATCCAAACCTGTTGGCTTCATACGGGCATATTGTCAAAGATGAGTCTAGCGTTTATACTGAATTAGAAAAATAAAAACATTACATTGCGTCTGGTGCCGCGTCTCTGTTATCCTTACACAACTTTGGTGTTTGCAAATTTGATATGGTCCGCCCCTTTGAAAACGAGGTGCACAACTGTAAGAGGTTTTATTGAGCGAGAGTCAGCGTTGAGTAAGAAGATGGGCGACGTTCCATGGCTAAGGCGGGGAAAATAGAAACTGAGGCTTTGTATAGAACTGTTGGCGCGAAGCTTGAAGGGCGGAGGTCTGCGGCGTGCCATCCCTCCTACAGGAGGGGAATACCATCGAGGTTATATTAGCTGAGGGGGATGGGCACGGTGGCTGCGCATTATTTACATGTTATCATAGGATTTGGCAGAATATACAATTATACCGGGGTCGAAAACGAGGTGCACAACTGTATGCTCAACGTCTGCCTCCGAGCTGTCTTGGACCCTCGCCCAGATCATGCACTGGGGCTCCCAGCATTTACAAATTCCTGTCAAGCGCTCCCCACTCCAAGGTATCCTGAAGCGCAAGCGAGACTACAACAATCTCCCCGAGCCGCTCTCAACACGGAAACGCCACTGTCCTTCCCCCCAACGTGCATTAGAACAAACTACTCCACAAGATCGACGAGTACATGGTTTGGCATGCTCACGCTACAATTACGGGTGCTATCTTAATTGTCATTGCGGTAAGGGAAGGCGTTCAGCTCCCAGCGGCGAAGCACTAAGCCGCGGGTGGCTTTATCGCTTTCAGAAGCGGACGGGGTTGTGGTTTTCGCTGCGGCACGGAGAAGGTGGATCTCTGAACAACGTGGTCGTAGTGGAAGGGGCGAAGGAGCTTCGGTCCATTGCGTCCAAGTACAACCCGCGCGACGTGTACAGCATGGACGATACCTTGTTCTTCTACCGACGAGAACCTAAGGGAACGCTGACGGTGGATAGGACCGAGAAGGGCAAAACGCAGAGCAAGGAGAGGATTACTGTGTGCGTAGCCACCAACGCAGATGAAACTGACCACTTCCTTTTCATTTCATTGGCAAATCCAAGGTGCTGCGGCCGTTGAAGAACCGATATGTCTTCTCGGAGCTAGGTATTACGTACACATACACAGCGAAGGCATGGATGAGCACCTCCAGGTACTGCGAGTGGCTAAAGCAATTAAAAGAGAACATGCGTGAGCAGCAGCGGTATGTGCTGTTGCTGGTGGGCAATGTGTCGTCCCACAACGACGAGCCGGTTGAGCTGTCCAATGTTGTAGTACTCAAGCTTCCGCCGAACACTACCGCTGCCCTCCAGCCCATAGACCAGGGCATCATCAAGGGTCTTAAGGACCATTACCGGTCCAAGAAGCAAAAGACGGAGTTGGACATGTTCTACAGCGGTGTGCCGTAGTCACGAGTTGATATATGCACGGCAATGAGGTGGTGCTCTGAGGGCTGGTGCGATGTATCGCCTAAAACTATCCAAACCTGTTGGCTTCATACGGGCATATTGTCAAAGATGAGTCTAGAGTTTATACTGAATTAGAAAAATAAAAACCATTACATTGCGTCTGGTGCCGCGTCTCTGTAATCCTACACAAACTTTGGTGTTTGCAAATTTGATATGGTCCGCCCCTTTGAAAACGAGGTGCACACCTGTAAGAGTTTTTTTTTTGAGCGAGAGTCAGCGTTGAGTAAGAAGATGGGCGACGTTCCATGGCTAAGGCGGGAAAAATAGAAACTGAGGCTTTGTATAGAACTGTTGGCGCGAAGCTTGAAGGGCGGAGGTCTGCGGCGTGCCATCCCTCCTGCAGGAGGGGAATACCATCGAGGTTATATTAGCTGAGGGGGATGGGCACGGTGGCTGCGCATTATTTACATGTTATCATAGGATTTGGCAGGATATACAATTATACCGGGGTCGAAAACGAGGTGCACAACTGTATGCTCAACGTCTGCCTCCGAGCCGTCTTGGACCCTCGCCCAGATCATGCACTGGGGTTCCCAGCATTTACAAATTCCTGTCAAGCGCTCCCACTCCAAGGTATCCTGAAGCGCAAGCGAGACTACAACAATCTCCCCGAGCCGCTCTCAACACGGAAACGCCACTGTCCTTCCCCCCAACGTGCATTAGACGATAAACTACTCCACAAGATCGACGAGTACAAAGCCTGGGATGCTCACGCTACAATTACGGGTGCTATCTTAATTGTCATTGCGGTAAGGGAAGACATACAGCTCCCAGCGGCGAAGCACCAAGCCGCGGGTGGCTTTATCGCTTTCAGAAGCGGACGGGGTTGTGGTTTTCGCTGCAGCACGGAGAAGGTGGATCTCTGAACAACGTGGTCGTAGTGGAAGGGGCGAAGGAGCTTCGGTCCATTGCGTCCAAGTACAACCCGCGCGACGTGTACAGCATGGACGATACCTTGTTCTTCTACCGACGAGAACCTAAGGGAACGCTGACGGTGGATAGGACCGAGAAGGGCAAAAAGCAGAGCAAGGAGAGGATTACTGTGTGCGTAGCCACCAACGCAGATGAAACTGACCACTTCCTTTTCATTTCATTGGCAAATCCAAGGTGCTGCGGCCGTTGAAGAACCGATATGTCTTCTCGGAGCTAGGTATTACGTACACATACACAGCGAAGGCATGGATGAGCACCTCCAGGTACTGCGAGTGGCTAAAGCAATTAAAAGAGAACATGCGTGAGCAGCAGCGGTATGTGCTGCTGCTGGTGGGCAATGTGTCGTCCCACAACGACGAGCCGGTTGAGCTGTCCAATGTTGTAGTACTCAAGCTTCCGCCGAACACTACCGCTGCCCTCCAGCCCATAGACCAGGGCATCATCAAGGGTCTTAAGGACCATTACCGGTCCAAGAAGCAAAAGACGGAGTTGGACATGTTCTACAGCGGTGTGCCGTAGTCACGAGTTGATATATGCACGGCAATGAGGTGGTGCTCTGAGGGCTGGTGCGATGTATCGCCTAAAACTATCCAAACCTGTTGGCTTCATACGGGCATATTGTCAAAGATGAGTCTAGAGTTTATACTGAATTAGAAAACAAAAACCATTACATTGCGACTTGTGCCACGTCTCTGTTATCCTTACACTACTTTGGTGTTTGCAAATTTGATATGGTCCGCCCCTTTGAAAACGAGGTGCACAGCTGTAAGAGGTTTTATTGAGCGAGAGTCAGCGTTGAGTAAGAAGATGGGCGACGTTCCATGGCTAAGGCGGGAAAAATAGAAACTGAGGCTTTGTATAGAACTGTTGGCGCGAAGCTTGAAGGGCGGAGGTCTGCGGCGTGCCATCCCTCCTACAGGAGGGGAATACCATCGAGGTTATATTAGCTGAGGGGGATGGGCACGGTGGCTGCGCATTTTTTACATGTTATCATAGGATTTGGCAGAATATACAATTATACCGGGGTCGAAAACGAGGTGCACAACTGTATGCTCAACGTCTGCCTCCGAGCTGTCTTGGACCCTCGCCCAGATCATGCACTGGGGTTCCCAGCATTTACAAATTCCTGTCAAGCGCTCCCCACTCCAAGGTATCCTGAAGCGCAAGCGAGACTACAACAATCTCCCCGAGCCGCTCTCAACACGGAAACGCCACTGTCCTTCCCCCCAACGTGCATTAGAACAAACTACTCCACAAGATCGACGAGTACAAGGTTTGGCATGCTCACGCTACAATTACGGGTGCTATCTTAATTGTCATTGCGGTAAGGGAAGGCGTTCAGCTCCCAGCGGCGAAGCACCAAGCCGCGGGTGGCTTTATCGCTTTCAGAAGCGGACGGGGTTGTGGTTTTCGCTGCGGCACGGAGAAGGTGGATCTCTGAACAACGTGGTCGTAGTGGAAGGGGCGAAGGAGCTTCGGTCCATTGTGTCCAAGTACAACCCGCGCGACGTGTACAGCATGAACGAGACCTCGTTCTTCTACCGACGAGAACCTAAGGGAACGCTGGCGGTGGATAGGACCGAGAAGGGCAAAACGCAGAGCAAGGAGAGGATTACTGTGTGCGTAGCCACCAACGCAGATGAAACTGACCACTTCCTTTTCATTTCATTGGCAAATCCAAGGTGCTGCGGCCGTTGAAGAACCGATATGTCTTCTCGGAGCTAGGTATTACGTACACATACACAGCGAAGGCATGGATGAGCACCTCCAGGTACTGCGAGTGGCTAAAGCAATTAAAAGAGAACATGCGTGAGCAGCAGCGGTATGTGCTGTTGCTGGTGGGCAATGTGTCGTCCCACAACGACGAGCCGGTTGAGCTGTCCAATGTGGTAGTACTCAAGCTTCCGCCGAACACTACCGCTGCCCTCCAGCCCATAGACCAGGGCATCATCAAGGGTCTTAAGGACCATTACCGGTCCAAGAAGCAAAAGACGGAGTTGGACATGTTCTACAGCGGTGTGCCGTAGTCACGAGTTGATATATGCACGGCAATGAGGTGGTGCTCTGAGGGCTGGTGCGATGTATCGCCTAAAACTATCCAAACCTGTTGGCTTCATACGGGCATATTGTCAAAGATGAGGCTAGAGTTTATACTGAATTAGAAAACAAAAACCATTACATTGCGACTTGTGCCACGTCTCTGTTATCCTTACACAACTTTGGTGTTTGCAAATTTGATATGGTCCGCCCCGCCGAAAACGAGGTGCACAACTGAACAAGTCGTTGTTTCTGGGACCTGTGTATATGGCGATCACATATGGGTACATCATACATCATGCTTACTGCAAGACTAAAAAGATGAAGGGCATGACGCATGTACAGTACATGTACAGACTGCATCAGCAGCTCATTGGGCTCACCATGGAGGGACGTGTACGAAGAAAACACTTTCAATCCAGGTAAGGGTGTATGCTGCGCACTCCGCGACACAGATCACGCACCCACGTGACGGTGGCTGTAGATCACTCAAATTTTAGAGTTAGACCGTGCTATTTAGATATGTTGTTCCTGTTATCACACAGCATAGGCTACACGTGCTAACGATTGCGATTTCGCAGTTTACACCAGGGCTCCAATACAAACTGTTAATTTTGGCACCGCGACACATTAATCATGCACACATTAGTTTACTGAGTTAAACTATGTTTCATAATGATTGTGTCTTGTTTACATGAACGTATCAACATTGTATGGGGTGGGAGGTGATGACCGACGAGCGGGGCCAATTGTGGCTGATGGTGATAATCTGACGAACACTGCGGATCGAAATTAGATTACGTACCTATTAGCTTGCATATAATACCCAACATGTCACCCATATCGAGCCATGGCGGTTTCCACGGGCCTGGGAATGCTCTCTGCTCTTATTGCGCTCATATTCCATACATTAATTTAAATTTACCGACACCTTCGGTGTAGGCCCTATCAAGCCTCAACTTTGATAGTCTGCTTCGTAAAAAAGCCGCCAGCTCGGAGCTAAGTGCTAATAGAAAGTAATGAGAGGTGTCCTGACTGGCTTCGAAGGTTAATTAGTGTTCCAGAGCGGCGGAGGTGCAGTCACCACCTCCCACCCCATACAATGTTGATACGTTCATGTAAACAAAACACAATCATTATGAAACATGGTACTTTAGTTCAGTAAACTAATGTGTGCATGATTAATGTGTCGCGGTGCCAAAATTAACTGTTTGTATTGGAGCACTGGTGTAAACTGCAAAATCGCAATCGTTAGTACGTGTAGCCTATGTTGTGTGATAACAGGAACAACATATCTAAATAGCACGGTCTAACTCTAAAATTTGAGTGATCTACAGCCGCCGACGTGGGTGCGTGATCTAATGTGGCGCGGAGTGTATATCTTACGGTGTGTATACAGTTAAGCTAACCTGAACATACAGATGAAGACGTGTCCGCGGAAGATGAAGTCGTTCCGACGCAGAGCCTACAAGTCACAGTCCAAAGCAGAATGAGGACAGGCGTGACCACTCCGGACATAGAAAGAGGGTGCAGAAGAACAGCAAGTTGTGCACTATGAGGATAGAAGGTAATTGTGGGGCGACTACGGCCTACTTCTGTGACAGCTGTGACTTTGTGGGGCCGATCTACTTGTGCGTGAAGCAGAAGTGGCTGGAGTCCAGCAAAACGAAGAATTGCTGGGATATTTGGCACAAGGTTTACAAGAATGGCAAGGCAATCCTGAAAAGCATGAAGGGCAAGTTCCGCGTGCGTGGACCAAAGACGACGGGATCTCCAGGGAAGTCACCAGCCAAGCACCGGCGCGTGAACACCAGGGTCTCCGAAGACTCTGAAGATTATGCGGACTCTGCGTAAGTGGAGCAGTAATTCGTATAGTGGATTTATTTTGTCTTCTGTGCGATCTATGGTTATTCATTTTATGAGCAAGCAAGTTGACTGTCCTCACTTGCTCACGCTACATTGATGACAGCTAGTGGACTAGACACTTGACAACCATTAGACAGGTCATCCCAAATTTGGCAACTTCGATTGGTTCAAAATTGCGATCGTCATCAATGATTGCTGCATGGATGATATCGAGATACTTCATTAAAGTATGCATAAATCATTCCCCCTTCTATTGCACGCTTTCTCGAATTGAGAGATAATTCTCTCTACAGATCCGCTGCTCTCGCCCGACTCGACAAGGGGCTCTGCAACATAAACCTTCATGTGGACAAAACGCGTTCTCTAGCGCATCTGTAACAGCGTACATAGCTAATGTGTAGCTCGGACAGATGTACGGGTGTAAAGTACAGCAAAGGAAACAACCAACCCCTTATGGTACGGACTCTCACACGTCCTATTCTACTCCGCTCCCCTAGGGTATACTGAAACTCAATTAAAGGACCATGTATATACAGCGTAGGTCAGAAAAAGGCAACAAAAATCCTCCGGGTTGAAGAGGTTAAAAACGTCTTCGTACTAAAATTTCCAACAAAGCC
This sequence comes from Phytophthora infestans T30-4, assembly GCF_000142945.1. Taxonomy (NCBI): domain Eukaryota; phylum Oomycota; class Peronosporomycetes; order Peronosporales; family Peronosporaceae; genus Phytophthora; species Phytophthora infestans. The sequence continues at coordinate 3,358,144 of NW_003303750.1, read as the reverse complement.
ATGAGGTCTCAACTAGCTCGGATGCTGCAGTAAATGCACACTTCTTTAGCTGTTGATGTGGGAATTGATATCCTTCCAGACGTCTCTGATGCTGGAGTAAATGCACGCCCTTCAGTAGTTGACTGTCGTATACCTCCCTCCTGCTGTTCAGGGAGTACGGTCTCGTTCAGTGGCTGGAACGGTAGGCACGAACACTTAAAGCAAATATAAGTTTTTTATTGACTTGGCTTCCACTTGAGTAGAAGGTGGGAACTATAAGACTGAGAGCCAAATGGAATAGAGGTCTAACACCTTCCATTCCTCACATACACTACACCACTTCTCTTACACTTGAACGAAGGGCTCACTTGACCTGCCCTCCGCCCTCGTGGGACAACAGGGAGCTCAGGGAAGGGACCCGATTGGATTAGGCGCCTTAGTCCCACGTCGAACCAATATCAGCGTTCCCGGACCACTCTATAGAGTCACTCTAACGTGCTCGGCCTGGGGCACGCGAGCCGCCGAGCTCAACGGGTACCATCCTGACGGGACGGCAGGGCGAGGAGTAGCCACATGACCTCGAGTCATCCCTTCGGGACGCACAGGCCCTGAAATACTCCCTTGTTCCCGGGTACGGAACATCCTCCCCGACTTGTCGTTTGCCGTCCTCGGCGAGCGGATTCTCCACGTACTCTCATTAATATCGCCACAGTAACCCCGTCGTTAGTCACTTCGACAGGTATGTTGGCCTGGAACACCTCAGAGTAGTCGTCCTTACAGCCATCTATGAAGGCAGGGTCGGCGGCCTGAAAATATTATATCACCTCTACGTCGTCGTCGACCCGTAGACGTTCGATATTCCGAGCTTCGGCAGCACTGCGCTTAGAAGCGTTTCGGCGAGTACTTGCAAGAGCTAGCTCAACCAACATTTTAGGGAAGACTGTCCGTAGAGGGCTTTCTTCGTTAAATTGACGACAGGTGTGTGATATTGCTCCAGCGATCACCACGCTGAGGGTGTCGGCGAGACTCCAGCCGGTCCACTCAAGGCAGTCTACAGGAATAATAGTACGGCCCCAACTCCCACAGTCCCCAAGAGCAGGAGCTCCACCAGATCAAATACGTTGACCGGCACGTACAGTAGTAGGGAAATGCATAGTAGTACCAACCAGCAGACAGCCTCTCCCACAGCGTAAAAACGCATCCAAGTAGCCTTAGAAGCACCCAGAAATCATACCCGGCGTACGCTCGAATCTCTAGTAGCTTCTGGGAGGTAGTCGGAGAAAGTGACCTTGCCGGCGATCCACCAACTCCGCAGCATCCGTTTATAGCTACCAGACTTCTCTTCTTTACGGTTCTTCGTCTCTTGCGAGAGCCCATCTTGTACCCAATAAGTACTTTTCACAGGAATTTCCAGAGAGACGGAACGGGAGGTCCGGGTACCGACGGACAGTCCCTCGGCTCATTTGGCAATTTTACCTTGACCCCAGACGCTTCCTCCAGCATCGTTTCTCCTCTTCACCACACCGTCATGGGCACTTTGAGTGTTAAGGCGCCCCGCAAACGCAAGGCCGTCTAAAACGTCGAGACGTCCGACTCAGACAGTTCCTTCCACGATAAGACTCCCGCCGACGAGCTCTTCTGGGTCGTCATGCGTGACATCCCCGCCGCGAACGCAAGCTCCATCGGCTTCGAGATGCTGGACGACTTTGCCGAGGCAATCCTGGACAACTCCGGGAATGCCGCGGACGCCTTGACGGGACCGATAGTGATCATGCTGAAACCGTCTCGTCAGCCTACTCGCGGAAAGCCACATCGGCACCCACGCTTCACGCAGGACGGACGATTCCCGCTCAAGAGCGTCAGTTCCGGCTCCACGAAGAAGAAGACGATAGTGGAGAGTCGCCGTTCCGGCAAAAAGCGTCAGAGCCGCCCCTGGTCGTCGTACGCCTTACCGCTCAAGCTGTCGGAAATGACTCCTTCCCCAATTGTCGATGATCTGAAGAGGATCTACTACGAAGCGTCCGAGTAGGGTCAGGAATCGTACGAGCTGGCCTACCCGTGGCCGGGCTCCCACATGTGGTACCACCCGCAGGAGTTTCCTCACGCGCACGCTTCCCACTGGCGTTTCTGGAACGAGAACCGCTCCAAGTTCTGGGACTGGTAGACAAACGTCCCGTTGAAGCCTTCCAACGCCCAGACTCAGCGTCGCAAGGCTAAGATGGCGGCGGTGGGTTTGCGTGCCGGTCACGCCAAGGCCGTCACATGAATGTGTATAGCTCCATGAAGCCGACCGGAAAGTACCACTTCCGGCTATATATGGTTTACTGCTTTACGCCATGGGTCGCGTTGAACTATAAGCTTCACTGTAATCGGAGCGACATCCTAGATCGGCTTAGTGGGCTCATCCATTAGAAACACAAGACTTGAGAGAAGAGCTGGAAGATGTCTCCAAAATTAGACAACACGTTCTAGAAGTGACGAGGTCACTATATGGAACTAATCGCGTAGTCAACGTGGACAACTATTACACATCGGTGCAGCTGCTTCAGGAGCTGCGATTGAAGGGTCTCTTTGGTCGTGGCATGATTTGTGCAAATAGCAAGCATTTCCCAGCCCATACAATTTTGCACAAAGATGACAGCACCCGTGGAGATTATCGTTAAGCCGTCTCACTCGACCACAGCATGCTGGCGGCGTCAAGGTGTGACAGAAACGTGGTTAACCTGGTGTCCAATGCGGACTCTACAAATTTACAAGTGTGCTGGCAGTGAGAAGCAGCTCTATCCGGCGCTAGAGTGTGTTGCCCAGTACAACACACATATGCAGGGTGTTGATCGCCTCGACCAAATCCGAGGCCGATTCTCTACAGCGGATGGTCATTCGTACAAACGATGGCACAAGAAGCTGGCCCTCGCTCTTATTGACGATGCACGGTCAAACGCATATCCTACGTGGCGACTGGTGAAGACGGACCCAGCGACCCGTGAGCCCCACAGATCGTTCCTGACGGAGCTGGTCGGTGATCGTTTGAACGAACAGTGGAGGAATGCACTTAGTGACGGTATAATGCTATATAGTGGTGGAATGCTCGACGGCGGAGATGTGGGGCAAGTTTGTACACCTTCATCTCGGACACCATCCAATAAGCCTGCAGTATTACCAACAACGGCGTGCGCTTCTGTATCTTCAAGACAAATTCACACTGAAAAGTGCCGAAAACGCCGGCGCTGTATTGTGTGTAGATGGGAGGGGCGATATCCGACCGAGATCACGAATTACTGCCTAACAGACGGTGTGCGTTTATGCGGGGTTGTACATGACCACCCCGCGAAACCATGGATGTGTCCGTCGACAACATCTACATGCTAAGATAAATTTCACCAGTTCTACTTTCATAATGGTATGTTTACTGATAAAGGAAATGTACGTCGTCACTGTGATCTTGTGAAGCTGAGAGATGAGCATGAGCCTAGAGCACAAACACACGGCTTGCGACTGCTCGGCAGATTGGTTACGGGCTCGGTGGTGGCGGGCTCAGCGAAGGTGACTCTCAAGGTCTTAACGCATTTGGTCCGAACGGCAGTGTCACGCACAGACTTGCCGCTTACAGTTAGTCAGGCGGGAATACCAGCGAAGCTGCGCGAGAGTGTGAAAGGACTGATCGCAGAATAAGCATCGGGGCTGCGCACGAGACTGTGCGTGGAAGTAGTGGCCGTCCTACAGGACGACCTAGGGGAAAGGATGCCGATAGCTGTGGCTGGGACAAGCCGCTGGCGTTGGCGGGGTCGATGTTGGTGTCGGACTTGGCGCTGCAGTTGGACTTAGCGGTTCCGGTTGTGGTGGCGCCGGCACCCGCGGACTTGGTGGTGTCACTATCGCGACTGGTGGCTGAAGTTCAGCTTAGTGGTGCAGGTCGTGGTGAAGCCGGTCCGCGGACGTGGCGGAGATACTCATGAGAGGCATGAGTAATACAAAAAAACGTATCAAAGTTTCTTACGGTATATGTAAAGTGGATGGAGTGTTACCTTCCACTTAACATGTACTTCTATGTGATGATCGAGCTCCCAGCACTTGCAGTATGGCTCTGTGCGGGACGAACGATGCTTCGGGCAAAAGAGCGACGTTGCCACTACCATCGTGCCTCTGGCATTGCACTTAGCTCTCCTAAACCCAATCAGCTTAGCATCTTCTTCAAATGGGAATATGCCAGCGAAGACAATAGTGGCTTCACAAATGAGAGGATGCCGTGACATCGAAAAATCGCTAACATCCACTTGTTTGAGCAGTACCTTCCTAAGCCGTGGATATTGCTTGAGCTGCAAGTGCATGCAACACCCACCTAGAGAGACAAAGTCTCGCCGAAGCTCGATCCCGATGCACACTCTGACGTTTCTCGTAAGTGCTACTTGCACAAGCACGTTGCCAACACCGGCCCCAACATCAACAAATACGTCCGCTTCAACGAGTGGACCAACGGCAGCAAGTAGGAGAGTAACAACGGGCGGTAGCACCTGACCCACGCTGCAATGAGTGCGGCCAGCGAATTTGCGAACGTCATGAACACTGATATTCCTGCATTTATATCCACCGCTTCAGCAGCTTAGACGTCATCTAGATTATCTCCATAGCATCCGAAATCAGCAACTGCGTCACAAAAAAAAACCTGGTTAGTGTTGTCAACGTCAATTGTTACACAGACAATCCGAGCCTCACCCGCTGGCCTTTTCGCTATAGCCGCCAGTGGATGACCACACTCCCCACAACTTCGCGCCATACAGCCACCAATAGCTCCTGCGTTCTGATCACAGCACCATTGGCGCCTTTGCTTCTCGCTGTCTGGCACCTCTCCGCCACTGGCAGTACTCTCGTGTGTATCGTCACCTTAGCCAACAAACGCGCGACATCAGTCTCACAAACGACAAAAACGTCTCCCCAAAGCAGACAAGCCTGGCGCTTGGTGGTCACCGCAGAGACCTTTAGCACTCGACGAAGTAGCTGGAGGTCGGCAGTCTGGTCGTACCGGTCGTTGCAAAACGATGGGTGGAGGTGGTAGTGATGACCTCAGCTCTCTGAAAAGAGGTCTTGAAGACATACCGCTGAGAAAACATGGCGGGAAGCCGCTAATCGCCTTCCCATACGTCCTTTTGAGGCTGGCCAGCCGAAGCCGCAGTTGGCGGGCACACCGCTTGGTCTTCATTCGGCGAGCCACGTAGTCCCATGTGATGCGTAAGCCCTCCTTCTCCAACTGAAAGGCGATTTGCGCCAGGGCTCGTCTTCCGTGTTTGTGAAACTAGTGTGCATTAGCCTTGAGAATACTATAGCAGAATGGGAGGTCGTATGTGTGCATTTGGCTTACCTTTGGTATGGTATGGTGACTGGCTGTCGGACGATTGACCTCTAGATTGATGACACGACCGCGTAGAAAGGGCCAATTACAATCGTTTGAGAAATAAAATACGATGCGGTGACCAGGCGATCAAACCTTACCCCCACCCTCATTTCATTTACTGCTGTCATTGGTAGTAATGAAACACGGTAGGCAGAGCAGGCGAAAAGGCTAAAAGAGGGATTATTTCGCCCTTTTAGAGGGCCATTTCCCACCTTGTTTTGAAAAAGGTCTTAACCCCTTGGAACCGGAAGGATTTTCACCATTGTATGCTGTATCTACAGCGTATTAACATTTTTGTTTTGTATACTCAAGGGAAAGGGTGCGGGAAAGTACTGGACTCTCGCTAGTGTGATAGACACTAGTGCTGTATATACGGCAGTGCATAAGTGGCTCTAGCTCGTACATATACAGCATCTCATGAGCTATGCGCTTGACAAAAATGTGGAGTGTTGCGTGTGTAGCACGGATAACGGTCTATGTTGCACTTCGGTCAGTCATCTGGCCTCGAGAATATCTCTTAAAATCCGAAAAACAGTAATAGAGGCAGGGCAACTAACTGACCTTTACTGAAAGTAAGTCAAGGTGATGCACTTGTCCTGCAATCCGGTGATGACGTCCTGTATGCCAGCCAATGAAATCACTTCGGACCCCATATGTGTCGTTTCTGCCTCCTGTCATCAAAGCGCGGTGAGCAAGTGGACTGGAGTGCTTGCCTGATCAAACCATAAACAGTCTCACTTCTGGATCCAACCACGTGCATTCAACTCTCCAACACCAAACCTACTCAGAATCAACGCGACGGCGCTTGACAGGCGATTTATCGGGCGATCCTGCGGTCTTTGGCGCACGTACGCGGATCCTGCCTCTCAAGCCCTACGGAATGGCCTTGCCGTTCTTGTACTCCTTATGCCAGACGTCCCAGCAGCTCAACATCTTGTTACTCACGATCCACTTCAGCTATACGCAAAGATAGATAGGCCCGGGGAATTCGCAGCCGTCACAGAAGTACGTCGAAGTAGCTCCGCGCTTGTCATTTGGTGTTTTGAGTGTACAGACCTTGCCGTTTTTCTGACACGCTTTCGCTGGCCGGAGTGATCTCGCCATTCTTCACTTTGCTTAGCCACATGACCAGTAGAATCAGCTTCCTCCACTCCACCGCCTTCGTCAGCAGAAGCTTCTTCGCCTACCACGCATACAGGTTAACTTAGCTGTACGTACAGCTTAACCAAAGCGGTAGATACAACATAATGACTTACCCGGTTGAAACGTGTTTTCCGCGTACATGCCGCTCACTGTGAGAGAAAGAAAATCCTGGTGCAGTTTGCACATATACTGCGCGTGTGTCACATGCTTGATCCTCATATTCTTGCAGTAAGCGCGATGCACAATGAAGCCGTTGGTGATCGCTAAATCAACAAGGCCCATGAACAGGGACTTGTAGTATTTTCGGAACTTGATCGAGCGCTGCACAGAGTATCGCTGTAGGCGGAGTTGATCATGGACATCAACTCCGCCCATATAGCGATGATAATCCCTGATTACCTTAGGGCACGCCACGTAGTTTTGCTCTCCAGTCTTCTCGCGTCGTTGCACACGATCCAACGCAATGTTTCCACCCACTGCGAGAAAGTGGGCAGGTTTGCTGTCCCACCAGCAAATTGATGTCATCCCTGTCACAAGCGTTGACCGTGCAAACGACAACGTGCCTCTTGGAATGGTCTTGGGCCTTGACTTCTTCTTCGTCTTTACGTCTTGGCAGAAACCCCGACGGCTAGTCATGAAAGTGCCAATAGTATAGAAACCCATGAGTAGCAGCTGCACAGCTAACACGATCGAAGTGTAAAATCGATCAACCACCACGAGTCGCGTTGATTCATGGTTTGAATGAGTTTTACCAAAAACGGCTCGCATGTTACGTACAACAGCGGCAGGTTCTGACTGCATGTCGACCGCGCCATTCTCAGGATTATGCTGCTTCTTACCGCAGTAGACTTCAAAGCTGTACATCACAACATGAATATACGGCATAAGTGGCCCAGCGAATACAGCAAAACATGTTTACCTCCGTACCGAATGTAATAATCAGAGTGTGCACAGCAAATCATAAATAGCTTGGTGCCCCATTGGTGGGGTTTATCTTTCATATACACGCGGGTGCAATTGAAGGACGACCGACACAGAAGCATCGCTTCATCAAAAGACAGCTCAGCGGGGGGATAAACGTACTCACAAACGTCTGCTGCAAAACAGTCACTACCGAACGTATTTTCCAAGCACGGTCACGTTTACCACGATTGTCTTGATTGCTGTCGAAATGGAGGTTTCGGGTGATATTAATAAAGCGATCACGGGGGAGGTAGCGTCCGAAAATACCACGAGAGATTGCTTCAAAATAATCCCCGCGACAGTGGTTGGCGAGCTTCTCACGATTTGTTGACACGGTGCGCGCTATCAATAGTCCAATGTAGATGCACAGCTCGTGTGGCATTATTGGCTTCACCGATAGCAATTGTTGGCGGATGTCTCACCGGGTCTTCGTCTTCGTAGTTGACACGGGTCGACCGGAGCTTCTATTCTTCTGCTCCTGTCCTTCCTTCCTCTCAAAATACGCGTCGACTCGGTTATCAGGTTGTTCATGCATGTAGAAGTTGCTACATTCCGCAATGTGCTGCCAAATAGCCACCGGCATGAACAGGAAAAAGAGGGAAAGAGGGGATCCTCCGGGTCTCAACGCCGATTGGGTGGGCCCGTAATGACCGCTCCACAAACCAGGATACTCGTTAGCATCCGAGACAGGCGTGTATGGATTTTCCAAAAACCCGGTGACGTCGGGGGTTTTAGCATCATGCCATCCCGTCTTCGAGACCTCTATCAACGCGGGGCCGACGACTTCACCAGCAAGAATTCTTTCTTGCCCTCCGAGTGTGCTTAAGAACTTGTACGCGAAGAACCGCTCTTCTTGATCGTAGAGCTCCTCGTCTTCTTAATCGGCAGAGTCGGAAGCAGATGAATTGGAATCACTTTTATCCATTTGACTCAAATCATCTTCTATGGACTCGCTGCCAGAGTCTAGAACGTGATAGCCCTTGTTTCCGTTGGGGTCAGTGTTGATATTGCCGTCGTCGTCGACAATGATGTCAATTGTTGAGCGTCGGTCTAAAGCCGTATATACGTAATACATATACAGGTTAGTTGGATAGAGTATCGCGTATATACAACTTTGATCTGGACATACCTGGTTGGCCTGATCCAATATCGTCTTGGCTTTGGTGAGAATCAAACACAGTTTCTTTCAATACAGCGCAAAATTCAAGTGAGCAATATTGTTGTATCATGTATATACACCACACTAGACCACGCTTACCGTTAGTCTCTGCTGGCTCAAATATCTCCAGCAGGGTAGCACTGCTTGTCTGCGCGGACGACATGTTGGTGGACTCGGCAGCTGTATATACAGCACAACAACACAGTATAAACGGCATTTAGAACACGTATTAGCAATAGGCGCATGTGAGCAAAGCAACGTACCCGACTTGGACGCTTTGGACAAGACCGGCATGTACGATTTGGTCGCGGACGACTTGCATGACATAGACGTGGACGGCGCAGACGACTTGGACGCGGACGGCTTGGTCGACGTGGACGGCGTGGACTTCTTGGAGGCAGGATCCTTAATCGCGGACGACTTGGGCGCGGACGGCGTGGACTTCTTGGAGGCAGGAGCTTTGGGCGTCTTGACAGTTGGCGTCTCCGGCTTCTTCGAGATTATGTTCTGCGGTTTGGTTGCAGGTGGCTTCGCAGGTTCGGCCACGGCCTCCTGCCTCGCGACTGTCCGTAGAAGAAGATCGCTAGTGCGAAGTAAAATACTGATTTACCCAGACTTCCATCGTACCATCAAGCGCGTAGTTCACAACCGCCTGCTTCCCCAGCAAGTAGTCGACTCCATCCGCCCCGTAAGGATCTCTCCCGGGTTTCACGTACTTTCACCGCCTCTCAATGCCGCGTGAGGCCTCTGACGTCCAACCAGCAGCGGCGAATGTCTCCCATGCGGCCTTGAACGTCGCGCTTGCCACCCCCGTATCTGGGACAGTATCGTTTCCCGTGATCGGGGCGCTTCCACGCGTGCTGACCATTGCTTCCCCATCGCCCGCGGGTTATAAACTGAATGGAGAGGGGAATTAGCGCAAAAGTTACCTACGAAAATCCATTGTTGTGCGAAATGATTGCTTTAAACCTCCAAATATCTATGTCCAAAAATGATGAGCTGTCCTTCAATCACCTAACCTGAAAGGATGGGCTCACATGCACATCTCTTATACGATAATTTTGAAGTTTGTAAAGGCCTATACAGAAATCTAGTCTATTGGCGTTATGCTGTATATACAGCATAACGGTCACATAGCCAACACATCGTAACGCAGCTTATACAGCTACCGGTTTTAAGGGGTTAGAGGGCGAAAAATGCTCGGGACACCACCGACGAGCTCTGGTCTCTTCGAGTCAGATCTGCGACGCGGGTTCAGAATGCACATCGACGCACTCGGCAGATCGCCGAGGACACCCTCTCCAACAGCACTGCGCAGAGCAGTGACACCTGCACAGTACTTCGGACACCAGCAGCCAGGTTACGGCATGCCGGCGTCGAGGCTCCAGCGTCTCTATGGCGAGGATCAGCGGAAGCGAGACCGTGCAGCGGCAGAGCGTGCAGCGCAGATTTTGGCAGCACAACACGCCCAGGCACGCGCAGCCCCAGCGCCTCCGCAACCGCCTCCGGCACAGGCTGGTCCCGCGGGAATCCAGCAACGGCAAGGAGCAGTTCGTTATCCGGACGCGAGGCAGAAGAATTTGGCCATCCGTCCATTTGATGGCAAGGAACTCTATGTGGGGCTAGCCAGGCTTTCTCGAGTGGGGCAAGCGCTTTGAGCGACAAGTGAACATCGCCCAGTCAGCTTGTGGATTTCGTTGGCTAGAAGACGTCAAGGTGGACCTACTAGGCCACTACTTGTCAGACACAGCAGAGAGATACTTCAATAAGCAGATCGAATCATGGTGGGGCCATTACCCTTCGCTAGGATACGTCATGAAGAGGATGTTAGAGACCTTCAAGACAAACGTCACTCCGGCGCAGGCAGTGAGGCTTTTCACGGCAACTAAGGACCCGATAAAGGTGTGGCCGGAATACTTCATGTACTAGGTGGCCGTGTCGGAGGCTAGCGGTGGCAGCGCAGAGTACCTGGCTCTGAACAACATTGTCCAGTACCCATCGAACGACCTGAGAATGGTCTTAATGGCGAAGGTGGACGGCGCCAGAACAGACTACCTGGTGCATGCCGAGGAGTTCGCTCATTTCGCTCAAGCCTGGGAGCCTGAGAGCACTAAGGAAAAAAAAACCTCGGTAGGGAGGTGGTGGGTGCTGTGGGTGAGAAGGGGAAAAGAGACCCGAAAATGCTATGAATGCGGGAGGGTCGGGCACATACGCCCTATGTTCCCAGAACGTGCCCGGATAGGAGACAAGAAGCCAGACGTGACGCTGGCAGTAAGCGAGGGTGACTCGGACGAGTCAGGAGAGTCTTGGATACTGGACCCGGGGTCCAGCAGGCATTTTGTCAACGACGCGTCATGGCTGGAGGATGTGGAGGATTGTGCGGACCAGTGCGTTCAGCCGAGCGGAGACCCGCTACGCATCACTAAGAAGGGCAGCGTGACTCTGCAGGTCACCGCGTGCGGCGCAGTGCAGACCGTCAAGCTGCCGGGCGTGTACTATGCGAAGGGTGTCATACACAGCCTGATCTCACACGGCCAGCAGGACCGGAAGGGCTTCGTGCTGGCGCTCAGGGATGGACGTCGTGTGGTTGCTGCCAGGGACAGCGGACAAGTTGCTTTCGATGTCAAGTTACGCAGAAACGTACTCGTGGTATCCGGAACGGTACAGGGGAGGTTGCGACCTCCAGCAGAAGTGATCATGGCGGCTCTGGAAGAGAAGGCAACCGGCTCGGGACGAGGACTCGTCGAGTGACATGCGGAGCGGCACGCTGGAGGATTTTCACCGTCGCCTTGGCCACTTAAACTACGACGCGGTCGAGCGTCTGGCCAGGGATCAGGTTTCGGGGATCAGGCTAACGGATCGCAAGCGGGTCAATTGCCTCACCTGTGCACAGGGAAAACAGTCGAAGAATTGACAGTCGGGCAGAGACACGGGCGAGCACTCGCCCATTCACCGCATTGGTGGCGTCATTTGTTCGGACCTCAAGGGGCTGATGACGTTAAAGGACCGCCAGAACAACAGCTACATGGTAAACCTCGTGGAGCACAAGTCGAATTATTGCCAAGTCTTCCTAGCTCGGACCAAGGACGCAGCCGCGAAGCAGTTCGAACATTGCTCGTATTCTTTGAGAAAAGGTTCAACTGTAGAATCTATGTGTCACGGACCGATTCAGGGGGAGAATACCAGAACGTGGATCTATTCTGTAAGGAGACCGGAGTGGCTAGACAGAGAAGTGAAGCCAATAACCAGGCGAGCAACGGGAAGGCAGAGCGCATGCACCGCACCATCATGAACATGGCGAGGTGCATGATCTTCGCATGTGGGTTGCCGCTGAACTTCTGGGGAGACGCTATGCAGTACGCGGCGTACATACTCAACCGAGTAACTCCGTGTCACCTATAGTGATGGTGACGGTTACGACTTGGACCAGGAGGTTGGGATCGCCGAGATGTTGCGAAAATACGGGATGGAAATGGCAAACGGAGTGAGAACGCCGATAGGGATTGAATGGAATGAAACGGATGTGTCCGAGGTGTTGTCAGTCTCAGATGGAAACCGGGTCGGTGACCGTGAGAAGGTTCCAGTCGCTGGTGGGGAGTTTAATGTGGGTGGCGCGCTGTACGCGGCCCGATATTATGTTTGCCGTTCACAAGGCGACGTGACGGACGTATAGCCCGACTTTGGGGGACTGGAAGCTCGCCAAGCAAATTTTGAGGTACTTGGGAGGGACCAAGGGGATCAAGCTTCGAATGAAAGAGAATAAAAACCCTGAGGAGGACCTGGAAGTGATCGCCTACATTGACGCGGATTTTGCGGCTGATAAGAGCGATATAAAGTCTGTTACCGGCGGGTTCGTTACCGTGGATGACATGGTGGTGAGCTGGACGTGCAGGAATCAAGGGGGGTCTCGCTGTCCACGATGGAAGCAGAGTACACCGCGGCCTCGGTGATTAGCACTGAGCTGCTTGGAATCCGGCAGTTAATGGAGGAACTAGAAATAGCCTATAAGAGGCCGATGAGCTCAGGGTGGATAACCAGGTTGCGTTGAAGCAGCTGGACGGGGAGAACGCATCGGTGAAGGCGAAACACATTGATGTTCGCATCATTGCGCAAGCGAACGCATGCCAGCCGACCTGTTAGCGAAGGCGCTGGATGCACCACGACTGGTGGATCTTCGTGAGGAAGTGGGTCTGCACTAGGGTCGTAAGAGGGAAGGCTCGAAAGAGAACGGATACCAGAAGACCTGGCCACGAGGGGTCATTTGAGAACGCTCGGCACTGTCGGTGAGGAGGGGTATGAAGAATGGAGGTCCGGCTGGGTATCCAGACCAGAGATGAGAGGCACCGGGCAGCTACGATCGCCTACGGTAGAAATCAGTTAATTAGGAGCCAAAAAACCATAACTCACTCTCTCTTTTGCATAGTCAACCATAAGTGCGCGAAGTGCAGCGTGACTGAGAAGAAAACACGTCGACAGCTTCTCCGATGTGGTGATGACGATCTAGGGGAATATAATTGTGCTATTTCATTTAAAGAAATCATTTATAACTGGGCTAGTTGGTGGAGAATAACACCTCTCCAAAACACCAAACTATCTAATTCATCATTTTTCCTCTTACCATCTTCACCACACAAACATCTTCTCTTTCTACACTCAATACTTCCTCATCACTATCGCCGCCTAGACCACTCTACTTATGTCCTTACCTCATACGCTACAGTCCTAACAACTCTGCGCAAATTATCCCTTCATCAATGATAAAACGGGGAAACAAGTGCTTCAAGTAAAAACCTTCAGCTTGTGCCCTGCATACAAGCATGTTCGATTTGCAAACGAGAGCCTGGCTCATTTTGTGCTTACCAACTTGACGAGCTCTGTTGATCAAGATGCATTGGGAGTTCTCGAGACGAACTTGCTCACTTCCTAAGTTGCCTTTATTACTTAGGGGGTTATTCCTGCACAGAACCAGCGCTTGTATTTAGGGCGATCTCAAGTCGAAATGATCAAACCTCTCTCGTCCTCGTCATCCAAATCGGCGAGATCCTTCCTCGATGCTGCATCTTCGCTCGCTTCTGTTTTGTGTCGCTTTGAACCCAGAGAGTGCGCTTGGTGTTATGGTCAGCAATTAAATCACCAGCTTAATCACGAACCACGACGTTGCCTTGAGCCGTCAACTTCGAGCTTTTGAGTTCCGATACCGCAACAGCAGCATCACTGCATGCCAGAAGACCATCGACCGCTACGAGAAGGAAACTGAGACGCACAGTGAGAGGGAAAGTAGCATCGTTTGCTGGACTTGACTGGCGGGAGGCGCCTCTAAAAGCCAACTGACCAACGTGTGTATGATGGCTACACCGTGTTCTACTCGGAGGAATGCCACAAGTCGCAGTACGGGGATTTCCGCAAAAAGCACGCTGATGCCTAAGCTTACTAGCCGAAGAATACGACGGCGAGAGGATCAGAATTAAAACACTGTATCCCAGCAGATTTACAAAAAAACTTTATTGCTGAGTAGACTACTAATAGATTATTTTTGTACTTCTGTCTAAAATTTTGGATAGCAATAGACTTTGAAAATATTGTAGTTTTTTTGAAGGAGCAGAACGAATTCGAACATGCACACAAGGATTCATTGGTCACGTTTAATGCATTTAACAATAAAAAAGCCTCACGCACATTTGTATGTGGTTAATTAAAAGATTATGTCACAAATTTTGTGTTTGGCTAAAAGCGATAAACAAGCTGAAGCCTTGTCCCTTTTCGACTTCTGTCCTGGTTTTAAAAGCTGCCGCTGTCTTTTAACGTTTGGTTCTTTAATACGCTCCCAAACTTGGATTGGTACCTGTGTTTATAGTCAATGATGGTGCTGGCAGGGGTTAACGGGAACTCCAAAATCGGTGAGGTTAATTTAGTAATAATATCACCTGGTAGACCAGCTAATCTATAAAATACCACCTTATATTTTCTTCTTAGATAAAATAATATTATTGAGTAGCTTCGTCATCGTCCACAAGCTCCGGTTTCGTGCCTCCCTGAATCTTGACGAGCCTCCTAGAGCAAATCCACCGTTTACTCGCAATGATAGCGACGGATTGAGCACATTGGGGGAACTACTAAGACCTTACGTGCCGTCAGGGTTACAACCCAATTTCCGTCAGGCCTCGTCAGCGGGACATCTGATGGACAGGACCGCTGGACTCTCATCTGCGCTGCACAACTTGCGTCGTCTTGAACTTCGCATCGCTTCGCATTGGAAGGGCCCTCGACAGCTAATGACAAAGGCACCCAGACGACTCCAGCGACGTCCACAGCTTCGGATGCGACGCAAAATGGAGCATGGGGGAGCAACAAATTTGACCCATTGGCTGCACGTCAGACCGCGATTGATCATGCACAACGCGCATCGACAAAAAGGACAATAAAAAGACACACCACGAAAAGTTGCCCCAGTAGCAACACTCCTTTATATCGACTGGAGCCGTTGGGATCGACACAAAGTAACGAGATGCGCTTGAAACGGTTGGGGTCTTTACCGGAACTGCCTCCAGCGTTTACACTGCAGAATTCACTGATTGAATACAGAATCAATCGCTTTTCTCTGCCGAAACAATCGGAAAGCGTCAACCACGCAACAAGTACTTCTTCGAACGATGACAGCGGTGCGCTTGGACATCCACCGGATGAGCCGCCATCGTTCTTGTTGTCAAACCCACCGTCGAACGGGAGTATTTACAGGTAGGCCGAATATACAATATGGAAAAATCGAGATTTTTTAGGATGGAAATTATATTTGGTATTCTAAGGACATGTTCTGGATATTATCCACGACACAGATTGTTACACAAGCTTTTCACTGCTCATTAGTGTCAGCACTACTTTTTGCCTTCTTTCTTAGTAGTGTTACCACGGATACCCCGACAAAGTTCCCCCTTCGCCGTTTTCTGCTGGTTTCTGTCGACGTAGGTAGCTCGATAGACTGTTTACACTGTTCAAATATGTCGGCTGCAGTACTAAAGGAAATATTTGTTGTTGCCAGACAATTCTGCGATGCTTTTAGCTCGATTTTCCTCATGCGGAATCGAGTCGCTTCCGTTGGTTTGGGCCACTCAAGTCCGCCGGACGCAACTGTCGGAAGGGAGGTAAGTTTTGTGACATATCTCCACAGCACCAGTACACTGTCCCGTATTCGGGAACAGAGGGGTCATTCCAGGAGCTCTGCCTCCCGACAGGACGACTCGAGGCCCTGTAGCCACTCCTCGTCCGCCGTCCCGTCAGGATGGATCCCGTTGAACCCGACAACGCACGTGCCCCTGACCGAGCCCGTTACGGTGGTCCTATAAGGGGGTCTCAGAACGCCGGTGTCTAGGCGTCGTGGGACCAAAGCACCTCGCGTCATCAAGCCCCTTCCCAGAACCTCTCCGTTGCCCCACGAGGACTGACGACAAGCGAAGTGAATCTTCTTTTTAGTATAAAAAGTTGTGTAGTGTATGTAAGGTCGAGAAGGTGTTAGACCTCTCTTCCGGCTAGCTCTCAGTCTTATATTTCCCTCCTTCTACTCAAGAGGAAGCCAAGCCAGTAAAACAAACTTCTATTGCATCTTACTAGTGCTCCTATCTACCGTTCCTGCAGCCACTAAACAAGACCGTACCCCCTGAACAACCGCGGACTACCCGACCCTTGAAGGAAGAGGAGGTATACGACATCTGGTGGAGAAGCAGACTACCCTGCTTTCTGGAGAAGGTCTTGTTTCAAGTGAAGACTCGCGAGGAACGTAAGAAGGACGGACGAAATGGCGTCTACTAACGCCGGAGAAGATGTGAGCGCCTCCATCCGAGAAGAAGAAGGTCAGAGTGGGAGTCTACCTTCAAGGATGCGACCCAGTCTGTCGACTACGCAAGGTCTTCAAAGCGTGCAGAACTTTGTGAACCAAGCCGCTAATCGACTTGGAGGGAACGGCTCTGATACTGGTGTCGAGCCACCCGCGGACGCTTTAAGCTCCGGCGTCCCTGCGATCTTCACTACGGAAGAATTGGGCCCGATGCTGACCCTGGTCGGTGGGTACGGTGCAAGGCTGGTTCAACTCCCTCAACTGGTTAATTCCGTGGCCCCTCCTGAGATTGCAGCCGCTATGGATAGAACCGGAGGGGGGGGGGGGGGCGGTCTCGTGGGACCCCCCCCTCCTATGACTCGAGTAAGGACCGCAATCCCGTCGTACCAAGGTTTCATAATCCGAACCTCGAATACAACGTATGGGCAGGACTTCAACCCGTTCTTCTCTGTACCGACTGTCCCTGAAAACAGTGGACGTGCTTGCCCGGCAAGTATTCCTCCGAGGACCTCTACCGCTCCTCATTGGGGACTCCAGCCCTCTGGTAACTTGCGAGGTAGCGTTTGGAAGGCTCCTGCAGTAACCGTTCCCGCACCTCAGAGTGTTCCCTTTCAAGCCTCAGCGCCTACCGTTCGAATTCCTACGCAAGACCCGGGGTCTCGAGCTTCGACTACCGGTGGAATCGCGTACGGAGTCGACTCGACGAGAACAGCCGAAGCTTCACGAGGAAACGGATGAGCTACGGCCTCTGTCGGACACCATCAAGGTCTTGCGTATGGAGGATATGGAGGTAACTCCTTCTACGCCTCACCTACATATGGTAATACGCCTTCGACGGCTAGTGGCCAGTATGGTATGCCCACTAACATCCGGAGCGCTATCCGTATGCTCCAACCGTTTTACTCGGAGGGAGCGTCGGCTCGATCATTCTAAGAGGCCTTCGAGAACGCCACTATCGGGTTGGACGGACCCCTGCGACTCAGCGCTTTCCGGGAGTGCTTGAAGGGCAAGATCGGCAAAGATTGGTGGATGTACTCGCCCATCAACTGCTTTGAGGCCTTAAGAACTCGGTTCCACAACCAGTTCATCAGTCAAATCCCGTTGCAACTGATTGAGAACCATAAGAACACTAAGCGACCCCGGCGAATGTCCGCCGTAGTGTGAAGTGACATGATTTCGAGCCTCTGCGTCGATGCACAGTGCTACGACCCTCAGATGCGTTACCAGTACTTCTTGCCTGGATTTCGGAACCGAGATTGGAGGAACGGTCTCACCACGACCATAATTGACTCTATCCCTGCGGATATGGCCATGTTGCTCCTCAAGAAAATGCATCGTCCGGTTGAAGACGACTCCGAGTTCGACAATGTGCCGTCCGCTAGAGCTTCCCAAGAGAACGCTGTCCTCGAACGCATGATGAATATGATGCAGCAGACGCATAATCTACTCGCACAGCAGCGGCAGCAACTTCAACAAGAACAGCAGTTGATGGAGCGTCCCTTGACGATCACCTATGCTCCCCCGGCGATGAATGTGGCTGCTGCCTACTCTCCTCCTGATACGAACTCCTCCCTGCGCTATCAACCTACCGGAACGCTTCCTATTACGCCTATCAGGGATGTTCGCGTGGGTCCGAGCTTGCGCACTCAAGATGGTCTTCTCGAGTGCGGTCGATGTCACACTCTGGGGTGTAGTCGAATTCACTGTCGTCGCGGCAAAGCCACCTATCCTCACTGTAAGGAAGTGGGCCACATCGGTCCTGTAATGGGCCCTCCCAAGTTACATATGTAGGTAGTTTTATAGGTTCTTTGTAGTGGTTCACACCATTACATAAGTAGGTAGACTTGCATTACAAAAGTAGGTGCAGCAGCACACGAGTAGCGTGTGCTGAACTGCCGTCATCTTATTGGTTGAAATATGGGGAGCCAGACCCATAATCAACCAATAAGGAGTTGACGTGTATTTGAGTGGTCAGGGCAAGCTGCCCTGGATCTAAATAAAAACAGAGTTGATTCTCCTTCAGCCTAAGTACTTGGTTTCAGTATCACTGGACTTGTACGCTTCCTCATCGCTACGTGTAAGCAAGTAACGGACACCCCAGGCCCGTTACACCTGGTAGCATTTAGTAGTCCTTCCCATGACCAAGTTCACGATGAGCCAAGGCATGACGTCTGAAACTCCAGGGCCGACCCTGGAACATGCTGCTTTCCCTCATCTCACTCGTGTCGAGTGGGAAGCCCTTCACCGCCTCGCGGCGGTGTCTGGTGAGGCTGTAATCGAGTCGCTGCTGAGCTCAGCGACGTCCGACCAACAACGCCAAGCAGCCCAAGAGTTCATGGAACGCGAGCTAGCCGATGCGAATCGGCGAGCAACAACTCCCGCGCGTTCCTCGAAAAATGATGTCATGAAGCTAGAGACGTCTACCTACTCCGGTGAAGGAGCGAATCGCCTCCCGCTGAACCGGTGGTTTCGCGAGGTCGACATCGCGATTGCTTCGAGAATGATTGAAGCGCAAGGGTCAAAGGTCAAATTCTTATTGTCCCGGTTGTCCGGGAAGGCCAAGGAATGGGCCCTCGGTAAACTTGTCGTTGATCACGACGCATTCCCCACTCTGGAGTCTCTCCAGAAAGATCTCAGGCTCGCGTTCGAGCCCCCTCAAGACGAGTCCCGCGTGCGTGCCGAGTTCTTCGCCCTTCGTCAAGGTAAAATGACTATGCGCGACTACGTTCAAAATACTCGCCACCTCGCGTCATGCATCGTGACAAATCCGATTGACACAGCATCGCAGGTCCATGTATTCGTATTCGGCATGCGTGAAGGCATGACAAGGTACTGCCTGACCCGAGCGGAACCTTCCTCTCTCGAGGAAGCATTCGCCCTCGCATTACGCGAAGACTACGTTGTGGCGGCGTCTTACGCGCGCGCGATGTCTACGGCAGCTCGTGAGTCAGCCCCCCAGCCCATGGAGATCGACGCGATTGACGCGTCGACTAGTCACCGTCAGTCGACTTCTCGTGGGCCCAACGGCCGTCCTAATCGCCCGATCACTTGCTTCCGCTGCCGGAAGATCGGTCATCGCGCGGCAGAATGCCGCGCGCCAGCGCTGGTACTCGCGCACACCGCCGAAGTCTCACCTGCCGTTCAGTCAAAAAACGGCCAGGGCCAGTAGGTGCGGGGCGCCCTACTGGCTGGAATGGAGGTCCGGGTCCCCCGGAGGCTACCCAACCTTCTAGCCCTCCTGTGCTCCACGCACACTTTAATGCCACCACCACGTCGGGCGACTCGAGGCTGATCATCGTCAGTCTTCCGCCGGCGCTCGGCGACCACTTCGCGCACTCCTGGACTCAGGAGCGTCGAATAACTTCTTTCGTGAATCGTGCTTATCGATGCTTCCAAGAGAGGTCGCAGTCCGTAATGGTCGAGGTCAGGTCGTCGTCAAACTTGCTGACGGAAAGCCACGCCGCGTTGCGCGGCGCGAGATCACGTTGCCGTACACATTCGACGGCTTCCGCAGCAACGACGACTTCCTCGTGATTGAGATGAACTACGCGTTCGACTGCATCTTGAGTATCCCCTGGTTGTCACGATATCAACCAGAGATTGACGGGTTGGCTCGGTCGGTTAAACACCGCTCTGGCTTCGATGTGAGTGAGGTGTTCACTCACCTCCTGGTTGCCCAGAAGGACTGGCCCCATGTCAGGGTCGTGGACCGGTTGTCCACAATGCAGGTTGAGCAGAGAGCGAGCGATGACCCTCTCTGTATGTCTTGCACAGCGCTGTTGCGCGAAAACCCCTCGTTGCGAAGCGAGGTTGTTAACACTTTGGCGGTAGAGCAGGGGCTCCCGCAATCCGAGCTGGCGGTCGAGCATGGGTTCCCGCCGCGTAACACGGCGGTCGAGCATGAGTTCCCGTCACGCAACACGACGGTCGAGCATGGGCTCCCGTCACGCAACACGGCGGTCGAGCATGGGTTCCCGTCACGCAACACGGCGGTCGAGCATGGGTTCCCGCAACACAACAAGGCGGTTGAGCATGGGTTCCCGCAAAACACTCTAGCGGTTGAGCAGAGGTTCCCGCAACGCGATTCGGCGGTCGAGCAGTTGGAGCTCCCGTCATCCACAGCGGTGGTCGAGCAGTTGACACTCCCACCGGCTACGATGGCGATCGAGCAGGGGCTCTCGCCAGTCGATGGCGCGGTCGAGCATCGAGAGCTCCCGCGCACTACCGACACGGTTGATGGTCCCCTCCGTGTCTAGAGGGGGGGGGGGGTGATCCCTCGTCCAGCGATAGCGAGTCTTCTGTCTCGAGCAGCGGTTCGAGACGCCACAAGAAGAAATCCAAGCGACGCCGTCTTAAGCGACGTGGTCAGCCCACCGCCGATATCGCCGTGGACCCCTCAGTAGTGGAAGATAATATCGCGCTGGCCCTGGGAGGATCTCCAGAGAGGTCCCCTGACCCCAACGGAACCGAGTACGGCTTGCTGGAATCTCGGGGTATCGTTCCTGGCCCTTGGCGTGCCATGGTGCGGCGAGCGGTATACTTACTCGTAAAGGCGGAAGCTTCAAGTGGAGGTGACTGGTGTGAAGGGTGTATTGGTGAAGGGTCGCTTGAAGAAAAAAATAAAGATGACTCCCCGCCCCCCTCGAAGCTCCAAGATCTCCTAACCCGGACCGAGGAATTACTCGATCGCCTCGTTGCTCCCGCTGATTCACGGTCGAAGGAGTTGCGTGACGGGAACGGTCAAGTCATCCGGTACAAGACTGCCTGGTAGCCAAGGGATTCAAGCCGAGCTTTGGAATAGACTTCTTTGGGACGTACTCTCCAGTTACAAAACATGAATTCGATTTGTGTGGTGCTAGCGGTATGTGTGGCATACGAGTACAGTATGGAACAGCTCGCTGCTGACACGGCGCTCCTGAACAATATCCTACTGGGCGTGGTCTACATAGACGTTCCTCTCGGATTGGAGAGCGCTCCAGGTATGAAGTGCAAACTGGAGAAGGCAATCGATGATTTGAAACAAGCTGCGAGCGCGTAGGAAAGACCTTTTTATCGCGCGCTCATTCGGAACGACTTAATCTCGTTTACGTTCCTCAATACCGCGGAATCCAGGTCACTGGCAACGCTTTTTTGCATTCGCTATAGCAGCACCTCCAGGCATCAGAAAAGCGTAGTTGTTGTAACCCCTCTCCTCGTCCCCTCTTTCTTATCCGCTTCCATCTTGTGGCTTCTTAGTAGTTTCGAGCTTTTTTTTATCCTTCCATGCTGCACCTCAGCAAGAAAAGCTGCTGTTGAGTGCGTACTCCGCTCTGATTCCGTGGTAGCCGGAGTAGCGCGAGCACTAGCAGGCGAGAACAACTGCAGCCACGATGAAGGTGGGGGTCAGACGCATCACGAGCCTTACAGTGTACTGACAAGCTGAAACTTGAGTGACAGGACGTAAATTAAAGAGTGAAACCCAAGGCTACTCAGCACTCTAGCTCTTTTGACGTCCTTTGGTAATGTACCTAATACACAGTAGCTAGATTCGCGGATCTTCTTCAATAGTCTAGCAAACGCGCGCGCGAGTGATTATCGTACTGGGAATGCCGGTCTGGCATCGTAGGCTGTAATCCAATATCAATTGTCATCAGTGATCACGATACTGCTCGATTTATGCTATTTAAACTATAATAATTATAATTATAATATTTATTTAAAACTTGCAATTATTAGTACGTGGTACAACATGTTAAAATGCTCCAGCGTTGATTGCTCGACAAAAAAGTGTACTTTTATAAAGGGTACAGACCCTTCGGTAGTCATAGCGTCGGGAACCAACATTTTATGCCCAGCTAAGCGTATTCTTGTTGAGAGGTGGCTCAGCCACGTGTGCCTTCGAAATGGTACTTGACAGAAGCCAACCGAGCACTATCAGCTGTTTTATTCCTTGTATTTGCTGTCCTTCCGGAGTCCCTCTCACTCTTCGATTAATGAAGCTAGTGCCCCTAAGATGCCAGCTGAACCTAAGTCAACTCGCATCATGCTCCCTATATGTTGCCTGCGAGGGAACTAGATGGGAAAAAGATAATACTTCGAAGTAATGATGTAGAGCTCGGATATTATGAAACACCTCATATGGATTGCAAAGCTGCTTATTCGAGCAGATTCAACAGGCGTGTCGGAAAGAAATGTTCAGATTCCTAGAATGATGCAGAGAGAGCCGCAAGACGATCTAAGCAGGAAAGAAGTGTGTATGCAACAAGTGTCGTTGCTAGCCTACTTTGGATATGATGTGCACAATAGTGACTTTTCCATAGTGATGCACCTCAGAACAGTCATTTTTCGTAGTACGTACTTCATATTCCGGTATCTTAGGCTTGTAAAGAACAATACTTAAAAAAATTTGTCGCATGATATTCCAAAAGCAGGGACTAGTACCGAAGCGTTCATCTGTGTTAGTCCTTGCCTGACTACTTTAAAACTAGCCGAGCGCCGCCGCTACGCAGCGATGTGGTTGAATATGACTATGCATCCGGCCTAGCTTGAATTTGTATGGAATAAATAGGCCAATCATCATCAATGCGCAAATTATTGTCCAGTCACGTCCCAATAATATGTATTTTTGACCAATAAAAAAGTACGAGGTTAGGTGAGTGATGTAAACCAGCCATCCGACGTATCGGGTCGGAGCGATACGAAAAATATGTGTGTCGCCACTAATTAGGCAAGTTAACATCGTATCACTTGCATATTTTGCATTTATCCGACAAGAGCAATGGGCTTAGCGGAACTAGAGTGTGGAAACACAAAAAGAGACAAGGCAACAGCAGTGGCAGCTTTTAAGAAGTTTCTAGACCCTGAGAATGTAAGTGATGAGTTTCTACGAGCTTGCATTGAACGTGATGAGACTCGAATGTGTTTCGTATCAGTGATGGATAAGTTTGGTATGTATCTTGCATTTAATGAGGGCAAAAAAAAGTAAGCCGTTGGCTCGAAACTGTGGTGTAGTCATTTCTCCATAGTTGCGGATAATCGTTCGTCGACAAAGACGCGACACCGCCCAAGATGTTCAAGCGACGAACCCTCGGTCATGTGATGTACGTGACTCCAAGGTGCAAGAGACTCGATGGCGTCAGTACCGAAATCTCAACGGATATTGGAAACGGTCCATATGTCACTTAATCCAGGCTGTCCTTTTTATAAATAATGGACTGGCCGGATTCGCATTGTTTACTATCCTAGTAGACGTATTGTTGTGGGAACGTCTTAACTACGTTTGTAGCTAGAGTTCACGTGGGATTTCCAACACCACAACTGGTGCCGCGACCCGGGGACAGATTGTGACCATTGTAAATGTTTGTATGGCATTCCAGTCTACGAGCTACCGAGAGAAGAAGAACAAGAAGAAAAAAAAGAAACATGGCGAAAGGACAACCGACGGTACCATTTACGCCTGCCAAGTCTGGCGGAGCTTGCAACGAGAGTTCAAGCCCGGCTGCGCGCTTTGCAGCCGCCACCGAGCTTTTGGTGAGCTTGACGACGAGGCAGACATCGGTCCTGGCGCCCACGATTATGAAGATTACGAAGACAAGACGCCGGCTCCAGAGCCAGGCGCAGCGACACCGGAAGCGGCCACGCTATCATCGGGGCTGAGCGGGGCGACTAGGTCCCTTTCGAGGAAGCTCGCCGACGAGCTAGATGTCGTTGCGGGACTGGAACCGGCCTATGAAGATTATGATGATGGGACCGAGGGCTCTAAACCTTCTGTGGCGAGTGCAAAGCATTCAGCACTGCTGACAGCACCTCGCCTACCTATCAACGGTGAAACACCAGCCGCCAAGCGATCGCGTACAAGCGCTGATGCAGAGTGATGAGTAGATCCAGCTGTTCAAGCCCAATCCCAAAAGAAGGGCCGACTGGCCTGCGCTTGCGCAAGAACTTCAATACCCAGTCAGCTCGGTGTCGACTAGCCAAGTTGCCGAGAATTCAGTCATGCTACTGTTGTCGCTAGGCTTCGAGAATGAGACGTACCCGTCGACGATGTCGCTTCAAGATTGGAGTCCTCATGAAGCCAGAGCTGCTCTCCAGAAATGGAAGAAGAAGCTTCGGAAGGCGTTTGGCGCTGTTGGCATCAACGCTGGAAAGCAGCCTGTGAGTCGACCGATCATTCAAGATGAAGATCCGTCCAACGATCCCGCTGCCGCTACACCCTAACGACTCGACCCTACTCCTCCAACTAAGCGTGGGCTGAGCGTGGAGCCTTTGGCACTACCGAAGCTTCACAAGACTCGCACATGGCTACGCCACGTTCGGAGAGCCGTATGCAACGCATGTATGTTGGTAACGAGGGTTTGTTCAGTCACCGCGGCGGTCCGCGAGCTTCCAAAGGTGGTACCGGACGTCGCCGAGTCGACAGCGATGGTTTGATAAGTGACCATGACATTTTGGTGCGTACATTCGACGAGGAAGATCCACAAGTCGAGTTGATGCGTCAAATGAATGAGTTGGCGACGCTGAACGACGTGGACCCGACACCGAGGATTGAAATGGCATCACACCGACCATTGCATCGCATCAAGCCATTCTCAGGCTCTCGCAACAAGAGCGAGAATTGTATGCAGTGGCTCCGTAGGTTCGTCTACGAAATGTCTGGACCCCAGACAGATGCCGACAAATGGTGCATTTTATTTGAGCTTAGTCTCCGGGACGGAGCCATCTATTGGTTCCGTCAACTTCCGAAGAGGACGAAGCGCAAGAGGAAGCTGTTGAGCGTAGCGTTCATCCGCTACTACTGCTTGCAGTTCACGCAGACGGCACTGTCCCGTTACTACTCTGCAAAGTGGAAACATAACGAACATCTGTGCGACTACATAAACAGGCTGAATGGATACGCTCGGACCGCCCGTCTACACTTCGAGAAGAGTGGTCACGACGCGAAAGAACACGTACAGCCCTTCCTTGCAACGATGATGACATATTGGCGGAAAGGCTTTACCACGCTCGAGTCACGGGACATTCACGAGCTCGAAGAGATCATCGCAGATGATCTCAAGGGCAAGGAGAGAATAGCCAAGCGTGAAAGCAAGTACCGATACTCCAACAGTCGTGATGCACGACGCAACGATGGGTACGCTCGCAACAATCGGCGTGATGACCGTCGCAGCGATGACAACCACAATAAACCAAGCGTGACGCTCATTGAAGCCACGGTGGGTGCCCTACTAGCTGAATTAGAGGGTCGTGAAGCTGTACAGGGAGGGACCGAGTATTCAAACGAAGATCCGAGCGCTTAAACGATGTGCAAGACGAGTACAACGACTTCCAGCCCGATAATACGGATGGTGATTTCGCATTGGATGAAAATGACCGATACCTCGCCGCGGCTAACGAAAAACCAACGAGCGCCGTGCAGCTGCTGAAGCCACCTACGCACGTTCAGACAACCGTCAACCGCGTGGAAACAAGCCTGATCGCGAGAACACCTTTAAGCAAGATCGCCGAGGTGGTGACCGTGGGTTCAATCATGACCAACGCGGGCGACGTGACTTCAACCGCGACAACCCACGCCCACAGTACGGATCATGCGCGGTGTGCGGTGGCATGAGTCACTCCGCCCACTACCGTAACAAGCGATGCAAGTTCTGCAAACAACTCCACGATTCTGGCCAATGAGAGCTGTATCGCAACTTCCAAGACCTTGCCAAATTCGTGCGTACTAAAAGCACGAAGGAGGAACTCCCACCAGAGCTCAAGGCCGTCGTTCAAGAGCGTCATTTAAACTAGGCAGCCCGCCAACTACAACCGGGTTGGTCCCTATCGAGCTGCCACAGTTAACCGAGCCTTCAATGGAAGCAGAGAGTATCTTTGCTTTCATGGGGCAGAGTGAATGGCCTGAAAATTACGTAACAAGTGTGTACGCGACAGAAAATGCCAAGGAGAGGAGTAGAATCCTCGGTGGAGGTGTTGGAGAGAGAGTGGAGTGAGCTGATGATGATGAGGGCACCAGCGAGGGTTCGTTCGGCTTGATTTCGAATACAGCGCGAGACGAGCCCATGGGTCACTACAAGATGATGAAGCTGAACCCTGGCGAGAGACAGGGGTGGTGGTCGGCCAAGCAATTCGACTGACGGATCAGAATGAGAGCTCTGATGCAAGGCTGTAAACGACCAGCGGCCGAGGATCCTCCTCGACACAGGGCGAACGTTAGTGTGATCACTGACGCCTTTGCCAAGGAGTTGCGGCTCCGAGATGTACTCGATCACGGACGCCGCATTGACATTTTAAGGAATCAACGAAGGGAAGGTGTCTATGCCGCGACGAGCATGCGTCAAGATTACACTCGGATGGGAGATGTTGTACGAATTCGAGATATGGGTAATGGCGCATAGTGCAGGCGTCGACGTGGTACTCGGGGCCGACTGTATGATCCCAGCAGGGATCCGGTTGGACCTGTTTCACGGCGCTGCGCAATTGCCGCACGAAGTTTAAATCCCACTGATCAAGACAAAGAACATGATCGACAGCGAAGAATACGGCTCCCATGTTAACGTCGGGCCACCTGAGCGTTTGGACATTCAAGCGCACGAGTGGCGAGATTATCGACTAGCGAAGCGTCAAGTCGGGCTGGAAGAACACGTACTGTGGGTTCGTCGAACGAACAAGCTTATCCCGTCAGTGGCGAGGTTTCGACGTGGACGGTCTCAGAGCATTCGATTGACCAATGTGTCCGACCCAATTGTGTACCTACCAGCACACGACTCGATCGCGATGTGGATTCCAGATGGGGATTTGCCGCGAGGTGACGGCTATGTCCGTCTGGATTCCAAGAAGTACCAAGCCTGGCAAGTGTTGGCCTACGAAGGTTGCAGAGACCGTGAGCTGTTTCAGCGTGAGTGCGAGCAATGGCTTGCAACATAGCCTTCGGTAGTCGGGCGACGAGACTATCCAGAATCCAGTAGGGTGCTAGCAAGGCCTCTTGAAGACTCGCTAATGGACTCTAGTGATCGTCTGACATGTGCAGAGCGCTTGGCAATGATAATGGAGGAGCGTGAACGAGTGGAGGCCTGTCCGGCGGCTGCGGTGACAGCCGGGGACTCGGCCGATGGTCGGCCGTCCGAAGAACCTTTGGACACTTACACGGCGGAGGCAATAATGCAAACGAAGCCTCGGTAGCGCGTACACACGAACTCCTGAGTCCGCTAAACGTTGTACATACGCCAACGAGTGTTCGTTTCAAGTCTGGGGTGATCACGGAAGCGACAAGTAACAGCACTGGATTAGATGGAGTCACCGGTTTTGACGAAGTTGTCCCGGCCTTGTGCGCAGCCAAATTTGCGAACGAGCCACCGGTAGTTGGTCCAGAGGATGCAGACATCGCACTGAAGGTGGTGAATATGGCATGGAGTGTTCGTTGCGAGATAGTGCGAATGCCGAACTGTCAAGACAACGGCCATCCGAGGCGCTGAACAAAAGTCAACAGCCCAATATGTCGGTTGCCCGCGCATTCAATATTGCGAACAAAGACTCGACAGATGGCCCAGAGATGGCAAACCAGAATGGGAAGGTGATGGACTCTGTACCGAGTGTTTAACTAAAGATCGAGTGGAGAGAAGAGTCCGTAGTGACCTTGGCCGAGACGTACATCTCGGTTGCTCGAGTGTTGACAACCGAAGGAAATGAAGCAACGGAGGACGCAAGGAGCGATTTCTATGAGCACCCAGCTAGCAACATCGGCCTGGAAGATTACGCGAAGGAGTTGGCATTCCTGCCGGGCCTTACTGAAGAAATTGTCGTTAGCACGACAATAGACTGCAATGCGTCCAATGGTGCCGAGCCTCACCTGTCGACCGATCGCCGAGAACGTCTGGTCGCAACGCTGAAGAGCCACGAGCACATCCCGATCGCTAGGGATAACGCATTGCCGCCGCCAGCCTACGGCGCGGCATGCGATATCGTCACGCAGGGGCATGCTCCAATTAAACAGCGTGCCCGACGCGAGCCGTTACGATTTCTCGGCAAACTGTACGAGTTGATACATGCTTTGCTCCTAGCAGGACTGATTGTCATTTTCAGACAGTCTATGGGCATCGCCGATCGTGATTGTGATGAAAAAGAACTGGCTGGACATCCTGCTCTGCATCGATTACAAAATGGTGAATGCTATCACCGCAATCATGGAGTATGCAATGCCGCTAGTCGACGATCTGTTAACCGATCTCGAGGACTACCTATGGTTCTGCTCGCCGGATGCTGCAAGCGGCTTCTGGGCGGTTATGATGACCTTGCTAGCACGTAAAGTATCGGCGTTTGTCTGCGCACTCGGACACTTCGAGTGGCTGCGCATGTCCTTCGGGTTAAAGAACGCGCCGATGATCTACCAGCGTATGATTGACAACGCACTCTGGGGGTTCGTTCAACCTAAAGAAGGTTGGTTTGAATACTCGGAGAGGATGCGTTTAGCTGAAGAACAGGCCAAGGAACATCGTGGGCCAAGCGCCGAGGGTTCTTTTCAAACGAAGTTCGCGGCAGACCGCGAAGCACCGGTAGAGACCGACCCTGTACTACAACTCGTCAACAGCCCCGTCGCTGACATGTTTACGAACGGGGAACCAGACGAATCATCGCTGGTACCTGTTTTTGGTCGACGGTCGTTTGTGGATGATATTTGCTTCGGCGGCGAGGATTTTGACAGCTGCCTGGCGACGCTGGACCGATTGCTGGCAAGATTTGCACAATGTCGGATCAGCATTTGTTTCACCAAGAGCATCTTCTACCAGCCCAAGGTGGACTTTCTGTCGCATAAAATTTCGACAGAAGGAATCAGGGCTGATCTGAAGAAGCTTGTGGCCATTACCGAGCTTGTTTCCGACGAGTAAGAAGGGCATGCAGTCGATTCTTGGGGCGGTTAATTACTACAGCCGCTTCATTCAAGACTTCGCAGTCTACGGTGCGGCGCTGTACCAGCTTAAGGATGAAGACTTCGCCGGTGAAGGTGGTGTTTCTGTGGTCGTCGCTCCTTTGAAAATTTGAAGGCGAGTGTTTCACATTCCCCCATCCTAAGGCACTTCGACCGGTCGCAGGAAGGTCATGTCATGCTCTTTGCGAATGAATTGGCGTTGAGCACTACGATAATGCAAGAACACGAAGGCCCCGTGCGATTCCTCGGTCGTGTGCTCAAGGAAGCCGAGATGAACTACCATCCTGATGAGAAGGAGGTTTTGGCGTTACTTTTGCTGTTGAAGATCTGTTACGTCCAGCTGGCAGGAAAGCCGCTACATGTCTATACACGATTCTCGACGTTAGAGTGGGTACATAAGTCGAAGTCTCTCTTCAGTCGCGCAGTCCAGTTTGCAGTGCTGCTCTCGTAGTGGCATTTGAAGGTACAGCGCGTGAAGGACACAGATGTCACCTTCGCGCAGCTACTGCAGTCAAGCATTACGAGCTTCGTCGACCTGGAAGATTCACTCGCGCCGGTGGCACCTCCAAACAAGGGCTCTCCGACTATTCGAATGGACCCCGCGTTGCTGTACGCCAGGCTTCCTCGTAATTACAGTGGATTCGTCATGTCTTTTCACGGATCAGCGAAGACAGATAAGTACGGTGGCTACGGGTGCTGGGGTCATGGGTGCTGTGGGGCCTTCTTGAGTGGAAGATAGTGATTGCTGCGAACGCTTACCTCTCGGCCACCACGGCGAATGAGGCAGAGTACACAGGAATGATAAACGGTGTGGAGGCTGCTATTGCGCACGGTGCCGGAGATTTCATCATCGTTGGTGACTCAAGGCTCGTGATTCAATAATCACTAGGGGTGATCGCATGCATGAAGAAAACGCTGCTAGGGCTACTGAATATTCACAAGGAACACGCGGCCAAGCTTCGATCAGTAAAATATCTTCACGTCGTACGAGAATACAACGCTGCCGCGAATTCGTTAGCTATGAAGCGCTGGAATCAAAGGTCAGTCGTGTCATCTTAGCTGAAACTCGCAGGTCGGAATTGGCGTCGCTGAAACGCATCCATGAAATGATCTACGAGCCGGATGAAGCCTCGGTACATGTTTTGTCACGTGGAGCAGAGCGTCAAGTACATGTACTGTCAGGCAGCGAGTCTTCAAAGTGGAAAACTTTCAAAAATTTCGTGGTTGATTACAGCTCACCAGGGTGCAATTATGGTAATATTGTAGTGATGACTAGGCGACAGACGAAAGCCAAGAAACGCGTCAGGTTTGCAGATGAAAACTCGGAAGGGGTCTCCAAAGCTCAAGAACAGCATGAAGAACGACGAGAGACGTCCAACGAAGATTCAATTGGCGAAGATTGGCCAGACCATCCTCACAAGACTGTACCAGCGGCATTTCTCGATGCGGAAGATGTTGACACGGTAGCGATACAGCGGGAACGACGCAGACATATAATGGTGGCACAAGACGAGGAGCAGAAGTGGTCTAACATCACAAAGGTGCTTCAAGGCCAAGCAGAAGAGCTTAGTTATAAGGAAGCTCGAGATGCCTGGAAGTATGCTGACCGGTTCGTGTTATCAGAAGGCGGCGTGCTTCCCTTTCTTGGATTACATCGTCAGTACGACCACGGTTGGCAAGAAGGGACCTAGCTGCGGCTTGTAGTACCGACAACGATGATTCAAGAGGTCCTTCAGAGCTGTCACGACTCGCTGGAATGTGGACATCAAGGTGTAGTGAGTTCCATCGCGTCAAGTCCCATTATTATTGGATCGGCTTGTACGCTGACGTGGACAAGCATGTGAAGTCATGTCCGGATTGCAGCTCGAGTAAAGCCGCCCGCAGTCTCGTGGATACTCACCTGGCAATGTACTAGCCGAACGACCGTTCCAGATCGTCTCGATGGATTTTGTGATTCCGCTACCGAAATCTCGCAGCGTCAACACGGCGTTGCTCCTATTTCAGTGCTCGTTCACGGGATTCGTTATTGTCAAGGCTATGTCGGATATGCCTGCGCTGAGTGTTGCTCAAGTGTTCGAAGAATGCGTGTACCGACGGTTCGGAGCCCCATCTTTTATCAGGCACGACCGCGACCCACGCTTCATGAGCGAGGTTTTCCAAGCGTTCGCGGAGATGATGCAGTCAAGATCACGAGCAGCTTTGAGCTATCGACCACAGGCTAGTGGACAGCAGGAACCCTCGGTGAAGTCGGTGATGGGTTCCGTACGAGTGTACGCGGAAAGCCCTAAACAGCAAGATTGGGACGAAATCGCCGAAAAGCTGGTATTCGCTATCAATACTTCTCAGGACACAACAAGGAAGGAAACACCGTTCTACATCGTTCACGGTTGGGATGCGCAGTGGACGTTGAGGGCGATGTCGTCATCACTCAAACGAGGACTCGGCAAGCAATCTGATGCAGTTGCGTGGCGGCGTGAGATGAATCGACAACATGAGATCGCCCTCACTATGGCCAAAGATTATCAGGCTGTAGAAAAGGAGCGAAGGGCTCAAAAGCATAATGATGCCCTGGGTCGACTGGAAAAAGCCGCTGTACCTCAACCAAGTGGAAACGAACACTCGGTGGACCCTCCAGGAGCTTCGGAAGAGATAAATGATCCTGCAAGAGCCCCACCGAGATCTCTATTTGAGATTGGGAGCTGGGCGTGGTTGTACATGGAACGCGTCAAAACGGACTTAGCGAAGAAATTAGCTCATCGATGGCATGGACCTTTACGGATCAAGCGCAAGGTGGAAGCGTTTGCGTACGAGCTGGAACTGCCGGACCGAAGTGGGTATCGCGTCTACCCAGTGGTGCATGTGTCGAGACTCAAGGCTGTCAACGAATTCAACAGTCGACCGAACACCCGGTTGGTACTAGACGCGACTAATGAAGAAAGACTCGATTTCGACGAGGAGCTGTTGCCTGAAGACAGCTGGGAACCAGGTCAAGTTGCCGGTGAATATGAAGTCTAGGCCATCCTCGACGACAGAACACCACTGTCGACGAGCACGGAGCGTGCTGTACGCGATTTCAAAGTCAAGTGGGTTGGTTAGGAGGATCCAACTTGGGAACCAGCATCCAACTTGTCATGTGAAGGTCTGCTAGACGACTATCTGCGAGCCTGGAAGACCGAGAATCGGCTGCAGATTGCGCAAGTGGCGGACGAAGACTACCGTGACTGGATCACGTGTGAACTGTCCATAGGGCGATGAAGCCTGTGGTAACAGACGAAAAACATTACTGCAACAACAAATTGTATATGCATTTGTAGAACAACATGAACATGATTACGCTGTGGAAGTGGATTAAGAATAAGAAAACATGAATGCCGGCCGAGGAGCGACCACCGAAAACGAAACCTCGCGGGACCCTTCAACAGCTTGCTGAGATCTTGGACAACGTCGTGGAACATGCAGCGAGGATTCAAAGTGACCTCAATTGCCTAGCCGCGGTGGCCAAGAGCGCCAACGAAGTTGAGCCATCACTCTTCCTCTCCTCTTCATCGGGAACCTGAACCTCGGCAGCTGGAGCCGCCGCCGGAGCCTGCGAATCCTCGGCACCAGCTTCAACAGGAGCGACAGCAGGAGGTGAAGAGTCCGGGGCAGAAAGCGCCGGAGATCCAGCTGATGACGTTGCCGTCGGAGGAAGTGTAGCAGGCTGAGAGGCGTTCGAAACCTCGGTGTCGCCCTCCTGAGAGACAAGACGAGTAATACATGCTGATGAGCAAGACGCCGATTATTCAAGAGGGAGATGAGCTGACGTACCTCTAGCTGTTCATGTTCACGACGTCGGCAAGGATTGAGACGCTGAAGCGCGTTGTTCAACGCTCGATTCAAACGGTTGGACATGCGGTGACTGGATGATGAATTGGAGAATAATTGATGAATTGGAGAATGATGGAATGTCACAACAGGCACCAGTACCGTGGCTTCCATTGCAACAGGGGCAGTTGTGGTGTAGTGATTTCTCCATAGCTGCGGATAATCGCGCATCAACAAAGACGCGACACCGCCCAAGATGTTCATGCGACGAACCCTCGGTCATGTGATGTACTGTGACTCCAAGGTGCAAGAGACTCGACGGCGTCAGTACCGAACTCTCAACGGATACTGGATGCGGTCCATATGTCACTTAATCCAGGCTGTCCTTATTATTAATAATGGACTGGCCGGATTCGCATTCAGCGGCCAACAACTGACCATCTACGGTACAAACCCTCGGTGGCGATTGGGATGAGTTCGCGGAAGACTCATCGACCCTTGGAAGACACATTCAGCGTCTGAGACAGGGCGCGTGCCGTTAAGATACTCATGCGACGGTGCAGACGACGCTTGGCGTGCAAGAAGATC
Organism: Phytophthora infestans T30-4; assembly: GCF_000142945.1. Taxonomy (NCBI): domain Eukaryota; phylum Oomycota; class Peronosporomycetes; order Peronosporales; family Peronosporaceae; genus Phytophthora; species Phytophthora infestans. The sequence continues at coordinate 3,324,393 of NW_003303750.1, read as the reverse complement.
CAGAACGGATCATTGTTCACTTGATATCTGTATACTTGATTAGGACTTCTTATTAGGAATAAACCCGAAAGGGTAAGCTTAAATACAGAACAGAATTTCCACTCAAGGACACAGAGAGACGTTCGGCTTCAAGGTAAGCGTCTGGTCAAGCTTGTATGAGTGTGCTGTGCCTGTCGGTGAGCTCGAAGCTCTGTAGCGAGGGTTCATCCGGCAAGGGCAAGAGACTTTGTGTTTTGGACGATTATTATCGGGAGGTTTATACTTGACGGCTTATTGTTGCCTATTTGCACGACTAGTAGTGCTTATATTGCCTCCCGTTTATTCTTCTAACCGAGTGTTGAACACTCGGTGCCCTCGTAAAAGGCTTACCCGTGCCTGGTACCCTTCCGCTGTTGGGACCACGAGGTTTCATAACACCTGCTAGCTTTGCTCGTGCTAGTAGCGTGTTCTTATTTTACGGATTGGCCTATATAAGTAGTTTACAAGGCCCAGTTTGTCCCGGTGCAAGGGCAGAACTGGGGTCTTCAGGTGCGCCCAAACGATCGTTTACTATCCTAGTAGACGTATTGTCGTGTGGCGTCCTATCTACGTTTGTAGCTAGAATTCACGTGGGATTTTAAACACCACAAAACACTTCGATGCAATACTACCGGCAGACTAAACTATGGCTACTCGAACAGTTCTGTCGGCACAGACCCGCACTTAAGGCTCGGTAGCTTAAAATGGGGAAAACACTGGACAACTTTTGTACGAAGCGAGATGGTAATGGCTTCATCGCCAAAGCCCCGCCGTGTTCAAAGGGTGATTTAAAAAAAATGCTTATGTATTTGTATGTTAACGCTAGTTGTCCAAGTGACTGTCAAGACGCTGCCCTACTATGCCTCCTGTGATATCTGTTCGGCCGAGCGTCCGACCTTGCGCATCTTCGAAAGCAGAACTTGTCCATCGACGCGGGAAAGGTACTCTTCGTTCGCCTCATCCGTATGAAGACATCCGAAGAGAAGGGCCTGTCGATCTTCCCTGACGCGGACTTTGCTATGTGCCCCCTCCTCGCTGTCGCATTGGCGCGTCTACCCCAGGTAGCCTCCTCCGTAAACGTTATAGACAACCTGCCCAAGCAGCCAAGTCAATCATCCTTCCAGCTGGCCACCGACGTGCCGTTGTTGGAGATGCTCGACCATCCGACGACGACGCAAGGCCTGACTGCTCCGCCTTCTGGCTTGTACACGACCACGACCATCTTTGCCCATGTCAACCGCGTACTGGACCGCATCGCCGAGCCGGCTGGTATCGACGTTGCACTGACGTCCCAATCGTTTCGTCGCGGCGGCGCTCAGCAAGCGAACGCTTGTGGCCAGCTCATGGCTCGCCGGATCTTCGACCGCGGCGCCTGGAACATGACCACAACAAATAAAGGATCAACTATATCTTTAGCACCAGCGCAGAGAACCACAAGATCAGCAAGATACTTAGCGGCCACGACGCTGAAGCACCGGTGTTTCTCCAGAAGCTCAAGTCCTTCGACGCGCAGGCGCGTACCAAAGTCAAAGCTGCGCAGCGTATCCGCTTCGCTACCTGCCGACCTTGGTACAACAAGCCACAATGTCAACCTGTCCGTTCGTGACGTTCTTACCGCGTGTGTGCTCCGCGACTATACTTTGCTGAAGGAGCTGAGCCCTGAAGCCCCAGCCGTCAAGCGCATCGAAGCATGCGTCTTCACAGTGGCTGCTCCATCGCAGAACTGCTCGGATGGTCGTCGCACTTGGTATCCGTAGCATCAACATGCAACAAATCAAGCAGCGACACCAAAGCACAACCAACCTCGCAAGACGGCAAGCAAACCGAAGACACCAGCAACCAGAAGCCACTTCAACACCAAGCCGCTGTAACAAAAAATTTAATCGAGCACACTCAAGATCAGCGTATGGACGCTCTCGAGGCCAAGCTGAACAACGATCCTACGAAGCCTACACACAAGCGCTACCATATACACACTGCACAAGAAGCTGTCAGTGAACCCAAGAAGAATCAACGCAGATCTTCATTCGCTTACCTTCATGCTACGTGGCTCGCCTGGTACGCACAAGAGCCAAGGATGTGGCAAGCACCCCTCTCAAAGCAGCAGAAGTCGGACGCCAAGCTGCTTGTGGCCTTCATGAAACTCTTCTTGGACGACGGCTTCGAGCTTGACACGACAGTGCATGGCTATCGCGATCAGGTTCTCGAGTTGGCCAAACGGGCGGAGGAAACAGTTCTTGAATTTTAGCCGAGCGGAAGATCACATCGCGCGGGTCAGCCCCCGTCCTCAGGCACCTCCGCACTCTCCATCGCGCGGGAGTCCTCAACAACAAGATTGAGCGCCACTAGCGCCTACTCCAGACCGCAGCAATTAGAAATCCCGTCCCTGGATACACACAGGACGTACTAGGGGTAGTTAACAATCCAGGCAAACAACAATAAAACAAACCACAGAATGACAGCGGTTGGAGTAGAGCCAACATTATTTTAGGGCAAGACCCTGCGCGCTATCCATTCAGCTACACTGTCGTATTGGGAGGTTGGAGGGAGGGGGGGGGATTACTGACGTGGCGCCGTGTGTACACGCTGCATGCGGCAGTGCAATTTGAGAGGGTCATTCTAAGGTCTGCGCACTAGCGTAAAAGAAAGAGCGAGTGAGGCCTCGACCTTGTTGATAGAGAGATTCTGGCCTGCCAAACGGCAGAATTTCATTGGAAGATGGTTGCCCAATGAAATGCGTTCAGTTGTGACTGGTTGTCGATGCTTAAATAGTATCCGCACAGTCAATTTATCCGGATGATTGTCAAGTTTGGCTTCGTGTTATTATTTGCCCGCTAGAAAGCACATGACTCTCTTGTGTTATTTGCTTGTTTTCAGCTTTTTTTTTCTCAGCCCACAGGCCGTTTTAGGCGGTTCTGAGCCGCCTATAAACTAGACACAACAGGCTCTCTAGAGATTCAGTACGGAAACACAATTTTTGTCTATCTTTCTCCAAACACAATGATTACAGAAAATTGCTAATCTTGTCAAATAAAGTCCGTTGGCTCTTTTACACTTCATGTACCACTATTGTGGCACCTTTCCGATAGGGTCGGAGGTCGGATAGATTCAGCTATGCCTAGTAGATAGCTATGTTATGTTTAGTTTATACTTGTTAAGGCGTTTCTACGCTTGGGCGGGGCAATTATTACAAGACAACTGAGCCTATGTTTTGAAATCAACTTTTTTATTTTATAAATATGGGCATAATTTAAATTACCAGGCACGAAATGACTTTAAGCACGCCGTCTCGCGAAACACGTTCACATACATACACACTAGTAAGCCGTGCAATTATTTATACAAAATACTAAGCTCCCAGTGTCACGCAAACCTGATTACGAAAAAAATATTTAATACTTTTGATATATTCTCTTTATTATTGTTGGCTATCACTGTACCTTCATCTTTCATCCAAAACCACCTGCACTTTAAATAGCATTTGTACAAACGCTACACAATATGTTCGTGCTCGATATCACGGGTCATTTCGGAGCCGCTATGAAGCTTAGCTCCCATCAGCACAAAAGATACTGATGGCCTATCCAGCTTGCACTAATTACCCACTTACACTTCCCGTTTGAGTTAAGTAACTAAAGTTTGATCACTTCTCATACCAAACTCAGCGAAAGCTGAAACAAATTCAAATTGTAACATTTTTAATCCATTAAGCGGCCTATTCAGAATTAGAACTCGATTTTGTGCCAGTTATGATTAAAACATTTGGATATTGCGTCGTAACGTCTTGTTGTAGTTGTTGTTGGCAGGGGTGTTTCTTATCTGATAGCTTAGCGGTGATTCCAGGATGATTAAAGGCCATTTACGCTCCAAGTTTACTAACGTTTTTTATGGGGTTTACTTATCCAACTATAATTTACACCTGTCGTGTTGTATTCCTGTCTTACCACTCCATCGTATCATACGCCCTGGTCGGCAACACGTCCGCCTATTAAGTTGTATCAGATTTTGCCGTCTAAGAAAAAAGGTCAAGTTCAACTCGTTTACAGTAGAAATTACCTTCAGCACGTATAAGCTCTTTTTGTTCATTCGAAAACTTTCTATCTCTTTGGCTCAAGCGACAACGTTTATTGACACAGCGTTGTTCTTACGGCCAGTCTTTTAGGCCTGCTACTGTTGTAGATGTACGTTGCATCGACAACAGTAGCACGTACATGTACAATTTGGCAGTACAGTGGGTCGTTCCTGAAGCCTCAAAATATCAAAGTCACATTTTTACAAAGCGTCGAAAAACTGCTACATCCTCTGGGGGCTTTGAGGTTTCAGGAGCGACAGTATCTCATAGAAACCCACTCGATAACTTATTAATGTTAATATTTTATTTACAGAAAACACTTGTAATTATTAGTTTAGACAATGTTACTTCTAGATAATAATGAGTACAAGAAATTACGTATATTAATAGCATGTCCTCGGCAACACGCATTCCTACGTGTCCGCCAAGCACCTTGCAGCATTGGAAGCAAGCCTTCAGTTTAGCACTCGAACAATAAAACAGCCTGCATTATTAGAATAAAAAATAATTTAAAAACGGAGCATCGTTTTTATATTATTTTGAGGCTGCGTCAAACAAAATGATACTGATGAACCTAACTACGAATCGCGATTTAAACACTCTAAACGAAAGCGGGCGTCTCCTCTATCTTTTGAGCCCTTATAAGCTGCAGAATGCTTAAAACTGAAGAAGTTGTGGTCGCTCAAAAATATTATCTATATTTATGGGCCCTCGAAATGACGAAACATTTAGGAGTGTTGTGAACTCAATATTTTTTTTATTTTAAAATTCAAGTGTTATTTAAAAGCTCTTGTTAAAAGCAATTGAATAAGGGTAGTTTTACAGTTTTTTCGATGGAAGTTTACAATAAATGTCACTGTTTCGGCTAAGTGGGAAAACAATTGGCCACTTTAAGCTCGATTATCTCGATAACTCTAAATGGTTCATCAGTATCAGTTTTTGACGCAGCCTCATTTGTACACTGTGAACCACATGGATTTACAGAAGTAACTATACAATCCTGTTTTAACCAATTGGAGCCGCCTTCGTTCCGCTCAGTAGCCAATGGGAAAGCCCAAACAATCTGTGTGACGGCACCTCAACTAATAGTCAATTATACCATTTACGATTGTAAAAACGCACAGCAGATCCACATTCATTAATCCCTTTAAAATGTCCGGTTATATGCGGATTACACCTGTTTTCCGAGGCTTCGTCATCAAATGGCTGCACCTTCTGGTAATGTATCATACTTACAAGAAAATCGCTGCATTAAAACCATTTCTTTTCACTCGGTATTTTGCGTGCTACTTCCCAGACTTACATCATGTCTGTTTACAACAACCTATTAAGGATGGTGCTTCTTCTCTTGGTCAGCAGAGAAACACTCACAACGGCCTTCGAGCTTCAGCAAAGCAACGGTTCAACAGCAGTGCACGGTGTCCACTCTGACACAATACCACGAACCCAGCAGAACGAGAACGAGTCCGTACCAAAATTAATTGGCGGAGAAGACAGAGCTCTGCCATTCAAGTTGTCTTCGTGGACAAAAAACAAATACTGGTCAATGGCAGGCAAAAAAGAAGACAATGTCATGAAGATACTGGGACTGAAAGGGTTATCGAATGCGGCGCAGAAGAAACATGCCAACTACGAGTACTTGCAAAAATACAGGTACAATATGGAAGGAAAAATGCTCGACAACTGGGTGACTCGTGGGGATAACATGGACACTATTTGGCATCGTTTGGGACTGACCAATGTTCCCGTGGGCATATTAAAGTCCACTAAAGCGTTCGAGAATTCCCGTGGGCATATTAAAGTCCACTAAAGCGTTCGAGACCTACTCGCGCTTCATGAAAAGGTTCGATAGGTCAGTGAAGAGGCAATACGACGAAGACACCACTACGTACCTCTGGACTGTCTACATGCACCAACACGAGGGTCAGCATTTGGCAAACATCCGAACCTGGAAAAATGCAAAGAGATCAGAATCTTACGTTAAAGCAGCGCTTGGTTTGGATGTGTCCACCTTTAATACCAACTACTTCAAGCAATTCCAACACTTACCCAAGAAAGAGAAAAAATAAGCATCAACACTGCTTTATCGGCACGATACAGACAACGACGATGAAATCCGCCCGGTGTCTGAACACTATCCTTCATATAAAATAAAAGTATAACGCGCGACAGGAATAGCCGCCCATAAATTTTATTGGTTGAAAGTGGTAATTTCAGCTGAAAGTCTGAGCGCAAATTACAAAAACAATACCCAAAAGGTACAAAAACGATACAAGAATTGTTGTTGTTGTTAGCGGTAAATGCAGAAGTGAGTAGATTAAAGTCAATTAGATCTGTCTCTAAACTTCTACTCTAGCGTTGTCCTCCTTGTTGTCCTCTTGTCAAGCGCTCCTGGCCATCCACCAGATTAACCGGTTTGGGAACGGTCCATCCTGGAACGTTCAGCCGGTTGACTGAACCGTACAGAGTCGGTGTGAATTAACACTCCCACTCACCGCTACTGCACGGCGTTCGTCTTCGTTAAGGATCGCTACTCAGCGGCGTTCCTCTTCTTGATCCCGTTTGCCTCGCGAAGGAACGCTAGCGACTTCGTTCCAAGCGCCTTCGTAAGCATGTCCGCAAGTTGGCGCTTCGTGTCGACGTAGTCCACCTTGATCGTAGAGCGCTCCACATTCTCCCGAATGAAGTGATGTCGGATATCCACGTGCTTGGTCCTAGCGTGATACCCAGCGTTACTCGCGAGTGCGATAGCACCTTGATTGTTCTCCCAGACCTAGGTCGCTCCACTTGCTGGTGACCCATGTCCTTGAGAATAGCACGTGTCCACAGTACCTCTTGCGTACACATACTCCGAGCCATGTACTCTGCTTCCGCTGAGCTGAGTGCAACCATTCTCTGGTACTTGGACTTAAACACAACCGGAGCGTTCCCAATCATGACCATGACACCTGATACGAAACGCCTGTCGTCAATGTTGCTTCCCCAGTCTGCGTCCGTGAACGCCTCTGCCTTGACATCTTGCGTTCCACTTTGGTAGACGATACCGTGCTGCCGAGTTGTCTTCAAGTACTGCAGGACCCGTATCGCTGCCTTCCAGTGTTGCGTTCCAGGATTTTCCAGGAAGCGTGACAACTGCGTTACAACGTACGCGATGTCCGGTCGAGTGCATGTTGTGATGTACATCATGCATCCGATCAAGGAACGGTACGGTCTTGACTGCATTTCACGCCGTTCCTTCTCCGTGGCTGGCGACATCATCTTCGACAGCTTCATGTTGGACGCGCATGGGTTATCCAACAGCTTGGCGTTCCGTTGGTTGAAGCGTTCTACAATGCCGTCAATGTACCGGGTATGCTTGATCATCAGCGTTCCAGCTGCCTTATCATGATCAATCTCCATCCCCAGGATGAACTTTGCCTCGCCAAGCTCTTTCATCTTGAAGGCTCTCTTCAGAGCGCCCTTTACTTCGCGAATCTCTCCGCGTGGCTTCGCCGCAATGATCATGTCGTCCACATACAGGCACACGTACACGAATGCGTCCCTGGAACGCTTGACGTACATACACTGGTCGGCTCCACAACTCTTGAAATCGTTCCGCAGGAACACTCGATGGATAGTCTTGTTCCGCAGCTTGCTTCAAACCATATATGTCCTTTAGCAGCTTGCACTTCATGCCTTCAGCGTTCTCCAGACCAAGTGGAACGTCCATGTAGACCAAATCCACCAAACCGCTGTTTAGGAACGCTGTGTCAGCATCCAGTTGCTCCATAATGTAGTCGCATGCCACACACACAGCGAGTACAGCTCGAATCGAGGTCATGTTTGCAACAGGAGAATACGTTTGAAAAAATCGATTCCAAACTTCTGCTTGAACCCTTGAGCTACTAGGCGTGCTTTGAAACGGATAACACGACCGGTCTCGTCACGCTTCTTGGTGAACACCCAGCGACATCCAATGGAACGCGTAGCCGTTCCACACGGAACCAACGTCCACGTTCCGTTCTGGGAATGAGAGTGTAACTCAGCCTTCATAACCCGACGCTATTCAGCTGGTAAATCACTGGCGATAGCTTCTGCGTACGTGTTCGGCGTATCCGGGACGCCTCCGATGCTGGCCGCGTATGCCAACACTGCCTCTGTGAGTAAACAGTCTTCATCGATCCTAGGACGCTTAGGAGACGGCGGTCCATCACTACCACTTTTAGACTGACGTTCCACATCGTCATCGTAGCCGTTCCCGGGCAGAAACACCGGTTCCCGAGGTCGGGTTGAGCGTTCCGTTTCAGGATGGAAGATTATCCGGTCTTCTTGGAACGCAGGAGGTTGTGCGCGGTACGTTGCCAGTTCCAGTCGACTCTACCGGCGTTCCTCCGGTGCGGGTAGCTGTGGTAGCTCTGCGTTCCGTTCCGGTTCAACATCGTCCATCTCAATGTCTTGAGCAGGTTCTTCCGCTTCTTCCATCGGTTCATCTTGAACAGACTGTCGTTCCACTTCTGGAGCTGGAACCACGGTATCGGCATCGTTCCTCGTCACATGGATGATCGTTCCAGAAGCTGGCGACGGCGTGTCATAGATACCGCCCACCTCACGCTCGTCCAGCTTTACCGATCGTGACACCTTCACCTTGGATGCATCCAAGTCGTAGACACGATACCCTTTTACGTTCTCTGCGTATCCGAGGAACGTGCACCTGAAGCTCTTGGGCTCCAGCTTCGTTCTCTTCACGTCATCCACGTGAGCGTACCCTTGTGATCCAAACACGCGTAGGTGTTCCATCCGTGACTTCACTTGGAACGCCAACTCATATGGCGTGACATCCGAGTTGGATGTGTTCGTGAAACGGTTGATAAGGTACACTGCAGTACTCACCGCTTCAGCCCACCACTCCGTCGACATAGACTTGTAGTGTAGCATGCTTCGTGCCTTCTCCATGATGGTACGGTTCATGCGTTCCGCAACACCGTTCTGCTGAGGGCTGTATGGAACGCTGCGTTGATGCACGATACCATTCAGCTCAAAGAGTTCCAATACCGTCTTGTTTACAAACTCCGTTTCATTATCGAAACGCAGGCACTTCAATCGTTCCCCCCACTGATTTTCATACAGCGCCTTAAACTCCTTCAGCTTGCTGCCCACATCACTCTTGCTCTTCATGAAGAATGTCACGACATACCTTGAGTAGTCGTCTACAAAGGTCAGCACGTACTTGGCACCCCCCTTTGAGAGCGTTCTCATTGGTCCCATAACGTCCGTGTGTACTAGTTCCAACACACGCGTTGTCTTCGTCAGTGATCGTGACGGGAACGCCGTCACGGTCTGCTTTCCCTTCATGCATCCACCGCACAAAGTCTCGCACCCCCTTCTTACTGGCGGGACACCGGTCGTGGAACGCTGGGTCTTCGTCAGTGCGTCCTTGTTGGGGTGACTCATGCGAGCGTGCCAAAGCTCCCACTCGCTGTCTGCATCGGCGTATTCCACGAAACGGACCTCCTCCTGCTGACAGTCCAAAAGGAACGCCTTACCGACCTTCTTCCCTGACGCTATTGCAGCGTTCCATCCCCAAATTACACAACTGGAACGCTGGAACTCCACATTCATACCGCGTTCCGCGAGCTTCCCGACTGACAATAAGCGTCTATCGAGCCCGGGGATGTGGAGCACGTCCACCATACGGATGCGTCTACCGTCCAAACCAGTCAACTTAACCGTTCCAGTTCCTGCGACGTGCAGCTTCTTGCCGTCTGCAATCGTCACCTCCATGCTAGTGTCCAACGACTTGTACTTAAACAGGTCGTTCCGGTGAGGGGTCATGTGCGACGTCGCACCGCTATCAATCAACCACCCGGCCGAGCGTTCCCCACCAACTGCAAACACTGCATCGTCTTGGCTACCCTTCTTCGTAGCAGGACAGTCCCGCTTCATGTGGCCCACGTGGTCACAGTTGAAGCACTTGCCCTTGAAACCAACGTTCCGCTTCGGGGCGTTCCACTTTCGACCATTCCCTCGGCCGTTTCGGAACTTGCCTGCGTTCCCATTCACTTAGAACGCCTTCTCCGTGGTTTCCTTCTTCTCCAGTCGCTCATACTCCTTCAACAGCTTCTCCTTGGCCTCGATGAGCGTCACACCCTTGGCGTTCTCCACGATAGACGATATGAGTTCGTATTCGGCGGGGAGGCTGCTCAGCAGTACCACCAGCTGACGTACCTCGTCCATGGGCTCTCCCAGCGTCTGCAAACCGACGATCAGCTCATCGAACGCATCCAGATGCTTGGCCATAGACGATCCGCTCTCCATCTTAAACTCGTGCAGTCGACGCGTCATCGTCACGCGGTTGTGGAGCGTGGTGCGATTGTAGAACTCCCGGAGCGTTTCCCATGCTTCCATGGAGCGCGTCGCCGACCGGGTCTTGGTCTGGTGCTGGAGTTCCACACCCTGGGCGATGATGCCAAGCGCCTTGGAATCGTTGACGATCCACGCCTCTGTGATCTCGTTCTCAGGCGTGACGACTTGAATATGCGCAAGCAAGCCCTTTCTGGCTAGCGTCATGCGCATATTGTACTCCCAATGGAAGTAGTTCCCACTCCCGAGGAGGACTTCGGCACGTTTGGTAGTCGTCATGGTCTTGAGCGTTCTTGCGTGGAGCGTTCCGTTTCTGGAGCGTTCCTGCGTGGAGCGTTCCGGTCGAGTTGAGGTTGCGGCTGTTAACCTGTTGTTGATGTTAGCGGTAAATGCCGAAGTGAGTAGATTAAAGTCAATTAGATCTGTCTCTAAACTTCTACTCTAGCGTTGTCCTCCTTGTTGTCCTCTTGTCAAGCGCTCCTGGCCATCCACCAGATTAACCGGTTTGGGAACGGTCCATCCTGGAACGTTCAGCCGGTTAACTGAACCGTGCAGAATCGGTGTGAATTAACAAGAATCAACATATCCTGATTTGAATGTACAGAAACGACCGAATACGGGACACGGATTGGTTGAAACTGTTTCATTAGTGGGGAAACCATGTTCGGGCCGGGCGTGTTTCAAACGTATGGCGGATTTCACCCTCGTTGTCTGTAGACATCTCGGGCTACATACTTCATTGCGATAGGCTTCGTACTACCTTCGTGCGGAGCATAATGCACGTTCCAAAAAAATTGGACAGCGGTCCGTCTCGTTTCTATTCGATATAAGGTTTGCGCAGGGCTGAAACTACATGTAAGCTTAGTCGAGTGATTTTGGTCTACTACGGAGTACCGATACGTAACAGACAAAAAATAAGTTTCGACTACGGGTGTGCTTGTTCCACGTAGCTGCTGCCGTTCTTGTTCCGCCATTTTAGCTGTTATTAATATTAGCTCCTAAGGCTTACTTTTGGACGTCAGATTACGACGCCGACAAATGCCAACACACACAGGCACGAATGCCGCTGGGACGTCCAGCTTCTACAAATGCTTCCACTTGATTCCCAGCATAGAGCTATGCACTAGAAGGTCTCACGCTCCTACGACGCCAAATCACAAGACGGGCAGGTCCTCCACGCCTTCACTCTCGAATGGGCAACGACTTCATTGTGGGACGACGTCAAGGCGCTAGTAGTGCTATTCGCCAGGCTTTCTATCTTTTCTTAAGCAATCGCGCTCACATGAGCGCCTACCAATACACCTTCCAGGACAAACAGAAACTATTAGAATCAACGCAATGAAGGCCCCGATGCCCTGCCGGCTCCCCCTCCTTGTCCACATACGTTTAGCACTGGGGGCTTTTCATATGCTCCCGCAGGCGCCAGCGACGTCTCTCCCCCCCTTCCTCTGTCCGGCTATTGATCTTGCTAAAGTGAGCGCAATGGGCACACAGCCAATAGTTTTGGAGGGAATGTATCGCCTTAGACGGGCCGCACGTGTTGTGCAGTAGTGAACACGCGGGTCATGAGAAAAATACGCAATATGCTCTTAACAGCACCATATATTAGCTTGAAATTTGTGAGTAAAGTAGCGAAAAAGCTTGTTGTATCTCATTTCGCTGTATTATCGTGCTCAAGTCTGTGATATTATAAATATATTTATGGATAAATATGAAAGTTTATCGGGCCATACTTGAATTTGATACTGGTAAATACTGCCATTTACCTCAGCAAAAATCGCCAGCCTCTCACAGTAAATCCAAATCATTATTTTAAGCAATCGGATTTAGTAGGTCTAGGTAAATTATCTAAGCCAATCGGACGTACAGAAATCTGCCTGAATAAGGAGCGCCTGCTATAAATTAAGAAAGAGATTGCATAAGCTGACAATGCCTCGTTAAAAAACAGACTAAGACATCGGATCTTGTGCATGTATTGAATTAAGTTAGGATAAATTGAAGATTCGACTTTTAATGAGTTGAATCTTCAATTTACCAGATAGCGCTGAATCGTGGAAGCGCTAACTTTAGACCATGCAGCCTCGCACCAGAGCAGTGCGGTTAACTGGTCGACGTTGTACGGGTTGTCGAGGCCTTCGCCTAGGCGATCCAATGCGAACATCATGTTTTGCGATAAGATGTAGCGTTCAATACTATTGATGACCCCCTCAACAAGGACGTTGCTTAGAGAGAGACCAACCTCTGCGCCTTCTTGCGTACAGCCTTCTTCACCGGCCGTCCGCGCAACACAGCACTTGGTTTAAGTAAGCGGCATATTGTCGTTTTGCCAGGGGCCGTTAGAAGCCCAAACTCTTCAACCGCCCACTCAGCTAGCTCACTATACGACACACTAGGTGAGCGAGCAGCCTTCTCGAGGATGGCTACCTTCTCGGACCAGGTGAGACGGAGACGATTGGAGGACATGGGGGTGCTGAGGACGCAGTCGGCTAGTTACCTTGAATGTAAATGTAGGAATGAAGTTCGGCTCATACGGCTTAAAGCGAAGGAGGATCGCCTACTGCGCGCCATTTTAGAATTTGAAATCAAAGTCAGTGCCTGGATAGTTTTGTCAGTACCTTGCCCATCACTATCACATCTCCCTAAATATTTCCCGACTATAAAAATTGCGAGGTTATTAGCTGAAACCCCGTTTCTTGTTCAGGCAGATTTCTGTATCAAGTCCAATAAATCTCTAACATATGTGTATGTTCATAAGCATCACTTTCATATTTCTTTTCATCGGACCTTTGCGATGGACTTGGAGGAATTCCAGCCTGTCATCACATCGCGGGCTAAGGCAACTGCTGTCGCAGCATTTTCAAAATGTTAAAGATGAGTTTGTTGATGATGTATACCTAAAGAAATGTAATGAAACGGATGGGAGTGGCAAGAGCTTTGTGTGCGCTATGGATACATTTGCAATGTAAAGTGCGTTTAGTCAAGGAAAGAGGTGTACATTGCTGGCGCGAAACACGGCAATGCAGTCCTATCATCAAGCCAAATTTATTGAGCTAGAGCGATTTGCTCAGTACCGAGCTTCGCTTGAATTGCGGCTACTTAAAATGAGAGAATCCCAAGACAGCTTTTGTCTGAAAAGAGATGGTGGTGGCTTCGTAGCAAAGGCTCCACCATGTACAAATGCTGACTCGAAAGGTATAGTGTATTTGTATGTCATTGAGGTTCTCAGAGCGATTTTCAAGATGCTGCTCTACTGTGTCTGCTCTGGTAATGTTCGGGCGAGCTTCGGACCTGTCGATGATCAAGAAGCGGAACATCTCTATCGATGACACTCGTGTCTTCATCGTTCGCTTAGTCGGTGTTGAAAGAGCAAGGTTTGTCTCACTCCCCCGTCGCCGACTTCGTAACGTGGCCCTTGATCGCCGTTCCTTTAGCCCTCTCCGTCCAAGTTGCACCATGCCCAGCCCTCGTCGGGAGCCTGCCCGACCATGTGATACAAACGTCAATCACATTATTACCTGACTTGCCGCTCGTGGAGCTCCTAAACGCACCATCGGCAACCTCTCGCTATGCTACGCCTGCTCTTCCTCGTGATACGGCTGCGGCCCCGACAATCTACGCACACGTCAACCGTGTGCTTGATCGCGTGACATTGCCGCCGTCGTGTCAGCCTACTCTCACGTCGCACTCCTTCCATCGTGGTGGGACCCAACGTGACAACGGCTGCGAGAAGGTGACCACCCGCCGGATCTTTAATCGCGGATCTTGAAACCTAAGCACCATAAACAAAGGGTCCAGTTACATTTTCAACACAAGTAGAGAAGGCCTCATGAGACCAAAGTATTGAGTGGATAGAAACCTCGAGGACCGTGTCCCTCTCCGAAACCTGCCCGGCTTTGACGCAGACACAGTTGACGCGACTGCCGAGCCCCAACAAGGCTAGCTCTCGGCTTGCTACCAGCTAGAGAAGAAGGGTTTCAACATCAACAGGAAGGTTCTGGACGTCCTAACCGCGTTCGTCGTTAATCAATATCCCATCGTAAAGGTCTTCAGCCCCAGCTTTCCTGTTATGCAGCGACCGGTAACCTGTGTTACGCAGGCAGGACGTACGCTACCGGACCTTTAAGACTGGACGACGCATCTTACAGGAGCGAATCATTCCGGTAAGGACAACAATAGCAGCGTCCACCTCACCATCCTTGCCTATCGAACCAAGCCAAAAACAGAAGATCAATGACCACGAGGCCGCTGTAATTAAACCCCTTATCACGAACTTCAAGCGTCAAGACGGACGCATGGCTATGCTTGAGGCTATGCTGAACGGCATTCCTGTAGCTTAAACGCAAAAAAAAAACATTTAAGATGAAGACGGCGCAGATGTGAGCAAACGCAAGCTAAAACTGCGTAGAGGATCGGCTATCTACCTTCATGCGATTTGCTTTACCTGGTATGCGCAAGGGCCACACTGGTACGCTAAAGTACCGAAGCAACAGCGCTCGAAGGTCCACAGCGTAGGCGCGCTAAATTCCAAGATCCAACGCCACCGTCAGTTGTTTAGACAGCTGCAATCCAAGGACTGGCTACACGCAGTAAGTTCTTGAGGAGGTTCGAAAGTAGGGCAAATAAACTAGATTGGAATGTATTCACCCTTCCTCACAGCATTAAGGCATGTCGACCTCAGGACACGTATGCAGTCACTTTTCCTGCTGATCTGAGCTGTCCTCGACTTTTCGACTTCGCCACAGCGCCTCTAGCCCAAGCAGAAGCAATGCCGATGACCCTATTTGAACCGGCATCCTCAAGACCGAAGCCTTGCGCTCTCCCAGCTGAGCTACACCGTTGGAAGGGGGTCAGAGGCGACCTGGTGGCTTAGAAGCCCGTGTATCTCGTACAGGGCATCAGCGTAGCTGCGTTAAGAGATGTAATACTGATAAGCGGTCAGAAACGAATTGAATGAAAGTGAGAGGCTGCAAACTATTCGATTTCTGTATTCTAACGCAAATACAAGTGGTACGTTTTTACTGGCAACAAAATATGCAATATTAGCTATGATAACTGGCTGTCGTCAATCTTTATTTACCGAACACATGCAAAATTATATTGACGATCGTGGCGTTTCTGCCTCATTGTTAGATTTGCTAGCTCGTGAGCACGTGACTCTTATCCCAAAATTACATAGAAAAAACCAAAGTTGTGATTTTCTCAGCCCAGAGGGCGTTTCAGGCCATTTCCTGCCGTCAACAGACAGTCTATTTGATCACGCTTTGGTATTTTCCGTCATTTCACGTCGGATATGCACTCCTATAAACCTTTTACGTATCTGGGACAAATTGTGTACTATAAGTTAGTCCAATAAGGCCATCCAGTCTGATAATTTTTGGTATGGGGAAGCACGTCGTAGTGAGCAATAACCTGTGATTACCTGTACAGAGAGTAAAATATATGCGTTGAAGAAGCGGAATCAACTTTCCTAAGATTATTTTTAGCCATCATACGTTTCTGACGAAACTACGCATAAATGCATATCTGCGAATCATCATTGTTGACGAAGCAATTATGAATTTCTGCCAATCACCATTGCTGACGAAGCTCTTCATGGATATTTGTCGAGGGAAAACTGAAGGGGCAAATACCTGAAATATTTCGAGTAAGCAGACATGTCAATTGAATCCCACATAAGTGTACCATATATATATAAGTGGTAATATTAGTAAGCTGGTAAAAACATCAGCACAGTTGGCGATTTCGAGCCAATCCAAAACAATATGTTTCGCAAAGGCAACGCGTGACCATAAGTCCTATCAGCGTCAATAATATACCAACTGCATGCAATGAGCACGCTAAATTAGTGAGGACTTGAAGGTGCCACACTTTCCTTTTCGACGGGTGGCTGGGAACGTTCAAGAAACGACACACAGAAGTCACCCTTATTAGCGTAGGGGGTCGGTTGATAAATTTGCATAGGGAAATCAAAGCGATCTGGTGATTTGTCTGTAATTTCTTCAATCTCTATGATCAAGCGGTACATTATATGATGTGCAAGCTACGTTTAACAGGGGGACTTCTGTATACGAACGAATCTGGTTGTGTATTGACGAAGTGCTGTAGTGCCTTTCTCCTGTGCTCGACCGATACAAGGTACTAAACTTATACATGTAGGACGTTTTAATTATACTGACACGGGACTGTTTCAGAAATGGCCGCAGATCCACACTAGAGATAATTCATTATATCTTGGTCCGGTAAGCTTGGACCGTTCACGTTCTCAACACAGTATAGGTACTGGATCCACCGCGATGAATTTATCCTGAAACAAAAAGCTAACAAGTTACATTTATAGCAATGTTCCTGGTAGTGCTAAGAGTAGTTATACGTACAGCCCAATAGGGATTAATTCGAGATTATGCGCGCACACCAATAGTAGGTATCGATTCGATACAAATTTCAAATTAGAAGATTTTATTTTTCTATCAAACTTCACAGGTTTCGCTCAAAGTAAAGATTTGGCATGGGTATAAACTTATAGAAACTTGGTGTACGAAAGAAAATATTGCTCACATTAACAAATGCTTGGAGATGTTATTTTTTTTCGTAAATTTTACTTTTTCAGTTTTTCTTACACGGCTAGGTGTTGTGCTAGAATAACACTATTATCGTATTTGTAAATCTTAATAACTACAAAGAGGTCTGTAAACAAAGCTGTCGAGGCCCACAGCGGCATTATCTGTCCACCTCTAGGCCTTGTTTGGTGGAAGCTGCAGTGGTTTCAATGCCTTGCTGCTGCCACTTGACGCAACATCGAGACGCTGAGGATCCTGGACATGGTGATTCGGGAGCTCTCGGTATTTTTTGCGAAGTGATAAGTCCGCTCGTATGTGTCTTTAGGCCGTATCGCCTGCCGCCGCGGGCGTCACTAGTGGTGGACTCGACCGGCCCAAAACTTCCCCGAGCAGAGCGGAGATGAGTATATAAGTGGACGATAAGTAGACGAGCAAAAGAGTAAAGTATCATGTAGATAGAGCAAAGATAGCCGCAGCAGCTCACTCAACGCCGCGGCGACAAAATATAATGCCCTCGGGCGGTAGTCGCCGCAGCTGGTGAGTTCGCTGAGAAATTGTAGTTGTGAGCTTTTTGAAAGAAACAATATTTCCGGTGATAGAAAATGATAACGTCACTCAAATCGTCTTAAACAAATTTACAAATTCTGGATGTGCTGGAGTTTAGTCTGGTATTGTATTTTATCTGTAGATCAGATACGGTAAAATTCAACCTATTTACAAATGATCGAGTCTAGTTTTAAAAATAAGGTGTTAAAATCTGCAAAGTGTAAGGCAGCAAGAAGAAAAAAAACACTCAGGACAACGAATCCCTCGTGGCTGATTGGAAATGATAACAAATTTGTAAGTTATCATTAAAAGTAGTGCGTTTAAGAGAGCAAAAGACCCCGGCTAATGGTAAGGTAGTTGGTGCGAAGCCTTTGGCTCCCAGAGCTACTAGCGCTGCGCAGCAGCACTACCAGCCCAACTCTAGCTAATTGTTAATAAATGATCACCTGAACATTAATGGTTTACCAGTTCTCTGGATTTTATCCAGAGTAGTTGGGGCGATACAACCGGAGGTACCAATCACTACGAGAACATCTAAGCTGTATTATTTAATATAAAAGAAAATGTTGGAAAGGTTTAAATAACTTGTCAATATTAATCACCGTGTATATGCTATTAATATCCAATGCATGTTGCTTGAGTCATTTACGGGCGACATGACGACCAACACTCTGACAATAATATAATCATACAGGAACGAATTACTACCTACGGGCGACATGACGACCAGCCTCAATATTTTTCAACTGCCACACCCCACAAGGGCAAAAGCACCACCGTCGCAACCACAACCTTTCCCACTCGAACGCCCTACAAGCTTTTTTTCCTTTTGTGGTCATTACGACCAGCCTCAATACTTCCCAACTGCCACATACCACAAGGGCAAAAGCACCACCGTCGCCAGTGATGGCACATGGCGCCTTATCATTTCTGTTGAAACTTTGAATTGACGGCTGAAACTTTGTAGAAACGTTGCGCTTAGTTTCAGCATTACAGAACAGCCGTCTGTTTGCGAAACGGCGCTCTAGAAGCTGAGAAATAGAATGTGTTTATACTCGCCTAAACTGCCACAAAGGCGCCTTTACTCCATTTCTGCCATCACTGCGCTGCGACGCCGTCGGACGGCGTCGCAGCCATCAATTCAAACGGAGCGCTTGTAAATATTACTAAGTACAAATGTATAAAATTAACTTGCGATAAAATCCAGAGCTTCCACGTGCTTATGCACGGTTTAGTTAAAACTTTAACACATAATAATTATATTTAGATATGAGTTTTATGCATTAGACCACACGACGCTTATTATAAGATGATGTGGCGAACACAAACTAGACGTATAGATAATAAAGCTTAATATATTGTGTAGTCTTTGACGAACTTCGAGCAGAGTATATGGTGTTACATTTTCTTGGGGCCAAAGTGCAGGTCCTTTATCGGTGAGTTGACGAGCACTTTACTGTTTATATAAACTGACTGTCTTACATGGACGGCTGCGCAACTTAGTTAGCAACCAATTTAGCTGGGTTTTGCGACTTTAAAGAACTGAGTTATGTTGTTGGGGGACATTGTTAAAGTGCTGGCAAACACCGCTGGTTTGCGTGATGTTGGAGGACGGCAAACTTTTTATGGTCCTAAGTTGCTAAAATGACAAGCATCGCTGGTTGGGCAACTTTGTTTATTTAACGTAATGTTGCATACGTTAACTTGCTACAATAACAAACATCGCTAGTTTCGCATCTTTGCTGAGGTAGTTCTTCCAGCTGCAAATAAATAAACAACTGAGCATGTTCAGGGACAGTACCGAGACGATTAAAGTATTTTAATGAGTTATGGATATCTAAAATACTCACATCCTAATGTTAATTTAAATTCATAAGCTAGCTTTGAACATGCAAAAGAAAAGGAGAAATAACTAAGTGTAACGAGTCTCAGGACGCCTGCTCGCCGGCGGGTCGCACCGCTCACTGCCCACCGTCTGTAGGTGAACTACCAGGGTTCCGAGGCTCGTACGCAATCAACACTGTACTGGCTGCTCTCAAGCCGCCGGGACGCGTCCGTCCCTATTTGTATCAACTCAACCACTCTGCTCTACTCGATGTAGAGCTCTCAACTCAACCTCAACCTCAGCTGCGTCTTACTGCTCAGCCCTGCCTCTCACAGGACCGCGGCTCACCGCGCAGACACGCTTAGGGGCCACCGAGGCAGTCACACACACGTCGAACCCTGTGTCCGCCGCACTGGTTACCGCCGGTAAGCCCGCGTGCAACAACAATCAGACTCGTCAAAGGGCTAACCCCTTCTGACTCGCCCACTTCCTCGAACCACGACCACCACCACGAACGGCTCCACCCCGTCGCTCTCTGCCGAACTACCCACTCGCTTCGTGCCTTACGGCTCTGCTCCAAGAAAGCCAGGCAGCTCTGCTCGCCCGGCACTCGACTCGTTCTCGCGCTTCTCCGGCTGTGCTCGCAACGACCTGCAAGTACTGGGCCACAAACACGCGCTCCGCAACCGACGCACCACTTTGTTCGTACTCGAGCCACTTGCGCCTCGTGGATCCAATTTTTAACTGAGCTCGAGCCGCCGCTCGCCGCTCAGTGTCCCCATCACGTCCCGAATTCTCGGTCGACTTCGACGTGAAGCAGCAGCTCTACTGACTTCTTACAGTGCTACACTTCGTCGTCTCACCACCTCATCCTTTCGTTTATTGTTCTGCTAGGGCCCACTACCGCACACTCATCGCCCTTCGATAGTAACGGTCGGTGTCGTACCCACTGCAGCTGTGGGTACAGACTGTACCGTACCGTGGCTCTTCTTGTCACGCGAGCCTCTGCCGCTCACATTCACCGCTGGTCCCGTGAACTGGCGTCGTCTCCGCTTCCCCACGAACGAGCTGCCCGTGTTCCGCGCCGGGTTGCAGCTGCCCGCCTTCATCAGCAAAGACCCGCTCAGTCCCTCGTACTAGTGCCCTGTTCGCTAGTTGCGCATCTTTGCTGAGGTAGTTCTTCCAGCTGCAAATAAATAAACAACTGAGCATGTTCAGCCGAGACGATTAAAGTATTTTAATGAGCAATGGATATCAAAAATACTCACATCCTTATGTTAATTTAAATTCATAGGCTAGCTTTGAACATGCAAAAGAAAAGGAGAAATAACTAAGGCAGGGTATTATGGGTAAATATAGCACATCCTAATTTTAATTTAAATTCATAAGCTAGCTTTGAACATGCAAAAGAAAAGGAGAAATAACTAAGGCGGGGTATTATGGGTATATATAGCTTGATGATGCTGGATATAGCATATTGTGAATTTTCGCACAACCTCGAATACTCTGAGCGGTAAAGCAAACCTTTCAAAGCTCCACCTACCAAAATCAAGTCACAAACAAATCGCGCATCTTGGTGAAACATTTTGACATGTGGCTCAGCCAAGAATCGTACTTAGAAAGATTTCATGGTCAAACAAGTGCATCGCGCGATTGGCGGTCGTGTTTGACAGCGAGAAGGGCATTTACTCAAATTGACTCAATAAAATACCGAATATTTCTAATATCTATTTGGTAAACTGGAGCGTTAGGGGTACCAAACACCTTGGAAACTCCATCCTTTTCAGTATATGCCATTGTTCATGGTCAGTCAGCTCATCGCCCTTCTCGACCATGGGCTTTGCCGAGGAACAATATATATCGGGTTACAGCGTTTGCTTCGCTCGCTCGCATCGAACAGCCAGAGACTCGCTCTCGTAGCCGCTCTCAGTCTACTTGGAAAGTATAACTGGCTCCAGTTAAGAGCTACTTCTATTACTGTAGTAAGTCGTAAATTAGAGCTGGAGTATTCAGAGTTAAATTTATAACTGAAATAGTCCAAAGGACTGCATTACTTGACCAATTTATTGTGCAGCAAAAAAAACTCGATAAGATGCTATTCCCGAATGGTGGTCCTTTTTAAACCTATCAGAAGAACCGCCAATTGAATCGGTGTCCCTTTATCGACGGTAGATTTACCAACATATCGTAGGCACTAGATATACATGCAGCAAGTAGTCTAAAGCAGCACTACCAAGCCGAAGATGACAGAAGAAAATCTGAGTTCACGTTGACAACCATGTTTTCATGCTGTTTAACCCTAACAATATGCTACCAAAACGTAACGGTCCTATCGCGAGTTCATTTAGCGGATTCGGCCATCCCCGTACCAACGGATGGTGTCGCTCAGCTGTTTTTGCGTCAGATGTTTCGTCAATTTCTGACGGATTGTTTCAGCCGAGTAACCGTCCTTTCCACTTTGAAAACAGCGTGCTCGTTTTACCGTTAATTAGGTCGTTAATTTTCCATTGTTTGAATCTCTCCTCCTCGTCATCGATACCGTTTTCTTCATCGTTATCTTTGTCATCAAAATTGTCGCCATCAGCGTCTCGACCGGTGCGTAGGAGCCGCTTATCAGTGGCATGGTCTGGACCAATTAATTTGGCTAAGCCACTCGCCAAAATAGAGGTTGGCTGAGCGTCCGGAGCCGCAGTGCTTCCGCTGACAGCAATTGCGGCTAAGAGGACAGCTACCACGCGCATGATAAAGGCGCTCTTGTTGGTCTTGAGAGGTGAGGGTCGAAAAGCAGAATGATATAGTCGAGTGGATGTCATGTACTGAATGGAGAGAACGCCATAAAAAAACACTGTGATGGTCCTGATGTAAACTTCGATGTCGTAACACGTGATGACGATAAACTTCAACCGAACATGACCCCCCCCCCCCCCCC
>NW_003303750.1:3143653-3302007 GCF_000142945.1 Phytophthora infestans T30-4 | reverse complement strand
CACCACTAATATTGTTGCCCTCTAGAAATTACATGCGCGCAAGGTGTTCTAAGCCCGCCCTTTTCCAGCGGTAGAGTAGACGGAAGAAAATTCTGAGTTCAACGTTGGCACCCCATGTTTCCATGGCTGTTTTAACCCTACAAAATACGTTACCAAAAGTAACGTTCTATTCGCGAGTCTCATTTTAGCGGATCGGCCAATCCCGTAATCACGGGATGGTGTCGCTCAGCCGTTTTCGCGTCAAGATGTTCGTACATTTCTGCCAGAATGTTCTCAGCCGAGTACCGCTCTCTTCTCCTTTAGAAACAGGGGGCTCGTTTTACCGTTATATAGGGTCGTAAAATTTTCCCATTGTTAGATCTCTCCTCCTCGTACACGGGACCGGTTTTCTTCACAGGGTATTCTTGGGCACCAAAATGGGCGCCCATCAGCGTCTCGACGGTGGGTAGGGGCCGCTTTCAGTGGCATGTGTCTGGGCACAATTAATTGGTTAAGCCACTCGCCAAAAAAAGAGTTGGCGGAGCGTCCGGAGCCGCAGTGTTTCCGGGGACAGCAATTGCGGTTAAGAGGACAGTTACCACGCGCATGATAAAGCGGCTCTTGTGTGTCCTGAGAGGTGAGGGTCGAAAAGCGGAATGATATAGTCGAGTGGATGTCATGTACTGAATGGAGAGACCGCCATAAAAAAACCCTGTGATGGTCCTGATGTAAATTTGGAGCTCGTACCCGGTGAGGCGGTTAAATTTCAACGACTTGACCCCCCCCCCCCCGGGGGTGTAGGCCCCCCCCCCCTTCCCCTACAATATGAATCGCGACAAATCTTATTATATTAGCAGATCGACGGATTTGACTGTCATACCGTATTAATACCTGAATTTATACTAGACTGGTTAAGTTAGAAAAAACTACCACGCTATTTTATTATGCATCATGCAAAGTGAAAATAATTGGTATGCACTTTACATTATTACACAGCTGCGTCATCATTGATCGCGAAGCTGAAGCTTGTAATACAGATATAACACGATGCATATATTATTAAGAGCGTCCAAATCTCCGAAGAATAGCCAGTTACATTAACCCCTCTGTTACCGCCAAATGAGCCCATGAACCACTAATTTTACGTCATAACTTACGGCGTAGCTTTTACCAGCGCGTTTGTATAGTGTTCGATCTTCCACTCGCCTATCCAACACGATGGGAGGTATACGTTCTCAAAGGTGTTGACACACTATGCCGTATAACATACGACGTAAGGATTACCGAAACGCCACGGGCACAGACACTTACGACTTTGTAAGAGTGAATATAAAAAGTAATACGGGAAAACGCAAGCGAATGCACACATAGAGCAGGGCTTTTCGATGACTGACATGATAAAAGAGGAGCCGACACAGCGTGCAGACAACGACGGTGAAATCCGCCCGGTGTCGAACACTATCCTTCATATAAAAAAAAAATACGCGCGACAAGAATACCCGCCCAGTTATTTGATTGGTTGAAAGTGGCAGTTTCAGCTCAAAGTCAGAGCTCAGAGTACAAAAACGATTCCAAAATGTACAGAACCGATGCAGGAATCATGGGTTGATTGTACAAAAACGCCCAAATACGGCATACGGATTGGCTGAAACTGGTTTCATTAGTGGGAAAACCATGTTTGGACTCGGGCGGGTTTCAAAGGTATGGCGGATTTCACCGTCGTTGTCTGTATATGGTACAGGACGTCACATTTATGAAGCAATGAACACACTCATCGTCGGGGGGAAAAACTAAGGAGGGCCAGCTGGGAGGGCCCTCACTTAAAAATGTACAAAAAATCAGAATAAAAACATATGTTACGTCGACAACGGCAAAAAATAGATTTGCCGTTGCCGACGAAAACAGATATTATTATAATTATTCGTTGCAACTTTTTTTGGCAGTTACCGACATAAATCAAGAAAAAGTAACATCTATGCATAAGAAACAACAGTATCCTTAGTTTCCCCCATCGACAGGCACTCCTTCGCATTCACGGTTCGGCCTCCTCGTCAGCACCCTCATTGGCTTCGTGGAGAATCTCACGGCGATTCTTCTTGCGGACACCGTCGGCCTTTGGAGCGCGCCGCAGCACGACGCGCTTGTCCAGGTGTGCAGGAATCGCGGCACCGCACGCGAAGTCTTCATGCCACACTTGGAAGCATGTCCAGTAGCCACCTCTGCGCGCCTTGCCACACAGGTAAAACTTGGCGTCGCCGTTGGAGTAGTCCAGGCAGTAATAGGTCGTATGGGATGACTTCTTGAGCTTGCCTCGATATAGCGAGCACACTTTGCATGACCGTTGGTGCCTCTTCTGGATGCCACCCTTCACAGTCACCCAGTCGTCGAGTTACGCGAGGGTGTGCCCAGAGGATGCAGGCGCCGTCTCTTGCGTGCTGCTAGTGACGGAGTGGGGTCTGCCAGGAAGTCTTCGTCCTTGAGCTGTAGAAGCTGCTTGTGCATCATTTTCGACCATTCGTAGCGCTACATGGGTGCCCCGACTGCGACCCGGCGCGCCTTCTTGTGCGTCAGGTACGCGTTGACGAGCGCCAGGTCGAGAAGTCCGAGAAAGAGGCTCTTGTAGTATTTGCGGAGCCTAAAGGAGAGCAGAAAGATAGAAATGACCCATAGTAATACAGCAGCAACAACCCGTTCCATAGATTACGTTCTCCCCCTCTGTAGAAGCTTTACTTGAAGGTTTTAAGTAGGCCCAAGTATTCGACAGTTCGTTGGGTGGCTTCGACGTCCACCCGGCGGCTATCAGCTGGCGCCACAGGTGGCAAAGTCGACCAGGGGCGCATCCAGCGTGGACACTGACGCCGACGCTAGAGCCGCGGCATTTGTCCACGCGCTAACACAGATCGGCATATAACTTGCTTCTCACTCGGCAAAATCTCGAGTGGCCGAGAATTCGCGTAGTCTTCTGGCGACTCATCAAATGTTGACAGTGCCTGACAGCGGGAGAGGTGCACTCTAACTCTTTCCATTGTACTGTCTTTGTGTGAGCAGCAAAAACCTCTATCGGCTTATATTACAGGGGTCCCACATTAAACTTGATTTCAGTATCGTATCGCCGTTTCTGAGCCAGCTACTATATGAGAAAATTTGTAAGTCGTGAGTTACGACTTACAGTTTGGATTACGTCATAACTTACGACGTCGGTAACAGGGGGTTAATTTCAACAGTGTACGTAAAACAACATCTGTATACGAGCAACTCTCGTTACTCCACCTTTATAAAAGGGTTAACAGCGTCTTAATTATGTCTTGAAGTGCCGTTAAGGAGCTACATCACCTTTACGATATCTCCTATTCATTCTAATTTATGATAATCGTTACAAAAACATGCAAAAAATAGTTGACCAGACAATTCTAAGTCCTTCGTAAGGCTATTTTTGTATACACGTATAAGGATCTTTCACGCCACTCAATTAGGGGGCATTCCATTTGAAAATTAACAGCGCCAGCAAGGGGTCTGAGCCCGTCTGCACGCGCGTCGAAGAAGCGAATCTCAAAGGAAGACTTTAAGGACGGCAGTGAGAATGACGGCTCGGATGCGAACTGGGAGGACGACTCCACCGCATCCAGTAGCTCCAGTGCGGCGACGTTAATTGTTGATGATCCAGGCGTGAGTGATACGCCTGGCGAGAGAACAAGTAGAGGTACAAGCGGGGATGGATGCACAGAAGCCTGTGTGTGAATTAGTTGAAACGCAGTTTCCGTTCTGGCAAGCCTTTCACTCCTGTCTGGACTAGTACCAGAAGCAGGCTTACCTGGTAAGGGCATTGTTGACACTATATATGACATTTTGAGGGTATTCAATGGGTTTAAGCAAGTTACTGTAAGCTTTTAAAGTGCGATCAACTAAACGCGTGGCAGAACGGAACAAGCTAATCCAGAAGGCCCATGAGCCGTCCTTAATTCTCATCCCAGGGACATGGTGTACGACCACAAAGACGCGCATTTGCAAGCATGATGACAAATACAAATACCTTGACAAAGGGGAGAGGTCACACCAGGAAGTACGCCCTTTCGGGTACAAGGCCCAGGTGCGAGACGTTGACTGTTGGCTACAGTTGGTTGTAGTTTGACACTGTCGGTCACAGTCGGGTTACGGATCGGTACCGTACGTCACATTGGGCAACAGCACCAACAATTGACTTGAGTCGTCCAGGAAGCAGATGAAAGAGATTGTAAATTCTTCAATGGTCTAAGATGAGTGTTTGGATTTAATTATCTTCTATCAGACTCGATCCGAAGAACTTTTGTACAACCGTGCAACCACGATTGATCTCGTCCATCACGATAGATATGATATAGAGATGAATGACGTGGCAAACTTGGTTAGCAAGCACGTATATGAATTAATTCATGAACAGTACGTGTACGCAACCGGACCGGCTTCCTATTCAATTTACGAGGCAAGGCCAGGAATGATATTTATCAAGATTGAAAATGATGTAGAAGGAAGTCTGGACGAACCACGAGTAGAGTATACAACTACCGAGTCAACCGAGTGTTCTTGTATATTTGAAAGTACGCGGCTTTGTTAAGTAGACATGTTTCCTACGTACAGCAGCAAGTGAAATTGGAGACAATTAGTGTTTCCAGCCTCGTTGGCTGTTGTCTTCGATGAAAAAAACACGCCCCCCCCCTTGGAGACCGAAAGGCATAACCGTGTCGTGACTCGGATTGCATCGCTTCCAAAGCTTCCGTGGGACTTTAACCGCAAATTTCCCTAAGCTAATAGCTTTGCAACCGCAATAACGGAACCTGTAAGCACGCTGGGAACGGAGCTATCATCTATGGGTCTGGTGCCTCAGTCGATGTATCGGTCGGGGGAATCGGTGCCTCGCTCGGTGGATCACTTGGTGGTGCAACTGACTCAAGCTCTTTAATCCGAACCAATTAATGCGGAATCATCTAGATTCCAGATAGCAAGTCCCTTACGCCCACGAGGCCGCCCAAAGCAGAAGGCAATGACAAAGAAAGCGAAGAGGATTGTATCCACCCTAATGACACAAGATGATTCGATTTTTCACAACCAAAGCATGAGTATCAAAACACTTCAGGTCCCTCTTTCACACGAGCCTATCTACGCATCATGTGCGGGGCCACTACACCGATTCCAGCTATTCGTTTTTGATAAAAAGATGAAGCCCCCAAAACCCCCGTGGTTTTGCTGTTACCGGCTAACAAACTTATCATGGATTCCACAGTCATTTCTCGTATTTGACATAACAGATATTTCAGCAAGTGTGCAAAAAGGTGGGTACCCTAAAAAAGATGCACAAGAAATTGCGAGAGCTAGACTTTGCAACGGATTTTCCTGGTCTATTTGTAATTAGGATGCATACACTGAGAGCTACGACGCTATGGCACCAAGCAGTCAAAGAGCTTAACAAAAACGAATGAGCCATAATACAGATCTCAACAATAGATTTCTCTCTGGATATTTCGCCTGTATTTCGGATCGAACAAGATACAGAATTGGCGTCAAAAATAGAAGCAATTTCGATTGTTTTTGAAAGGGTAAGCACTTTGTATATTTTAAGGCTAGCCGCAACTGACACTGGGTATGTATTTTTGTAGATTCGGATCGTTGCCTTTGCATGCAGATGACTACTTAGTGAACCTGCGTTGCCAGATGCAATGACAAAGCTATTCGATCAACAAGAAAAAGTCATGACTGTTGACCCAGCGATATGGGGTGTTGTACAGAGAGGAAATGTGAGGAATCCAGACGAAGAGCTAAAACGTTTGTTCGGCTGTAAACCCAAGTGAATTATAATGCTTCTGGTGAGCTGTAACGACACGCAATGGTGCATTATCATGGCCAACCCAGCTAAGACTATGATTTCAGGAGCAGCAGGTACACTGGCACTATAAGAAGACTAGCTCACACACCTGTGCAACACATGCCAGCTACACCAGGACGTTACAGAGTGAATCCCTATGTTACGGATGCTGGAGTTCAACTAGACAGCTACAACGATGGAGTGAACGTTCTGCTTGCATTTGAAACGCTCTGTAATGGAGAAAGCACCGGTGAATTGCGTAAGAAGGTGCCGCAGCACCAGCGCTACTCGCAGATGTGCATGTGAAGCCATATACTTTGTTTAACTTCAATTATGTAGTTGCTCTCAAACACATTACAGTGGGAACATCACAGAAAGGCTGGATTCGTTCTTGAGGTTAGCCTTGGCCTTAAGATGCGCGAGGCACCGGTCATAAATCAATAATTATTCTCTTTATTCTTATTTCTGGCGCCTAATTAGAAAATGGAGCCATAATGGGTTGATAAGCTTATGCTTATCTGTTTTTAGGAATGCCGATAGCTCAAAAGGCAACAAAACAAATTATGCGACTGCAGAGGTGGTTTGCTCTCTGGGTTTACATGCAGTGTTTTTTCAGGGACGACACTTGCCCTAAATAAAAACCCATACTTTTTATTTGATTCATTATTAAAAACTTGCCCCTAAAAATCACTGTTTCTTCATTCCTCTATAATTTGGTAAACTTATATCTCCTGTTTCATTTCTTCTATAACAGAAAGATGTGGTGGTATTCTCGAGCCAAAACAACACTTGACGTCGCCATCACAAAGACACAGAATAATGGTGTCTGTGGCGGCCACGGGTAACATCATAACCCATGAGAAAATATTTAATTATAGTATAAAAGAAGTGAACGTATAGTTCTATACAAAAACGGATGAGCACCTTGTGCATGCAAACAAACGGATGATCACCTAGTGTAGACACACGTATACTATATAATGAATGCATTTATAGCACGATACATCTATTAAAGGACGCCGCGATACTCCTGTGGGTGTAACTTACTAGCTGGTAGACATTATGTCAACCGTAAGACGGTGCATTCTGCAAACTCCTGCACCTCCATTTGGCTCTCCTGACATACTTCTCGCACGTTAGATGAAACACCTATACAATAATTGTTTGACGTCCTTTGAAGCGCACAAACCCGTGCTGGTACACAAAGTAAGGACCAGATGGCAGTAATACAATATCTTTACGTGCCTGTCAACGACAGCGGCGTGTGTGGACAGTAATGATATCGCTCAGATGATTATAAGTGGCCTTCTATTTGATATTATGTTTTGTTTTCTAGAGAAGCCTTATAACACGTAATTCTCGAGCTCAAGTCAGTGTTGCGATGTACTGATTCACAAGTTGAGGCTCTCTATAGGGGTTAGCTTTTGGTCCCGAGTGGGGTTTGGGCCACCGGCTTTTGTCCCAAAAGGGGTTTTGCGAACATGTGTGAGAAAGGTTAGAGAAGGAGCGACAGGTAATGTAGCAACACAGAAAATAATTCATTCTGGAATATACGCTCTACTGAGCAGCCTTCCTCACTACATTAACGCTCGTAGGTTTCGTTCTATCTGTCACCTAGCAGTGACTATAGCTATCCGCTCTGCGCTAGATACTTGCGTACTGCAAGTGGTTATGAGCCCAAGTACAACTGGGTAGTTCGTCAAGATAATGAGTACCAAGGACAGGAAGGAGCCAAGAGAGGAGGAACAGCTCAAGCACCTGTCGTTCGATGGGAGCGACTTTGAGGTCTGGCTGGAGATGATCACGTGGAAGCTGGAGAGGAAGGAGGTGGGGCGCTACTGCGAGACGGAGGTGCTACAGCCCGGTGAGAGTAAGAGTCTGAAGGGCATGCCAGGTGGAAGAAGGAGACTCGTCGGGCCAAGGAGATCCAGTACGATGGCATGGCAAATCAAATTATAAAAAGAGTTTGTCAGGAAAACGTACTTCAAGTTCGCAGAGGAAATGACTAATCTACGCCACCTATGTCTTGATCTAAAAGCAAATATGGCGGATCACTAAGGGGAGGTACGGCTGCTAATTGAGCATATTACCGTACTCGGAAAACCATTGTATGACTATGAAAAACCGGCGCTACTTCTGGATCACTATCGTCTGAGTATGATAGCGTGGTAGAAACGTTTCTTACTAGCCATACACCGCAATACCCCAAAGACCCCCCCCAATTATGAGCAGTTGGAGCATGCTCTCGGGGTCGCATATCATCGTCGTCAAGGTCGTAAAACGGAGAGTAGCAAAGTAGATGACGAAGATAAGGCTTATATGTCTAGTGGAGGTCGTGGTCGCGGGCGAGGCCGCGGACGTGGACGTAGTGGACCAGGTGGTCGCGGTAGCCCTGGACGACTTGGTGGTTTTGGTGGACGTGGCTCAGGCGGTCGTGGTGGAAGTGCTGGAAGAGGGCGTGGACGAGATGGACAAGGCAGAGGTACCCAGCAGCAACACCTAGGAAGCTGCTATAACTTCAACGAGCAAGGCCACAAAGTTCGAGATTGTCCATGCTTGGACAAGCGGCCACCAAGCGAGCGTTCTGGAGTGGAACAGCCTGGAAAGCACAGCAAAGTTGGTGGTGGCCAACAAGCTAAGAGTGGCAATGCGAAAAGCAGTAGTTCTCAGGGTAATTATTTTGGTGAAGAAAGTGATAATGCTTATGTTGCTGGTGCTTTTAGGGGCTATGTTTCCCATTCTCCGTCTCCTCTTCAACGGAGAATGGGAAACATAGCCCCTAAAAGAAGGTATTTGGATTCTGGCTGCATAAATCACATCACGAACCAGAAGAGCGACTTCATTACGTTTATGCCGTTGAGTGCACGAGTGAGAGTCGGCGGTGAGAATTGGCTTAATGTGGGTGGCATTGGAGCTGTACAAAAGGTGTTGAGAACATCACGTGGCCTATGTACCCTACTGCTATATGCCACGGGCTATGTTCCAGAGCTCCGGTGTAGCATGTTCTCAGTACAACGACAGACTCGGAAGACGCTACCTCCCGATCGACGTGATCGTGTTCATTTTGACGACGACGACTGTGCTATAGTAAAGGTGCAGAGAGCGTCAGCTGCAGCACGTTTTGACGAAACCAATCTCTATCATCTTGAACTGGAGAGCCCGCCAGACGTTGTAAAGGTGGTATCGTCTACATCAGAGCAGCGTGCGAACCTGTGGCAGATGAGACTTGGTCATCCAGGACGGAATGTGTTCAGCGCGCTGTTCCGACATGTAGATTGGCCTTTAGCTAATGTGCACTTGCGTGTTGATGAAACATTTCACTGTGAGTCCTATGTGAAAGGAAAACTCAGGCGAAAAAGCTTTCACATCGTTAACATTTCGGATCGTGAGTGGTTAGTTGGTGAATTGGTGCACATTGACGAATGGGGACCATATCCGTCGCATCCTATTCGGGTAAGCTATATTTCGCCCTCTTCGTTGACGAAGCAAGTTGATGTCCAACTCTATTTCTTCTGAAAATTCGCTCTGAGGTCAATGCCAAGTTTGAGTTGCTCTATGAGTATGTGAAGACTCAACGCAAAATGCGTATGAAGAAATTACGGTGTGATAACGCACGCGAATTGACTTCGCTTTGCAGAATGTGTGAAAAGAAGCACGGAATGGAGTGTTCGCTTACTGTGAAGCATACACCCGAGCAAAATGGCATAGCGGAGCGGATGATAACGACTGTAACTAAACGAATGCGATGTCTGCTGGTACATTTTCAGCTACCTCAGGATTTGTGGGTGGAGGCAGCCGTGACGGCGGCATACTTCGTTAATATTGTACCAAATGCCACCAAAGGTATGCAGGTGCCGTTGGCGGTGTGGCATCGAGAGACACTAGCGTACTCGCAGTTGAGAACGTTTGGGTGTGCTGTTCTGGCTTATGTCGACAAAGTTGAGAGGGTAAAGATGGACCCTAAAGCTTGTGAAGCGATTTCCGTTGGCTACATTCGAGAACAGCGTGGCTACCGCTTGCTGGATAGCAAGACAAACAAAACATTTTACGGTCATACGGCTGTTTTTTATGAGAGCAAGCCTGGACGCGTGTTTACTGGACAAATGCATCCAGAATCGTCCACAAAAGAGTACTTAGGTGTCGACGATGGTGTTATGGAGAACATCCCATCAATGTTAGAAGCGGCTCATAATGACGGACTTGGTGGGGCCGAAGATGAAGATCGTCAGCACTTGGTGATGTAGAGCCACACTCCAGTGATGATCATGCAGATGGGACCGATGGATATAATGCACATGTTAGTGACTCCCGAGCAGGTGGGGCCCAAGCTGATGAACGCTCAGGTGGCGTTGTGCGTGACGAGGTGCAAAGAAGTATAAAGCGTGGTCGATCATGTGTTGATGCCCCGCACAATGAATTTCGTCGAAAGAAACGGCGGACCTGTAAGCAAATGAATCAAAGTGCTTTAAGCACAACGGTAGCGCACTGCGCTAGAGACCGTGAACATTTGCAAGTTGACCACCTTGCGAGGTAAATCCATTGATCATGGCACAATTCCAGCTCGTAGCTCAAAGAAGAAAATGCACAGTGGGCGGTGCAAGGCACCGACTGTATAGGTCCAACATCAGGAATATGTTGTTGAGAAAAGTAACATAATGCTTAATGATGAGTTGCCAACCCGTGAGTGGGCTTCTACTCCGACGTCGCGTGGAATAATCACCACAGACTCGGCGATGTCAGGCTCTCGTGAAAACCCGTCAATGGTGGGTGTAACAATCTCAAAGAAGCGAGGATTGTGAGAGTTTGTGGCTTTGAAAGGTGCAAACACAGAGGTCTGCCCGGTAACACGGAGCGGACGTGTTAGCAAACCACCGTCATGGATTAGCGACTACGTCTACATTGCCTACTCGAACACAAATCCAGACGAGAATGTAGTGTGTTCTGGGTCTGTTGAATGGGTCAAAGCTCGAGAAGAGCTTTAACAGGCAATGGCAAAGGAGAAGGCGTTGG
The DNA here is from genome assembly GCF_000142945.1 of Phytophthora infestans T30-4. Lineage (NCBI taxonomy): Eukaryota > Oomycota > Peronosporomycetes > Peronosporales > Peronosporaceae > Phytophthora > Phytophthora infestans. The sequence continues at coordinate 3,291,182 of NW_003303750.1, read as the reverse complement.
CGTGGTGGCAGGATTAGTGCTGTCTCGCTGCGAGTATAATTACCGAGCCGCATACACTGGACGATGCTAAACTGAACGAGTATGCCGTGCAATGGAAAGATGCTGCGGATGAAGAGCATCGAGCCTTGATGTAGAACTGCACATGGGTGTTAGTAACTCGAGCAAAGCAAATGAAGGTGCTAAAGAATCGATGATTATTTCATGTGAAGTATACTTCAGAAGGTGATATTGAGCATTTCAAGGCTAGGCTCGTTGTCAAAGGATTTATGCAGATATACGGTCATGATTACTTACAAGTGTACTCACCGGTAATTTGGCTAGATACTTTGCGAGCTCTGTTGACTCTTGCCGCAGTATGGGATTACGAGGCACACCAGATGGATGTGACAACTGCGTTCTTCAATGGAGCCATTGACGTTGAGGTTTTTATGGAGCAACCCACAGGTTAAGTCGCTGAAGGGAAGGAAGACTGGATTTGCTTCCTGAAAAAGAGTATCTATGGCTTAAAGCAGGCACCACGAGTGTGGTTTCGCCTGTTGAAATCTTACCTAGAGGAACAAGGATTTGGCCTTTTGAGCTGCAAGCCTTGTGTTGCTGTGAAAGTCGTCGACGGATGGCTGGTCTTCGTAACAATTTACGTTGATGACCTGATTTTTTTCGCGCCAAAATTGGTAATGATTCAGATTTTATAAGAGATACTTGATGCCCGGTTCAAAATGAAGGATCTTGGAGAGTTGCATTACATCCTGGGCTGGGAGATTATCCGTAATCGACAGGATCGTACCGTGTTTGTGAGTCAGCGCAAGTACACGTTGACTGTGCTGGAGCGCTTTCAGATGAGCGAGTGCAATGGGTGTAAAACGCCTACTACTGCGGATCTGAAGCTCTCTAAGACAATGTGTCCCACCGACACTGATGGAAAAGATCCTATGAAGACAAAACCATATCGTGCCGTAATTGGGAGCCTAATGTATCTAATGCTAGGTACACGTCCTGATCTGGCGTATTTGGTTCGTGCGTGTAGCCAGTTTTTTTAACAATCCTGGCCTGATGCACTGGAGAGCGGCAAATCGTGGACTACGTTATTTGAGAAAGACGGTTGACTGGGGCTTGTAGCTGGGTGGTATTAAGTGGGCAAGTGAAAGACTTGACAACCATCTAGACGCGTACGCTGATGCTGACTTCGCCAATCGCGTTGACGATCGCAAGTCTGTAGCAGGCTACATAACGAAGTTTTGCGGTAGTACAATATCTTGGGTCAGCCAAACTGAAAAGACAGTCGCATTTCATACGGCTGAAGCAGAGTATATGGCATTGAGCCTATTGGTGCAAGAAGTGATTCACCTTCACAAATGCTCAAGGAGCGGAAAGTGCAGCAGCGCAATCCCTCTCAAATAAATGTTGACAACGAGAGTGCCAAGAAGCTGGCAAAGAACCCCCAGTTTCACAGCAGATCGAAGCATATCGACGTTCGTCATCATTTCGCCCGTGAGCGCATCGAGCTGAAGCAGATCGACGTGAAGCGTGTGACCAACACCGATAATATTGCAGATGCCTTCACAAAACCGCTTACTCGTCCAGCGTTCGAGAAGCACAGAGCAGCGATGGGATTGATGTCACGCAGAAAATTTGAAGAAAGAGCGCCTAACAATGTCATCCAGTAGGTGGGGCTTCTGAGATGTACTGGTTCACAAGTTGAGGCTCTCTATGGAGGTTAGCTTTTGGTCCCGAATGGGTTTTGTGCCATCGGCTTTTGTCCCAAAAGGGTTTTGCTAACATGTGTGAGAAAGGTGAGAGAAGGAGAGACGCGTAATGTAGCAACGCAGAAAGTTATTCTTTCTGGAATATACGCTCTGCTGAGCTGCCTTCCGCACTACACTAACGTTCGTAGGCTTCGTTCTATATGTCACCTAACAGTGACTATAGCTATTCGCTCTACCCTAAATGATTTCGTACTGCAAGTGATATTATGTGTTTTTGTTTTCTATAGAAGCCTTATATCACGCAATTCTCGAGCTCGTGTCGGGAATAGTCGTTTTCGATAAATGTGCGTCGTCATCGGTGTCACTAGTAGAGACTAGTATTATAGTCACAACCTTAGAGCCGCTGGTCATCGTGTATTACTCGTTACTAAGTGCCGTGCCGCCACGGTCAACCACGTGGGCATTCGTTCATTTGTGTATAGATATCCGGATGGCATACATTTGAATTAAACATACAAAACTCAGGATTTATTCTAAAGATTTGAAAATACTTTAATATCATCCGTTTTAAGGAACACACGAGTAATTCATCCGATTTACACTAGATTTTAATCAAAATCCAAAACTCATTCACCCAGTGAATGCTGCTCGAAAAAACTGGGTGAATCTAAACGATCTTTTAAAGTAAAAAAAAAACAATAGGTGAATTTAATGAATCTCTACCAGTGTTCTCATTGCAGCTGTTAAGCTCCAATCGCAGTCGTTCAGGTAGCAATGATGCATTCATGATTGTTCTACAGCTTGTAGCATGATGGGTATTGTTTCTTGAAATGTACGCCGTACAACGTCATCATAAAAAATACTTTTTCTTAATCAAAGCGTTCTCCTAAAGAGCACACTCCAGAGATTACATTCAGCAACTGCGCCATCTTGGCACTCGAATTTGTTATCTCCGCTATCTTAGCTAGCTTTTGGTGGAGATCCTCGCACCGTGATTCACGCAGTCCAGTAGCCGCAGCTCATAACCCCCCTCCTCACCAATCCGTCACTGGCAAATTCAGTCATAGTGAGCAGAATAAGCATTTTTATTTGCGAGGTTCAAAAGGTATTACGAAGACTTCTTGTGTACCTCAGTTTGAAGCCTTACGTATTAACTAAGTAGGTAAGTAAGTAAATGCTTCAAATATGCAACTTTTAAATACGATTTTTGATTCTAAAAACGCGGTGAAATGGTGTAAAATTGGCTTAAATTGTGTGGACTGGTAGTGCTTAGCGGATTAACAACAATAACATTCCAACGAGAAATAGTAGCATTCTGGCAGGGCAGCTTTAAAAAGAGAAAACAGTGCGATGGATGTATGCGCTGATATAATATATAACGCTATTGTTGAGATATTTACTGATCAGAAAGGCTCCTCTGTAAATTGATGATCTGGTTAGAAGGGATTTTTTATATGAGAGGGGATTGTCAGTTTCAAACCATCGACGAGATTCCCTTCAAATTTCACAGCGATCTCGCCTACTGAGATGGTCGTTGCCCAACATGGACCATTCTTGGTCGCTGTGGTGGTAAGCGAGCTGTTGCAGCTGTTTATTGCTACATGAACGTATCTACAAATTGTTGACCTGAGTTAACGTTAGGGAGGAATGTAGTGAGTACGTTAGAAAGCGTAGCATGAGTAATTGATAGCTATTGAAGAGTTCGTAGCTCCTCCGTGTAAAACTCGCCTTTGTGTACTGCTTCCTTTAATGTTCGGTGTAGCCTACTGCTGTCGTTCTCAAAATAGAGACGACCGTGGGCGTGTTATTTTCTTTGTAGAAGATGCTACGGCTACGGTAGGAAATGCGTTGATGTGCGTATTCGATTAATTAATTTCGTTTGGCAGGATTATAGGTCAAATTTTGCTCAACGGTTTAAACCGATATACATGACTCGCGACTGTTTTGCGATTGGCTTTCGATATTCGTTATGAATCCATGTAGCTTGCTTTGTACTTAAAGTGAATACGCGTGCATATCGCACGGCAACTTATTGATGGAAGGCTAAGGCATCAAAGGCAATATTTACGCGGATAAAATTACTTCGGCTCGTCGAAATTTACAGTGATGTTATCCTTGGCCGACACAAGCAACATTGACCCGGGTCACATCAAATTAAAGTAAAGGTGGTGCTTCTTTTACAGCAGGTATATTAAGTGCTGAAGTAAGTATACTTAAGTTTTAAGCTAATAATGTTAGTTTGGATCTAAGTATAAATAATAGCGTAGTTCTGGGTCAGAATCACCCCCAGAGAATAGTAAGCCTATGGCTAAAAAATACATTTTGTTGTGTATGAGCATGTTACTCTTTCGTAGAAGAGAAACCGAGATCCAAGGCGATGGCGATACCAAGTCCAGAAATACTACCAGCAAGCCAGATCCCAAGTGAATGAGCGGCTGCGGAGTGCGATACAAGATCGAGCGGATCGACACAACGAAGACGCCCATCCACATCAAATCCAAGTGGGATCGCAGGTGTGGCTTTATTTAGATCGGGTGAAGGAAGGGCACGCCCGCAAATTGGCCCATCTATGGCACGGACTGTTCCGGGTGAGCGAAAAGATAGGGGAACAGGCGGTGAAGTTGGAAACGGCAGGTACCGAATATCGCTTGTTCCCTGTAGTACACGTATCCAAGCTGAAGTTGGTCAAAGAATATCCGGACCAGCCACAAACCCGTATTTCGGTGGATGAATTCGACCGGGTGGATTTTTGACGAAGTCCGCCTACCGGAAGATAGGTGGAATCTCGAAGCCGACGAGTTCGAAGTCGAGAAGATCACCGATACGAGGTCAGGGAAGCGAACTAGATACGGACGGATTTACCGCGAATTTCTGGTGTATTGGCGTGGCTATGACGAACCCAGTTGTGTAGACGAGACACATATAAACTTGGGAGCATTACGCTATGATTTCTTGCGGGATCGTACGAATCGCAACAGATTCGGAGTGATGCAGTCTCATGCAGAAGATTAGGAAAAAAATCCATGGATGTGAGTTGGTCATGTCGATGGGAGGATGCAGAAGGGCCCACAGGAAGGGTGTGGGCCGGGGGGAGGAGGGTTGCTGATGTGAGCTGGTCGCATCGGAAAGAAAGAGAATACGAATCCACAAGAGAGGGGTGGATCAGAAGGAAGGAGTTAATGTTTATGCATAAAGAGTGACGTTTTACGTGCGAAGAGTCCCGCTTGATTTCAAACGCGAGCTTTCGAGATCCCGAACTATACTGACTCAATTGAGACTGGGTCGTAGGAGCTGGATCCGGATGAAATCCAAGCGTGGATCCAGCCCAGATCCAGGTGTACGCTGAAGGGGTGGATCCAGCCCAGATCCAGCCCAGATCCATGTGTACGCTGAAAGGGTGGATCTAGCCCAGATCGAGGTGTACGCTGAAATGGTGGATCTAGCCCAGATCCAGGTGTACGCTGAAGGGGTGGATCCAGCCCAAATCCAGATGTACCCAGCCCAGATCCAGGTATACACTGAAAGGGTGGATCCAGCTCAGATCCAGATGTACGCCGGTAGACTCTGACTGGATTCCTCAACCAACGAGAGGATGTTACAGACATATTCAAGCAAGGAAGCATTGATTAGAATGGCTTCTGCAAAAAGGCTAGCTCGACCCAGTTTCTAGTCGCTAGTTACTACTACGAAGCGAATCCACGAAGACTGAAACTAGGGGCGTGGCGTCAAAGAACGATAGGGATCAGGTGGTCTTGGGCTGAACATTGAAGAACTTGCCCACCAGACGCTGGATCTGGTGTCCTGGGTGTTGACTCGGATCCCCCGAAACTGGATGCGCCAAGGCTCGGCTTCATCGATCTCTTGCAAGACGTCCAGTATGTTCGTGGGCTCTGGGCGATGGCGGTTGGGATCCTCCAAGTTGGCTTGACGGGATACGGATCCCGGAAACCAAGTTACCTTATCCCCGCGTCGGGGAAGGTGCAAGAAGGATGGATCCAACAAAACATCCACGTCACACCAACCGTCCTGGATCGCCAAAACGACGATCACGAGAGCTTTCTTCCATGCTCGACCAGCATGGCTACGTCTGTTACCACGCTGATTGTTGAAGTTGAACAACCAGGTCGAACCCCGCAGTTGATTGCGAGAGATAGGGAACCGGTGAGTACCTTCCCATATGGCAACCTGGTGCTTGGAAACGAAACCCCGGAACGCACGAACGAACAACCCGATACACCCGCGCACGTCACTCCGGAAGCTAACCGGATCCACCAGCGTGGTTGCCAGCGAATCCTATCGGGTAGCATCTTGCAATTCTTCCACGTGAGGTCTGGTGATAAGCGAATCCACATAGCCGGTCGTCGGGATGACATCCGCTTCCCGATGGAATATCCATTCAGCTTGGAATGGCAGCTCATGAAACAGGACAGTGATCTTAATTGAAACAATGGCGACCCGGTTCAGTTTCTTGGCGGACCAAGGCTCAATGTCTTAGGTGGCGAAGGTCACAGGAGCATGCCGACCAGGAATGAAGGCAGCATCCGGACCAAACGGGGCCACGGGGAGCATCCCTGGTAATGACGAGTTAGGAGGAGCATGGATTAAGACAGATCCAGGGGATCCGCCACCATGAGGCGACCCCCCTCCACCATCACTTCCCGATCCACCATCACGGTCGACTTGGATCGCGGATCCCGCAGTGCCGGCTCCGAATCCGGCTGTACCAGCGACTTGCGGGGGCGGTGTCGAGAGGGATCTCCGCCGGGCTTCGATTCTGGACTGGGACAAGGCCCGTCGCGTGTCTTCCTCCAAGGCATCATCAGCGGCTCGAGCCTCTTCCGAATCCTCCGGACTTTCATCGTCATCGTCGTCGTCATCGTTCTCATCGTCCTGAGTAAAGGAATAAGGACCCCAGGACAGCGTACGCTTCGACGACGATCGGAGAGGAGGCCCCGAGCCGTCGGACCAGTCGGTCCCTCATTCTCGTCATCCTCCTAGCTGCCAAGTCCACAACCAGTGGGCATGACACGTTTGGCTTTCCCCTTTTCACGGACCCAGTTCTGGCCCGGCGGAGGGTCGGTAGAAGCTGGCTGGCGAACGGCAGGCGTCGTCACCGAAGGGCCAGCAGTGGATCCCGACTGTGACGAGCCGGACTGGGCCGTGGACACGACTAACCCCGTCGTAGAAGGGGTAACCGCTGCAGATCCGGCCAAAACCACAGCCTGGGATGACGGCGCGGTGGTGGATCCAGTCTTGGACGTAGATCCCGTCTTGGGCGAAACGGCGGATCCGGTCTTAGACGTCTTGGATCCAGTCTTGGACGTTGATCCGGATTTTGAAACCGCGACGGATCGAGTTTTGGACGCCTTGAATCCGGGCTTGGATGCCGATCCCGACTTGGGTCCGTGGAACCTGGTTGAGGTGCAACAGCGGGTCCAGTCTTAAGCCCAGACCCAGATGTTGACGTGACAGCAGTGGATCCAGCCTTGGATCCCGTACCCGTCTTGGACGTAGCTACGGATCTGGCTTTGGATGTGGCAATGGACCCAGACTTGGATCCGGCACCGGACTTCGAGGGAGAGGTGGAAGGCTTGGACGTGGATGGGGATCCCGCCTGAGAGGCTGTCTTGGAGGCCGAACTGATTTTGGGCTTGGCCTTGAGGGAGGCTCGGGCATGCTTGTGAGGACGGGGGATCCAGTGCTAGGAGCGGGAGATGCACTACGCGGTCGTTTCGCAGCCGACGGATCCGCTCCCCTTACAGACGGTAGAGAAGCAGAAACGCTGGCAGCAGGAGAGGGCCCAGACAGGGGAGGAAGGGGATTCGAGATAGCAGCTGTCACCAGCGCGAGTCGTCGGCGCGCCAAATCCCGCTCCGATAAGCCGCGATCGCGCTCCAGAACTAGCTGCTGGTGCTGAACATGAGCAGCAGCGAGTTGATTCCGGAGTTTTGCTGCAGTTGCCTCGGCATCCTTCAATTTGTCACCTGGATTGATATAACAAGTGAATATGGGGTTACTAGCAGGGGACAAAAAAAGATTCACGTACTCGTGCGGCGGAGCTTGGATTCCAGCTCCGTTTGCGTTCGCTTGACATCCGCCCACTCGATAGCCGCCTTGTCCCGCTGGAGTTCGGTGTCCGCCAACTTCGCTTGGATCTCGTCGCGCATTGAAGTCACGCGTACGAATTCTTCGAGCGCGTAATCTCGCCCAGCAGACGCTTTCTCGAGTGACTCCTTGGTATCTTTCAGCTCCTCAGAGAGACGAGCCAGAGCTGCATCCGGCGACGAGGGAGGTGGATATGGCGCGGGGGACCCTCCGCGCGCCGACCCTAATGCGGATCCGCCATGGGTGGATCCCACATAGTCGTTAGTTACCACCTCTTCTTGCGTCATGGAGTCGATCCAAGCTCTCGTCCGCGGCTGCACTAGCAGTCTGGGAATCCTCCAGATCCCGCTCGAGGTCATGGATCCCGGATTGGAGCTGGTGGATCTCAGATCCGGCGAGTGCCATCTCCCCAAGGAGGTGGTCATTGTCGTCCCGCATGCCATCTCGCTGACGGGAGGCGCGATCTAGCCGTCCGGTCAAGTCGCGGATCTCGACCGCTTGATCAGCCAACAGGGGTTGCAGGTCTTGCGAGCGAGAGGCCGCACGGTGCTCCCACCCCTGGATCTCCATAGCCTGGTCATGGACCTGGACTCGCAAGGTTTGGAGTTGGGTGGCGTGCAAATACGCAGCTCGGACATTTTGATCCTTCTGGAGCTCCGCTGTCAAGGTTTGCGCCCGATCAGAAAGAGCCTGGGCTAGAGCCCGCAGATCGGTGGGTGACATTGAAGAAGGGCTGACCGGAGGAGTGGTGGATGGGGCCTTGCCCGGCGATTGGCTGGTACGCTTGGTGGGAGACATGTGTCACGAAGAGGAGGAAGCGGTTGTGGATGATGGTAGTGCACGCCGTGAACGCTGTTGTGCAGCGCTGACAACGTACAGGAGGCGATTGTTGTGAGGTGCTTTCTCAGAAGTAAGAGAATGGACCTAACGCGGGGTCACTATCCCAAATCAGTGACAATTTCAAGTGATTAGATAGGATTTGGATCGTCCGGCGCGGATGCAAGTTGCCTGTGGTGGATTAGTTATGACGAGCAGCACCCCGTACGAAACGACGATGGATCCGGTATGAGTGATGTACGGGAAGGCAAGATCCACCAAGACTTATCTAGGATCCACCCTTACCTGGATCCACTTAGGTGAATATGAGATACGCTATGCTATGTACGGGTGGATCGAGTGTGGATCCTATGAAGGTAGGTGTCATCTGAAGGTGGATCTGGCAACCACGGCTAATGAAAAGTCAAGATCCACCGCGAGGTGGACCGGATCCTAACTTCTGAGTTCCGATTCAAGGAAGGAGGATCCCGCGTAGAGTGACCTGGATCCAAGATCCAGGAATGATGGATGCAGTGGATCGCAAACTTTCGTGGGACAATTGAGATCACAGACGATCACGGAACGATGTTGGAGGATTGGTGAGCTCGGATCCATGACGAGCATACACATACAGTGAAGTGGATCCAAGCAACCTGAATCCGGATGAGTGTACCTATAATAGGGTGACCATAATGATTACGCCATGGATCCGGTGGATCTAAAGATAATACAGCTGGGATGATGGGTCAAGAAAAGAACGGACATGCAGCCGATCCTGGTAAGTGATTTAACAAGTAAAAGACATAGAAGGTAGGAATCCAGGCAGGTATAGGCTTAAGTATCAATACAGTCTTCAATTTGCACAGTAACACGCAAGTGCCTTCCAGCCCTCAAGAACTGGAGCTACATTGGTCGTACGATCTAGGAGAAGGTTGGGAATTGCGAATCTAGTGCTGGTAGTGATAACTGAATAATACATTAACTAGATCCTACAACCTAGTCAGCTCTTCCTTTACTTGTGCAAATCCGACAGGTTAACCGAATTTATTACTTGGTCGGTTACACCCTAGAGGCTCTCAATTCTCAAGATCCCGTCACAGGAGGCGGCAAGTACAACGTAAAGGAAACGCAAAGGCAAGGGACACGCCCGCAAGGCAACCCTACGGCCAGATCCACGATCTAGGCCCTGGATCCATAAGCTCAATAAAAATATTCGCTTAGGATTTAAAACCATCCACGGACGCAGAGTGAAGGTTTTCCACTGCTGCTCCACCCCATCCCCACGTCTCGCCAAGACACTCAAGCTTCACCACTTACACTCTTCGGAAGTTACCGAGAGAGCAAGATCCCGCCCTACCGACGGGTACACGAGGTGAGGAAAGTTCAGCAGAACACGGATCGTCGGGGGACCCCCTCCGTTAGTCGTTGTCTGGGCGCAGTTGGTAAGTTGGATCCGGCAATCTCGCAGATTTTGCTGATCCGGCTACACCACAGAATCATCATGCTGAAGCGGTCGACGAATACCACGACACCCGAACGTCCTTTAACATCGGGTGGAATTCGGAACATACCGCTCATCGACACCGGGCGAGAGGTCTCGGTGACCGCTTGGAGAGGACTCAGATGGACCTGCGACGATGAAGAAGGCATCACGCGCTGACCTATCTCACAGATGCACACCTTCTTACTTGCCCATTTGTACAGATGGGGCCATTAGAAGTAGCGTTACACAGCGGCGAACGTCTTCTAGCGTCCGGAATGGGCGTCCAGTGGGGCATCCTGAAACGCATGGATAAATTGAGAGCGAAGATCGAGGTCGTTAAGAACAACGATATGTGGAATATCAAAGCTGTCGATGATGTACGTCAGCAGGCCATTATCGATACGATAACGATGAAAACGGCTCCATACAGAGCGAGAATAGAGCTCCAGCGTTACGGCGCTGCGAGTGCGAAGGTCCTCCAGAGAACAGATATACGTCGAGTCATGCTCGAAAGCAGCTCTGATTTCTTCGCTAATTGGCATTTCCGGGGAGACGCTGGTCAGGTTGACTCCTGATGTCTCTTAAGTAGCACACTTGTCTACTTCGTTTTCATCGAGCAAAGCTTGTCTACCCAATCCGCCGGGTGTGTCCTAATCGAAACGCCGAGATAAAGCGTCTGCGAGAATGCTGTTCTTGACGGGCTTCTACCGGACCACGACGTTGTTTTCAAAAATAAATAAAAGCCAGTCGGCTATCCACTGGAAAAGGTGAGGACGCTTTCTCGCTAGTCTCCGCGATGCATCTACGGCTGCGAAGGTGTTCTTGTCCAGCAAGTACGTACTCTGTACTTTATCAGAGCATAGCGCATCGCGGGGAGCTCCTCGGCGTGGAAAGGGTAGTTGCGGCTCACCAGGTGCATCTGTCTGGACTGGCAGCTTACGATACAATCGCGAGCCTCATCATCAAGCCGAATAAATGCACAGCCGATAGCAAAACCACCCGCGTCGCAGACGACGTGAAAAGGTATCGAGTCATCTGGGAGCGCGAGTATCGGGACATCAGCAAACTACTTCTTCACAGAGACGAAAGCAGCTTGTTGCGAGGAAGCCCACGATCACGTCACATCTTTTTTGCAACATCGGAGAAAGCGGCTATATTAATTCGGCGTAATGCTTGTGAAGAAAGGTTGCGAGACCCAGCCACTGATGCAGTTCAGTGGGGGTGTTTGGCGTAGGCCACGCACATTTCGACAACACTATCTTGGGGTCGGCGCGGGCGTTGTTCTCGTTGACGAAGGAGCCAAGTCCCGTAATCTCCGATACACGGAGGATGCCCTTTTTAATATTCGCGTACTATTTGGTGTCGCGCATCACTGGAAATGATTGCTTCAAAATTCTTCAAGTGCACCTTAAGCGCGATGAGGCCTCCCTCAGCACGACTGTCCACAAAGATGTCGTAAAAGTAACTCGGTGCGAAATCACGGATGGGCTCAGCACATGGAACCCACGCGATTGAGCGTGGCGGCGTCATTATTCATTCGTTGTGGTATAACAAGTCACTCTCAGAGAATGACGCTTGGAGGGCTTACCACTGTCAGCGGTATGTCACTCAGCATGACGTTTCTATCGGTCAAGTCGATGGCGCTGTAGACCTCACTACCCGATATGGCGTCGAGCACCACGTCCTTCCGAAGAATCGGAGTCTAGGCAGAAATGGAAGCGTCATTTAAAGGCGTGGATGCGACATCCACTCGTGGCTTTCGTTACACAGAAGGATGGGACCGGAACGTGACCATGTGCTCTCAGCTCATGAACCGTCTTGCGGTGGCTCTCAAAGAAGTCGTCGATAGCTTAGTCCGGGTCTGACGGGAGCGGCTAGTGCCGCGTCACACGGTACTTTGAGCCGGTCACAAGATCGATCGTGGCAAATCCTTCGGTCAGCCGGAATCCCAGCAGGAATCTTATTCAAAAATATATCTCCGTATTGGTGGCTCGTAGATTGGGTTGCCTGATTAACTTAGAATTTCCCAAGACTGTGCTGTGAGGCGCCCCTCAGATGCCGATTTCGGTTCAGCGCTCCTTGGGCTCGAGGGGCCGTCATCGTCACGGACAGAATATACTTCGAGCGACGTTGAATCGGTGTCTGTAATACGACAGACCTATTCGGTTTCACCATCTTTAGGACCGCGAAGGAATGTATCCTAGGGGATACTTGGAAGTCGAGTGCTCGACTGCGTCTTTCGTGATGGGTTTGCAAGCTCAAACGTTTCGTTGGCGACCGAAGGTACCTTCCACATACTCAAGCACGCAGACCGACTCCGTCGACGAGCTTTTACTTGGTACGGGCTTTTTGCGAGGTTACCGTCGACAACGCTTCGCTTTTCTGTTTACCACGCGAACGCGAGGATGATGAGTCGCTATATGGTGGAAACCTCATTCCACCCCCCTCTCAAGTGGGCCCCCTGTTCGAGAGCCACAGTTTTCTCAGGATGCAATCAAACGCGAAAATTAATCTCTAATGACGAGGAAGTCGTCGTTGCTTCGGAAGCCGTCGAACACGAATGGAAGTGTAATCTTGCGCGTCGTGATTACCCATCGGCCAAATTGACACTGAAACTCGCTCTAGTTTAAAGGATATCATTTTTCGACGGGAGTACCAGCAAGAACGACGCGCGGAAGAAATTGTTGGTCGCTCCTGCGTCAGAGAGCACTCACAGTGGGCGCCAATTTCCGGCGACATGAAGACTGACAATGATCAATCTCGAATCGCTCGGCGTGGTGGTGGTATGAAAGTGCGCGTGAAGTGTAAGAGAGCTAGAAAGTAGGGTTGTTACCAAAGAGCCGGATCTCAATTCGAGCCTGTAGGACGCCCCGTACCTACTGACCTGACCTTGTTTTGACTGGTCAAACCACGGGCTTGGGATCGGCATGCAAATGCACTGAAGTTGGGGATTGACGAGCCGCAGCGGGCAGGATGCGAGCCTATGGTGGTTCTACCATGTAGGCTTCGCGCAGTGCGAGGGCAAATGTCTATTGGAGTATAGATGTAGTGGGCTACACCATTACATAAGTAGGTAGATTTTATTACAAAAGTAGGTGCAGCTAGCGTGTGCTGATCTGCCGTTATCCTATTGGTTGATATATGGGTAGCCAGACCCATTATCAGCCAATAAGGGGTTGACGTGTATTTGAGTGGTCAGGGCAAGCTTCCCTGGACCTAAATAAAAACAGAGTTGATTTTCCTTCAGACTAAGCACTTGGATTCACTATCGTGGAACTTGCACGCTTCCTCATTATTATGTGTAAGCTAGTAACGGACACTCTAGGCCCGTTACACCTGGTAGCACTTTGTAGTCCTTCCCATGACCAAGGCCACAATGAGCCAAGGCCAGACGTCTGAAGCTTCAGGGTCGACCCTGGAGCATGCTGCTTTCCCTCATCTCACTCGTGTCGAGTGGGAAGCCTTTCACCGCCTTGCGCCGGTGTTCGGTGAGGCTGTTGTCGCGTCGCTGCTGAGCTCAGCGACTCCCTATCAACAACGTCAAGCAGCTCAAGAGTTCATGAAACGCGAGCTCGCCGACGCGAATCGGCGAGCGACAACTCCCTCGCGTTCCTCGAAGAATGACGTCGTCAAGTTGGAGACGTCAACCTACTCCGGTGAAGGAGCGAATCGCCTTCCGTTGAATCGCTGGGTTCGCAAAATCGACATCGCTATCGCCTCGAGGATGATCGAGGCGCAAGGAGCGAAATTTAACTTCATACTTTCCCGACTGGCCGGGAAAGCCAAGGAGTGGGCACTCGGCAAATTGGTCGTCAACAACGATGCGTTATCCACCCTGGAGGCCCTCCAGAGTGATCTTCGTCTCGCCTTCGAGCCTCCACAAGACGAGTCCCGAGTGCGCGCATAGTTCTTCGCTCTGCGACAAAGCAAGATGTCCATGCGCGACTACGTCCAGAAGACACGCCACCTCGCGTCCTGCATCGTCACCAATCCGATTGACATGGCATCTCAAGTCCACGTCTTTGTGTTCGGCATGCGTGAAGGCATGACGCGATACTGTCTGACTCGAGCGGAACCCTCCTCTCTCGAGGAGGCGTTTGCTCTCGCACTTCGTGAAGACTACGTTGTGGCGGCGTCGTACGCGCGGGCAATGTCCGCGGAAGCTCAAGAGTCAGCACCGGAGCCGATGGAGATCGACGCGATTGACGCGTCGAACAACTGTCGTCGTGCAGTCTCTCGTGCGAATGGTGGTCGTCCCAGTCGATCCCTCACTTGCTTCCGCTGTCGGAAGGTTGGACATCGCGCGGCAGAGTGCCGCGCGCCCGCGCCAGTACTCGCGCATACCGTCGATGCCTCTCCTACCGATCAGCCAAAAAACGGCCAGGGCCAGTAGGCGCGGGGCGCCCTACTGGCTGGAATGGAGTCTGGATCCCCCGGTGGCAACCCAACCTTCTAGCCCTCGTGTGCTACACGCACACTTCAATGCCACCACAGCGTCGGGCGACTCCAGACTGATCATCATCAGCCTCCATGTCGCCGGCGCCCGACGTCCACCACGCGCGCTTGTGGACTCAGGAGCGACAAACAACTTCTTCCGTGAGTCGTGTCTGTCGACGCTACCCAGCGAAATCGCTGTCCGCAACGGTCGCGGACAGGTTGTAGTCAAGCTTGCTGACGGAAAGCCGCGCCACGTCTCGCGGCGCGAGATTACGTTGCCGTACACGTTCGACGGCTTTCGCAGCAATGACGCCTTCCTCGTGATTGAGATGAACTACGCATTTGATTGCATCCTGGGCATCCCGGGGTTGTCTCGGTATCAACCAGAGATTGACTGGTTGGCCCGCTCGGTTAAACACCGCAGCTGTTTCGACGTGAGCGAGGTGTTCACCCACCTCCTGGTTGCCCAGAAGGACTGGCCCCACGTCACCGTCGTGGACCAGTCGTCGACGACGCAGGCTGTACACAGAGTGAGCGATGGCCCTCTCTGCACGGCTTGTGCAGTGCTGTTGCACGAGGGCTCCTCGCCGCGAGGCGAGGACGAGAACACGATGGCGGTCGAGCTGGGGCTCCCGCAATACGAGCAAGCGGTCGAGCATGGGTTCCCGCGGCGCACCACAGCGGTCGAGCATGTGTTCCCGCAGCACAATATGGCGGTCGAGCATGGGTTCCCGCAATGCAACACGACGGTCGAGCAGTCGAGGCTCCCGTCACACGACGGTGGTCGAGCAGTTGGAGCTTCCGCCGAACGATCACGCGGTCGAGCAGTGGCCCCCGCGTGTGACCGGCACAGTCGAGAGTTAGCTTCAGGGTCTAGAGCGGGGTGATACATCGTCCAGCGAGAGCGATTCTTCCTCCTCGAGTACACACTCGAGGCGCCGGGCAAAGAAGTCGAAGCGCCGTCGTTTGAAGCCACGACGTGAAACCGCACCAAACGGCATCTCACAGACGGAGTCGGTCTGTGTCATTGAACACGCGGACGACGGCATGGGCCGTCCGCGCACCGTCGATCTTGCGTGTCCACCTCGCGACGCTCAATCGATCACTCGGCTTCCAGGTCTCTCCTGGAAGAACTTCCTTCGTGGTCTCAAGGTTGGCGAGGTTGAGCAGGTCTGCCTGATCACAGACACTTCGCCTACGCCACTCGAAGGGAACACCGTCAGTGATGACGACGGATCCACCCGCCCCAAGAGCGCCGAACCGAAGTCCGCTCGCGAGGAGCGATTCGCAGCGCAGTCCTGGGAGTCCTTGCGCGAGTCTGGTAATCCAGTGTACGAGACCGTCCGCGAATACGCGGACATCTTCCCCGATAAGATTCCAGCCGAACTGCCTGCCGATCGAGGCGTCCGCCACGAGATCGATCTCGCGCCCGGTTCGAAGTACTGTGTGACGCGGCAGTGGCCGCCGCCGCGAGACCAAGTCAAGGCCATCGACGCCTTCTTCGAGAATCGCCGTAAAGCGGGTCACGTGCGTGAGAGTGTCTCTCCACATTCGAGCCCAACGTTCTGTGTAAAGAAGGTCACAGGCGGATGGGGCATCTTCATGCCTTTAACAAGTTGAATGATGCGACCATCCCCGCGCAAACCCCAATTCCCCGGAAGGACATGGTGCTCGACACCATGGCGGGCAGTGTCATCTTCAGCGCCATCGACTTGACAGCACCCCCAGCGGTATGCTCTGGGAGTGGCTTGTGATGCCACAAGGCTTGAAGAATGCTCCCGCCGCGTTCAATCGCATGATCTCCCATGTGCTGCGTCCGCTTCGAGACTTCGCACCGAGCTACTTCGACGACATCTTCGTGCACAGCCGTGCTGAGGGTGGTCTCAGCGCGATAGAAGCCCACTTGAGGCACTTAAAACAGGTCTTCCAAGTGATGCGCGAGAACAAGTTGTACGCGAACCTGAAGAAGTGTATCTTCTGCGCGCCGGAGATTCCGGTGCTGGTCTGCTTCGTAGGCAACGACGGCGTTCGCACCGACCCGGAGAAGGTGTCCTCTATCTGCGCATGGCCGACACCAAAGAACCCCACTAAGTTGCGTCAGTAGTTGGGACTAGCAAATTATCTCCACAAGTACACGAAGAATTACGCCGGACTGATCCAGCCCTTCTCATCACTCCTGAAAAAAATGCCACATGGGTCTGGTCACCCGCGCACCAAGCCGCCTTCGACTCAGTGAAGAAGAGCCTTGCTGAGGCGCCGATCCTAGCTCCTCCCGACGACTCGAAACCTTGCGACGCGAGCGACTTTGCCATCGGCTGTGCGCTGATGCAGTTTGACGACGAAGGACGTGAACGGGTCGTCAGCTATCCGTCTCGACAGATAAAGCCAGCGGAGCGCAACTATCGTGTCCACGACAAGGAGCTTCTCGCGATGCGCTACGCTCTGATCAAATTCAGAGTGTACTTACTCGGCGAGTAAACTTTCGCAGTGTATACCGATCACGATCGCTGAGGACAGCGATGAAGAGCCCTCATCTTTCCCAGCGAATGGCTCGCTGGTTATCGTTCTTCTCCAAGTATAATTTCGTGGTTCACTACAAACCCGGCAAGAACAACATCCTCGTCGATGCTCTGTCTCGTCGTCCAGATTACGACCCACGCGATTCGCTGGGTCGACAACCGCTGCATGATGAAGACGACGAAGACAACTGTGCTATGTGCTTGGCGTCGGGATTGAACCTGACGAGCGCGTCTTCAGAAACCCCACTCCGCGACGAAATCCGGACTGCTTATGAATTCGATCCGGTCTATTCGAGTATTCTGGAACATCTCCGCTCGCCCAGTGAAATGACACTGAGTGCTTTGTCCCGCTCCACACGCCATCAGATCGATAGGTATCGGATTGAAGACGGGCTGTTAACGTACAGCATCGATCGCTTCGATGCTTCGCGTGTAGTGGTCCCCAACGACCCTGACTTGCGCTCGCGGATCATCCACGAGTTCCACGATATCCCCCTTGGCGCTCACTTGGGTCGTGAGAAGACATTCGCCGCAGTGTCGCGCGACTTTTACTGGCCCCACATGTATAAGTGGGTGCGCAAGTGGGTGAGGACCTGCGAGATCTGCCAACGCGTGAAACCGTCCGCGTCATCGCAGGCTCCCCTGCGTCCCTTACCAGTGGCCACCGAGGCATGGCGCTCGGTGTCGATGAACTTCGTCTTTGGCGTCCCACCCGACTCCGCCAGGCGCTCCGGTGTCCTGGTATTCGTCGACAGGTTCAGCAAGATGGTTCACCTCATCCCGGTCCCGGATACGATCACCGCGGCCGATACCGCGGTGCACTTCGTGGATGCAGTCTTCCGTCACCATGGCATGCCCGAGTCTATTGTTTCGGACCGCGATCCGCAGTTCACGTCTGCTTTCTGGACGAAGCTCTTCGAGCTATCAGGGACAAAGCTGCTGATGTCGACGGCCGCTCACCCGGAGACAGATGGCCAAACCGAGCGAGTTGATCGCGTCCTTGAGGACGTACTTCGCAGCTATGCGACGTCGTTCACGAGCTGGAGCTCGTTCCTTCCGCTTGCTGAGTTCGCGCTGAACAACGCGATTCACGCGTCGACTGGCCTGACTCCTTTCTTCATCAACAACGCTCGGCACCCTCGCGTAAACTCGCACCGCGCTTTATTGGGCCATTTACGGTGACTAAGGTTATTGGCGAGGCTTACACACTGGATATCCCCACGTCGCTGCGGCTACATCCGACGTTCTACGTCGGACTACTGAAGAAATACCTGCCCCCTACGATTCCTTCTTCGACTCAGTCTCCTGAGCCGCCGGCGCATATAGCGGCCGCCCCGCCCGACGCGCGCGCCGAACCATCGCGCCATTCACACCAGGCGCCTGCTCCACCGTCCCGCTCTGCAGACTACGCGCTCAAGAAGCCTCACGCGCGCTAAGAGTTCCCGATTCGACTTCTGACGAGTCGACTTGACGAGTCTCAGTCGCAGTCCTCACGGCCTTTGCAGCCGCGTCCTGAGCCTCCTCCGCCTCCTGGTACACCGTCCAGAAGCTCCTCGCGAGATCTTCCTCGCGGCTCCCAACCAGAACGTCAGTCGTATCAGCGGGACGGTCCCCCGCCGATTGTCGACTCAGCTGGCGAGATTTGCTGGATAGTCGAGAAGATTGTCGATGACGAAGACCCGCCTCGTCGGTCGGGGCAGCGCCATGTGTCCACCAGTCGCACGGCTCCCGCCGCGCGCCGCTATAGGGTACGATGGCTTGGCTTTCCGGCGGACCAAGATACGTGGGAGCCCGCGCGAATCTCCTTCGCGATGTCCCGGATGTGATCCAAGAGTACGACTCCAGTCTTCCTGCCGCGGAGAGCGCCGCGAATAATCACGCGGCGGCCGAGAACGAGATCTCCAGTCTGCGCGACCACGCGAACGTGATCGAGAACGACGCTGCAGGCGATCACGCGAGCGTGACCGAGAACGACGACCCGAGTTCTCGTAATCCCAACGGAGCGGCGGAGATGCGTTTCGTCGAGATGAGTGTCGGCGCGAGACGGTGCGATTAGTGGCGCTGGCCTTTTCGGACAGCGAGCGACGGTAATGCTGGATCCAGGCGTTCACGCGATCGCTGAGCGGATGCTCAGCGACATGGGCTCTCCACTCGTCCGTAGTCGGGCGAGACGACACACATCTCCTGCAGCCTTCAGCATTTCGCACGTAGCAGATACGGTCGTCGGCGTTCCAAGCGCTGTCGCAGATTCGTACACGCAGCTCGCCCAAGGAATGGCCCCCGATGATTTCTTCCCTGTATACGATCCAGTCGACGAGATTCTCTTCCTGCGCTTGCGTCCGGTTCCAGCGCCGGATGAAGGCGCACCACGACTCATGCAGCGCACTGTGGTCGACGCCGTCCACCGGCTTCTGGCGCAGCGCACGAAAACGCCGGAAGAGGTCCTTCATCTCGTCCAGAGTCTCCGGATCTTGCGCTCCGGAGATGTCATACAGCGGCCAGGGTCTCAGCGCCATGTCCATTACGTGGGTGCCGCGGGCCGCGGTCGTCGCGCTCATCAGCGACGTCGTCGTCGCTGGAATCTGCTGCTGCTGCTGCTGTTCCATCGTCCGCGCCTGTTGCCTGTTGTGCAAGTCGTGCTGTACTTCTCCTGCGTGGCGCAGGATCTCTCCCGTCCCCGCCTCGTTCGTTCCTGTTGGCCACGATTTTCTTCTCGTTTCCCTTTTGATTGATTTGTTCTTTGCCCATCGCTTATGTTGCGCAAGTGCAACTTTAAGAGGGGTGATGTAGTGGGCCACACCATTACATAAGTAGGTAGATTTTATTACAAAAGTAGGTGCAGCTAGCGTGTGCTGATCTGCCGTTATCCTATTGGTTGATATATGGGGGGACAGACCCATTATCAGCCAATAAGGGGTTGACGTGTATTTGAGTGGTCAGGGCAAGCTGCCCTGGACCGAAATAAAAACAGAGTTGATTTTCCTTCAGACAAAGCACTTGGATTCACTATCGTGGAACTTGCACGCTTCCTCATTATTACGTGTAAGCTAGTAACGGACACTCTAGGCCCGTTACAATAGAAGGGTCCGATCTTGTAAAAACGTAGCCCGTCATGCCTTCGCGCATACCGAACAAGAGCACATGGACCTAAGCGGTCATATTTATGGGTTTGAACACGATACACGACGCGAGTGTCGTGTGATCTGGACGTAGTCCGCATCTACATCGTGCCTTGCCGAAGGGCGAAGACGTTTACCCGAATTCGAAATTATTTAGAAGGTGGCTCGAACGCGAGTCGAAGATTAATCGGGATAGTATCCAGAGTTGAAAAGGCGTTGAAAGCGAGGACCAACTTGCCGAGAGTCCATTCTGTGGTTTTCTCATACAGCCGCGAAAGGAGGATGGTGCCTTTCGTGGAAGGCCCCTCAATTAGTATCAAGGCGATCGCGATCGTGATCTCTCGAAGCCAAATGCTCAGCGGAAGTCGATCTTCTCCGGCATTGACGTACGTGGACGTCTCTAGTTTCACGACGCTGTTCGGTCAATATACGCAAGGGAGTTGACACGCGCCGATTCGCATCGGCGAGCTCCTGTTCCATCATTTTTTCTGGCGCAAGCCGCTGCTCGTCGGACGTCGCTGAACGCAGCAGCGACGTGATGACAGCTTTTCCGGACACCGCCGCAAGGCAGTGGAGAGCTTTCCCCTCGATACGAGTGAGATGGAGGAAATCAGCGTGGTCGATGTCTTGGCTCATGTCCAACTAGGTCATTGGAAGGTCTACGAAGTGTAGCGGGCCAGGTATTTACTCCGTTACTCTCTGACACAATAAAGTTGAGGAAGCTCGCAATAGGATGATTCAGTGTTAGATAAAGAAAAATTCGATTTTGACAAGATTTTATGACCAAGGTCACAACCCTGGCCACCCAAATACATGTCATCGTCCAATTGACTAAAAAGGAGTCTGGCTACACAACTAACAGTCCGTAGTATGGCAGCAGCCGCTCAGCACGCGCTAGACGTATTCTGATGCATCTACTTATGTAGAGAAAAAATGGATACTTATGTAATGGCGGAACCCATTACAGACCATATAATTTGATGGTCTACATAACTGCGAGGCACTCGAACCATACTTGCTCTTGATAGGACTATTCACCCTACAGGTATATCACCGTGGTCTTGCATCAGACAAGTTCCTCACCCGATTGCGCAGGTATCCGTCACGACTCAAAAAGCGGTTGAATGCTTGGGAATAGAAGGAATATATCATCGTAAGTATCGCTGTGATGTAGGGTCCTGACACTCGCCCCATTCTCATTCACCAGCTTTCGCAACAACTACGCACACTTCCCGCCTTCGATACTTCACTTGGTTTTTTCAGTATAATTGTCCAACACAACTGACGCTGCGACGCCACCGGTTTCAACTGTGTCCTCGATCACAGGTGAGTCAGCATCTGACGTACGTCTACTCGAACTTGACACAGTTTCGGCAGGTTTGTCAGCAAGTGGTATCACCCCAAGTTAATTTTCCGCACTGGAGATGCCTACACTTCAATCGGAAAGGTACATCTCCATGGCTGTCTTAATGCATGATGTAGGTATAGTCTCGAGTAGAACATGAGTACCATCAAAGTACTCGCTCTGTAACAGTTGTTTTATGTCGGTGAAGTCGTCGTGCGCTCCTCATGAAACCTTAAGTTGCCATTACGAGCTGATATCACCTCAGCTGTCACCAGGTCAATGAACTTGTAGCCTAGGGTAGGCTCACTGTATTCCAGTAATATAAAAAAATATTGGCGCTTGCTTCCAGCGTTTCTTACAGCGGTTATGACTCAGAGACAACACGCACGTGTACCAAACGGATCCAGAAAGTCATCTGCCACTGGAGCATCCTCGTTAAGTCTCTGGATCGGTGTCATCAAACCCAAAGGCTTTGGTGGGCGACCCGTTCAACGTCGTCATCCCACTCAGGAATGCTTTACTTTACATGGAGTTGAACGGATGCATGTCCGTCGTCATCTCTCTGACCCTGAGTAGACGTACACCGTCGAATCACTTCTCATTGTCATTATTCTGTGGCAAATAGTGCTCGTAAACCGCCGCTCAATCTTATGGTCGTCATAGTAGTTACATGGCTCATTGCTTGCAAATTCGTCTCCATGGTCGGGTCGTAGATGCCCCACCTTTTCAGGAAGTGATTTCCGGTCTGGTGAACAGGACTTTGATGTGGAACATTTCCTTACTAGTGGGAACGACCACTTGCACCTTTTAGACCCATCTAGGGCTAAGAGAAACCTATTAACTTCACACACAGACTGCTCATTCAAAAATCAGACATCCACCATGAGAGTCTCCAAAGGCTCCGACTTTCGTGATGGAATCCTTGGGTAAAAAATAATATTTGTATGAATGGTAAAACGTAACCCATATAAGCAGTAGCCATCTATAAATGAAACTAATTAATCTAAGTATCATATAGATACGCTTGGTGTTATTTAAAAGACATTCGTTTCACCCAGCTGACAGCATAAGCAACGATAAGTAGCCCGGTTCACTGAGTGTCGGATTAGCGTCAACTTAACCAAGAGTTTTTCTCCAACCCAAGGTCGATTTTCTGTCGCACGAGATTACACCGAGTGGCATACGCGCCGATACGAAGAAGAAAGGCGCGATCGCTGAGCACTCCTTCTCGAAATCAAAGAAAGGGATACAAGCCTTCCTCGGCGCACTTAACATCCTACGGCCGATATATCCAGACGTTGGCTGATTATGGAGCGGTGATCAACCAACTCAAGGAGACTGACTTTGGTCCAGGGGGCGAGAGATGTTTTGCTTCAATCTTAACTCTAAAATCGATGTTAGTTTCCAAAGCGTTTTACGGTCCCTTGTTCATGGGACCAAAGCTTTGATGAAGTAGGTCGCCTGCTTTTTGACTATCCATATATTCTTTCAGTGCTGATATCAAATGCTCTGTACAAAGACGGTAAATTAATCGCACATCATGCAATTGATTAATGTGCGCAGCATTAAAATCCAAGTGGTTTGCTGGTCAACTTAACATTTCCCTTCGTATGGATGTAATGATGCTCACCGTCGCACTCGGCGTATACACCATGTCGGCCAGGCCACCGTCCTCGAGATGGCAAGTTGCCTGATTAGCAATACGCAATAGCAATACCCACAAACGGAAGCGTGTTAAGTTGGACCATTCGCAAAGGCAAGTTGACTGGCTTGGGTATTTCCGCCCTTGGTAGCTGTCACGATGAGGTGATAGCTCACATTTACGCCATTAAACGCCTCGCCACCGCTGCTTCAAATGCGCAGGTTCATAGCGACTTGGTCTCTCACTGCACCACGGCTGCGGACGCGGTGGGGATCTTAGAGACCAGGAGATATATGTGCATATGCGCTACCGGTCCTCTTCGTCCAGGCCTCGTGATGATGGAGAACGGTCTGTTGCTGTTGGTTGGGATCCTCTCGATTGAAGTATCGGGATGGTGAATGGCTAGACCTCGCTCGCGAGTAGGAATGTCGAAGCATTCATCATCTTTGCTACGAAGTCCTCTCACACGGACTTTCTGCGGTTTGTCCCGTATTCTAAAGCCATCGACGTATGTCAAACCCAGCATCAGGATCCCGATAACTAACTTCCAGAACAGCTGACCCACGTTTGGCTCAACTGGATTGTGTCATGACTCCTGTGTGGGTCCTTGTGAGTTTGGCATCAGTTCTTGTTCCTAGTAAAAGATCGCTGATTCCCAGGAAATGGATGGTTTCGTTATAGGCCCTCCGCCCTCCCACTGGATCTTCACCGCACGTGATGTAGCAGCGTGCACTCCAGACGATGCAGTGGATTGAACCAAACCGCTTGTACAGCACGTTGAGCAGCAGACTGTTTAGGATACTAAGCAGCAGGCTTACAGAAGATTGAACTGTATGTTGCACAGCAGCTTGTATAGCCTGTTGAACCGCTACCAGTGCTTGCAGCGTGATCAGGGATGGTTGTTGCTGTTATTGTTGTAGAAGTCCTGGTTGGCCTGCTTGTAAATATCAAACCAGAACATCAGCATGTAGACGCAATCGCTGCGTTATATGCGGCGCAGTAGAATGGGTACGCCGTGCGAGCAGCTTCATCAATACGACGCTCCTTCCCTTCGTCACCTATCGTAGGTGCCGCCGGTGGCCACACCGTGATTGGTTCGTTGAAGGCGAGAGCTTTGCATCACTTGCAAGGTCGATTGCGGTCGTTTTACACGGTGAAAGCCCAACGAGCAGTCCTGGGCCTTCTTTATCTAGAATAATTTCGTCCACACGACGTACAAAATGACACAAGATCCTGATCGGCTTGTCTCGCAGCTTCCTCGAACGATCAGGATTCGGTGACTGGCCGGTGTGCGCCGTGCACGCAGCTTACAAGTGGAATTTGGCTTGGCCGTTTGGGCAGCTCGTACACCGCTTCTGGTCTGTGGCATTCATAATAGCTTGGGCTATTGCCTATTGCGCTTGCGTCCTCGGATTTATCATTTTACTGTCCTTGTCCTTGAGAATCGTCTGCTTCGACGCGAGGTACTTGCATGGGCTGCTCGACTGTCTGTCTGCTCTGCGGTCACAGCTGACCATGCTGTTGTTCTGCAGCACGCGGCCGCTGTCGAGCTTTGACGAGTGTCAGGGACTTACGATCATGGTTTTTGATCCAATTGCCATGTTTGCAAGCAAGATCTTTGAAAGCTTCCACGCTGTTCGAAAGTAGTAGGCGTGCATGTAGCTACTCCGCGAGCTCACCGTTAGCATGATGTAAACGTGTCACCTTCTGCGCAATGTTGTCATCGTACGACGATCCATACGCGTTTGCCTTGGGCCTGCGCCTAACAGGTTATTGTAGTTGTTTATCAGGATTACTTTTATCACCAGCCTTGATGTTGCATGATAGCATCGTACAGCATAGTGGCAGCGTCCATTTTGCTGTGGATGTCGTCAATCTTGAACGTTGTACGCAAGTCAACGGACAGCGACAGCACGAAAACTGAGAATGTCTTGTTCTTAAGCGGCTTGTTCCCGTACGAGGTACTTGTTACGACGCATACGTTCCTCTTCATTGTAGCGCTCCGAGCTGTAGGGGTTCCACGAAGTGCAGCAAAATATCGCACTTCCAGACCTTGTAGTTGGCCTTTACACGGAGCTTTGGTAGCTTAGTAGGAGGCGTGTGGATGAGGACCTTATCGTACTCAGCCAACTCATCCTCGTTGTAGCGGCCAGTGCGGTTCATTGTGTCTATGAGCGCAACAAATTGCTGGGGTCTCACTCGCCGCTTGGTTGGACTGAGAGGGATTGTCAACTGTCCGCTATTCACAATATCCACGACCCACCGAAACGGAGGACATTATTCTCAAGTGCCTCGACACATTAGCCTGTGAGTTCGACGTCGAGGCTCATCGAGGTATCTGTTTAGGAAGGCGGTTTTAACATCCATTTGAAGGATCTCAAGGTCAAGGAGTGCTGCAATTGTCAGTAAAAGTCGCAGCACTTCCATGCGGATCACTGGAGAGAATATCTCATCGTAGTCAATGCCATACTTTAGCAAAAAAAACTTTTATTACTAGGCGAGCTTTATAGCGGTCAATACTGCCGTCTCCATTGTATTTTACAACGAATGCCCATCGACACTGTAGGGCCCTTCTCCCTGTCGGTAGTTTTGTGAGGACCCACGTTTTGTTGTCAATCAATGATTTGAATTCGCATATGGCTGCCTTCTCCCAGTGTTGTGATTCTGGTAGTTTCTGGGATTCTAGGAACGTCTGTGGTTCATATGTGTGTCTGATAGCCAATAGAGCGTAGATATGAGTGAGGTGCTCTTTTCGTTCGTTAATGTCGAGTGGATCATATAGTAGACACGAGTGTCCATCCTCGTTCTGAGCGTTCGTGTTGTATCTGACTTTCTTCATCTTTACCGCTACATCTGCGGCAAGCGCATTGACGCTGCGTTTTAGTAGTGAGGCTATCAGAGGGAGCAATTGTGGTGTTGGTAGCGACGGTGATAGCTTCGGTGCGGGGCCGTTTTGGTCCGAGCTTGCTGGTGTATTGAGGAATTCCAAGTGTGGGAACTCGTCTTCGCTAAACACAACATCCCTGCTGTAGATAACACGGTTTTCTTCCATGTCAAGGGGTCTATATCCCTTTTTATTTGATGGTATTCCTAAGTACATGCACTTCTTAGCACGTGGGTCTAGTTTTGTGCGGTGTATCTCAGGATGGTGAGCGTACGCAGTACACCCAAACACTTTGATGTAGTGCGCGGATGGTTTTCGCTTGAGCCATTTATCGTATGGGGTGACCTTATCGGTTACCGAACTGGGAGTAATGTTCAGAAGATCAGCAGCGTGTTTGACGCATTCTCCCCAAAGAACCTGCGCTAGGTTACCATCAATTAGGAAAGCCCTGGTTCGTTCGAGTAGTGTACGCATGCGCCTCTTTGCAACTCCATTTTGCTGGGGCGTGTACGCATTTGTAAATTGTGCGTGCGTAATGTACTTCTGAAAAATCATTTTTTTTTCAAGTTTCTCATATTCTCGGGCATTGTCGCTTTGAAGATGTCTAATTTCTTCATCGTGTATGTTCTCATTGAACTGGAGTTCGCCTTCACCAGCGCGAAAAACGTTTTGTGCTTTCTTGCGAAAATCTTTATAGCATTCGTACAGCTCAGACTTTCGTTTGATGATGTAGAAAAGCATGTACCGTGAGTAGTCATCTATGAAGGTCAGAAAATATTGACACCCCGAGAGTGTGGGGACGGGTAATGGACCAGCCATATTGGAATAAACTTTTTCAAGAGGGAACTTTGCCCGTTCAACGGTACGTCTATTGAATGGGTGAGATGGGCCTTGGCGTATGTGCGGGAAGAGCAAAAGTAGTCTTTCTTGGAATCAAAGTCCTTCAGGGACATGTCCATGACAGTGTTGGCTTTAGCCAGATCCTGCATAATGCGAAAGTAAGAATTACCTATTCGTTTATGCCAAAGTAAAACATTATCAGGTTTACCTGAAGTGTCCACATGGGCTACCTGCCTTGAGGTTGCCGGGCTCGCTTGAAACTGGTAGAGTCGAGTCCCTTCACCAATTATGGCTTCAAATCTGGTTCGGCTAGCGAAGAACAGTTGGCGTTGGGAAAGTTGACTTTGAAATCATCTTCGATGGCTTGGCGCATGGAGAGTAGGTTGAACTTCAGCTGGGGCGCATATAGCACGTTGGTCAAGGAAATTTCTCGTTCCTTTCCTTTCGTGTCCTTGATTGTCATCTTGACATCACCAGCTCCTTGTATCTCAATCTGGTGATTGCCGCCGACAGTGATGGACTTGCCAGCACTTGGGATCAGCTTCTCCAACCACTTCGGTTTGGACGTAACGTGGCGAGTGTAGCCCGAGTCGACAGTCCACACTGGGTCATGCTCCGCATCTTGGGCGGTGAGTCTTACAGCCTCTGCTTCTTGGCTGAGGTCCAGAGTGGTGATGGCTATGATTTCATACTCGTTGTCGGAGTCGGTGTCCTTGCGGCGACCGTGGAATTTATTGTGACTCTTGTTTTTTTCAGTTGTATACTTCTGGCTGCCGTTTCGGCTTCTGTTTTGATTGCTGTCCCGTTTGCTCTTGTAGTCTTTCCGATTTTGGTTCCGTGACTTGCCGCCGAAACCGTTCTTGTAAGGATGCTGTCGAGCTTGATTGGACGAAGTTTGCTGCTTAAAATCGGTGGGGAGCACCGTTCCCGCTTTACCTGACCATTTTGTAGGTGGCGCTGTAGAACATAGCAGTCGACAGTATCGTGATTGGTGCGCAGGCAGTATGTACAATTCATCGTTGAGATCAGAGCCTTGCTCTCTTGGTAGGGAGCTGGAACCAAGGTTGGTTCAGGTGCTAAAGCCTGTAGGGCCTGCTCGTTCCAGGTGTGGTGAAGTGCTTTCTCAGAAATAAGAGAATGGTCCTGACGCGGGGTCACTATCCCGAATCAGTGACAATTTCAAGTGATTATAGAGGATTTGGGTTGTTTGGCACGGGTGCAAGTTGCCTGTGGTGGATTAGCCATGACGAGCAGCACCCCGTATGGAATGACGATGGATCTGATATGAGCGATGTACGAGAAGGCAAGATCCACCAAGACTTACCTCGGATCCACCCTTACTTGGATTCACTAAGATGGATATGGGATATACTATACAAGAGTGGATCGAGTGTGGATCCTATGAAGGAAGGATGGTCGGTGCCCTCTGACGGTGGATCTAGTAGCCACGGCTAATGAAGAGTCAAGATCCACCGCGAGGTACCCCGGATCCCATACTTCTGAGTTCGTATCCAAGGAGGGAGGATCCCGCCTGGAGGGACTTGGATCCAGGGTATAGGGATGAGGGATACAGTGGATCTCGAACTTTCGTGGGACAACGGAGATCACAGACGGTTGCGAGATGATGTTGGATGATTGGAGAGCTCGGATCCACGGCGAGTGTACCATTACAGTGAGGTGGATCCAAGCGACCTGGATCCGGATGAGTGTACCCATAATAGGGTGACCATGATGATTACGTCATATATCCGGTGGATCTGAAGATAACACAGCTGGGATGATGGGTCAAGGGAAGAAGGGACATGCAGCCGAGCCTGGTAAGGGATTTAGCAGATGAAAGACATAGAAGGTAGAAACCCAGGCAGGTATAGGCTTAAATATCAATACAGTCCTCAATTTGCACAGTATCACGCAAGTGCCTTCCTGCCCTCAAGAACCGGAACTACATTGGCCGTACGAGCTCCGAGAAGGTTGGGAATTGCGAATCTAGTGTTGGTAGTGATAACTGGATAATACATTGGCCAGATCCTACAACCGAGTGAGCTTTTCCTTTACTCGTGCAGATCCGACAGGTTAACCGAATTTACTACTTGGTCGGTTACACCCTAGAGGTTCTCAACTCTCAAGATCCCGTCACAGGAGGCGGCAAGTACGACTTAAAGGACAGCACAAAGGCAAGGGAACACACCCGCAAGGCAACCCTACGGCCAGATCCACGATCTAGGCCCCGGATCCATAAGCTCGAATATTCGCTTAGGATACGGAACCATCCACGGACGCAGAGTGAAGATTTTCCACTGCTGCTCCACCCCATCCCCACGTCTCGCCAAGACACTCAAGCTTCACCACTTGAACTCTTCGGAAGTTACCGAGAGAGCAGATCCCGCCCTACCGACGGGTACACAAGGTGAGGAAAGTTCAGCAGAACACGGATCATCGGGGGACCCCCTCCGTTAGTCGGTGTCTGGGCGCAGTTGGTAAGTTGGATCTGGCAATCTCGCAGATTTTGCTGATCCCGCTACACCACAATGGTGCGCGTGCCCGGATCTTTTGGTGACTCGGGATTTCACCGTGAGTCCCAAGAAGATGCTCAAGTGAAGATTGAGCCAGGGGAAGAGGCGTCGTCGGAGGTCGGATCGACGAAGACGCTGCT
Organism: Phytophthora infestans T30-4; assembly: GCF_000142945.1. Lineage (NCBI taxonomy): Eukaryota > Oomycota > Peronosporomycetes > Peronosporales > Peronosporaceae > Phytophthora > Phytophthora infestans. Next base: position 3,261,636 of record NW_003303750.1, on the reverse strand, counting down.
GAATGAAACAAGATCCGCGGATCGATGGAGTTTTGGGAGGAACTCTGTCGACGGAAGAGAGGTGGATCCGGATCTAGAAGAGAAACCTCTCTATCCTCCCCAGGTCCCCTCGGGGACCCCTGCGGATCTTGACGCAAGTCAAGATCCGCTAACAAAACAAGGGAAAGTGAAGGCGAAACGGTATGCATTTGCAGATTCACCGGTTAAGCCAACACCGTACCTAAACCCAAGCCCGCTAGTCGAAGAAACAAGAAAGAAGACGAAAACGAGTAAGACTACGCGGAAGAAGATGCAAGCTCCAGAGTCGGAAGAAGACCAAGCTGGATCCAGGTCAAGCTGGTCCGACAAGGATCTCGAGTTTGTGTATCGCCACCAAGCTTTACGCGACTTCCTGCATCAAGATCCTGTCATGCAGATCCTGAATCCACGACAGATCGAAGATCCAAGGGAACCGGTGAGAGCACCAACGAAAACGGCGAACAAGTTGGTGGCAGTCAAAGATCTATTACGTTTGCTAACGGAGTCAGGCATCGTAGCTGGTGTGTTCGAAGCAGAGGATATCTTCGAGCTAGACCTGGATCTCATAGTATCCGCGACGCGGGACCTCTTTGCCAGAGTTAAGTCCATCACCGGAGAAAGGTCGCGCACTATGGATCCAGTGTCGTCGCCGAGGATCAGCCAAGCTGCGTCCTCAAGCTACGAATCGGCCGCTGAGGATGAGTCAGACACGTCGTCTGAACCACGACGCATGACTTTAGGACCCTCCGGGGCATCCATGCTGGAAGCGCGGGCGAGGATCCGAGGACAGGAAGCCCCGGTGAACGTGAAAGCTCGGGATCCAGTACGCCCTACGCGCGATCTGACACAATCCAGCCAGGATCGAGCCAGATCCGGCAAGAAGCCAGTGGGATTATCGTCAGATCAGGCTCGAGGTAATCGCCTCACGGATCCAGTCCCGCCAGTGGACCAGACGGCCACAGGCTCTTCCGACACTTCCTCGGGCACCCTGCAGCGGCACTTTGAAGCTGCGATGAATCGCTTCCTGGCCGAACAGGGTATGAGAGCGCCCGTGCCACAAGTGCAAGTGCTCCATGAACATGGAGCACGAAACGTGGAGATGGAGTCAGTAGAGGGGGACAACTCCCATGATGAGTTCGACCCAGACGATCTGGATGGCCCATCCACTTCGGCAGCCGTGGTAGCAACGGCCACAGCCGGGGCAGGTGGATCGTCCATGATCCAGAGGGTACGGATCTCAGCTATATCGGACTTGAAGGAGTTCACGGGCAAGGATCAAGATGAGGACCGAGCGAGAACATGGATCAGCAAAGTCAAGTCGGCCCTCATGAGAGATCAAGCGTCGGATGCTGAGAAGTGTCTGACCTTTGCGGATCTGCTAGCCGGGCCAGCCAGGAACTGGTATCGGCAGCTGGGCAGATCCACCAGGAACAAGTGGCCAGATTTGCTGCGCAGTTTCCAGACCCAGTACTGTGGATTGGGAGTGTCGGTGGCACGACAATACTACCATGCTCGCCGCAGATCGGATGAATCCCCGCTGGAATACCTACATCGACTAAATGTGGCCGGTCTACGGGCCAAGTTGAAGATCAAGGATGGGGGATCCAAGGTACTGCGGGAACACGTGGATCATTTCATCGAGACGTTGGGAGATGTGGATCTGGCCGACAGGCTGACCCTGTTACGACTTCCCGACGCAGACGAGCTTGAAGAAGTACTGCGGGCGGTGGATCGCGCGAAACACCGCCAGAAGAAGGCGGCGGTCGGATCCGGCAAGTATCGCCAAAAGGCTCCGACGCCTACGGCCCCAGCTCGACGTGTCCACCAAGTCACGGCGCCCGACTCAGGAACTGAATCAGGATCCGACGGCTCGGACTCCGACCCTGAAGATTACCGTCGGGTCTGTCTCACTGCATCCAACGATCGAACGGCGAAGACAGGAGACAACTCTCGACCGGGGGATACCGTACCCGGGGACCGTGGGATGTACAGATCCCGAGATCTCATGGACGGGGCAGCACAAGTCAGGTGTTCGCAGTGCGGATCCCGGAAGCACACTGAATCTGGATGCTGGAAACATCTGGTCTGTGAGAAGTGTGGCAAGAAAGGTCATCCCGGGGATCATTGCTTCTACGTGTGTCGCGGGTGTGGCGAGATTCACGACGTCGGCAAGTGCCCGATGGAAGAATTCTACAACCAGATCCGCCAATGGTTTGATCCAGCCAAGCACCGAGGGATGTTGCCGGAAGTGGCAGAGAAGATGTTAAACTAGGACGCTCGCCGGGTTTGAATCCGGTACGAGCCGAGCGTTCTAGGTACTGCATTTATGCATTTGTGAACAAGACATCGCTAGATCCAGGTAGCAGGACCCTAGATCCAGTCGATAATACACTTGATCTACATGAAGTGTCAGTTGCCAGGGTCTCTAGTTTGCACCAAGTGGACGAGTTTTCCAGATCCAAAGTCTCTTCAACTCTGGATCTACAAAGAGGAGAGACACGTCGTTACTGGGAGAAACGCCAACATGGTCGATGGTTTGAGCCTACCAAGGGTGAGGTCACTGCAGATCCACCTAAGGTCTGTCTGGTCACTGGATCCTGTGGATCCGAGGATGTTGGATCCATGGATCTGCTAACAGGGGAGTCCCGTGGATACTGGAAGTACCATGCCCCAGGAAAGTGGTTCAGACAAGCCAAGGTAGGGGGCAAGATCAACAATGAAAAAGCAATCCTACTTCTAGATAGTGGTGCCGAGGTGTCTATACTGGATACCGCCTTTGCTCGTAAGGTTGGGTGCCAAGTGGATGGGAGTCGGATCCAAGATTGTGTTGGGATTGGTGAAGGCGTATACCGTACAAACGGGAGAACGCGAATTAAGATCACGCTGGCAGGTTGTTTGGTGTACTGGTTTGACATTTGGGTCGGGGATCTCGCTGGTCAAGACGCCATCCTTGGGATGGATTTCATGGTGCCAGCCGGAGTGAGGTTGGATCTGGCGGATGGGACACTTTGTTTCCCTGACGAGATGCGGATCCAGCTCAGCGGACGGCGGCCGTTGTATGGAGCGAAGATGAGGATCATAAGGGCGGATAAGACCACCTGGATCGAGCCCGGGGAAACTTGGGAGCTGTCAGACCGGTTGAAGTGGGTGGAACATGAGAAACTGTGGGTCACTCGGGGCGAGAAATGGGTACCTACCGTAATCCAAGGACCAGGTCGATCGCAATACCTCCAGGTCACGAACGTCAGCGACAAGAGACTATTACTGGACCATTATGAGGAGATCGGACGATGGTTGGCGAAGGACGGTATCCCTAGGCGACCTGGATATGTGTCAGTGGGATCCCGCCGCTACAGAGAATGGCAGAATCTGGTGTACGAGGCGACTACCGAGATCGAATCTCTCGGAGAGGTGGAGCTCCCGGCGGAGCCAACTGGCCCCTTGGTGGATCGGCCTTCATATCCAACTCCGCGAAAGATCCTGCAGAGAGATCGACAGGTTGAGATCCAAGCAATGAAGGTTGGATCCATGACGGGGGACGATCCCCAGAGTCGGCCCTTAGATAACGCAGGGTCGGTGGACGAAGGATTGCAGAGGGCTAAAGCCGAACAGCCGGATCCCGCCGATCCACAAGTGGATCCAAGCTTTCCACTGGATAAAGTGCCTGGATCCCTATCGAGAGTGGCAACGCTAGTCAAACCCGAACCGTCGGGTTTAGACTCGTTAGAGGACCGGCTGGATCCGACCGGTGACTTCCCCAGTACCAGGATACCCGACCCCACGAAGACAGAAGGGATGACGGTCGAAGGAGAGTCGCGGTGCCTGGATCCAAGGGTGGATCAGACAAAGACCGAAGATGAACAAGTCTGCTACCGTGAAGGCGGGGATCTACACGCCGAGGATCTTGGAGAAGGTATGGCGGTAATCCCGGAGGTACCACTGACCACAGAGGAGGTCACGATTGATGATATCCAAGTGGATCCAGGGGCGAACGAACCCACGGAAGTGGATCGTCTGCGTCAGAAGATCTGGGAAAGCCGACATCTGCTGATCGGTAAGGGTAATGCGTTACCGCCCGCCGCCCGCGGAGTCAAATGTGACATCGATGTCGGCGACGCGAAACCGATCGCTCAAAGGGTGCGGAAGGTGGCACCTCAGTTCCGAGAAAACCTGTCGGATCTGATTAAGGGCCTGCTGCAAGCCAGGATCATCAGCTTCTCAACGTCCCCGTGGGCGTCGCCGGTGGTAATCATCATCAAGAAGAACGGGGTGGATATACGTCTGTGCATTGATTACCGGCTGGTTAACAGCCTGACTCGATTGATGGTGTATCCGATGCCTCTGATCAATGAGCTGTTGGAAGATTTGGATAAAGTACTCTGGTACTGCTCTCTAGACATGGCCAGTGGTTTCTGGGTGGTTACTATGACGGATCGAGCTCGCGCAATATCCGCATTCATCACACCGTTTGGCCTGTTCGAGTGGACCCGGATGCCGTTTGGATTGAAGAACGCACCCCAGATCTACCAACGCCTCATCGATAACGCCCTCTATGGGTTCACCCGAATACCGGAGCCCGAAACGGGTGGATCCGGGGAAGGTGACGCAGAAGTGGATCCATTCGAAGCGGGGGAGCCAGGAGATCCTGGGACCCCGTCTGTGTTAGGACGCAGATCTTACATCGACGACATTCTGATCCCGGCGGAATCGTGGGATCAGTTGTGCGAAAGAGTGACATCCCTACTGGAGGCGTGTACTAAGTGGAATCTCTCTATCAGTGTGGTTAAGAGCTATTGGGGGATGCGCAAGGTGGATTACTTGGGCCATCGAGTTTCCAAGGAGGGATTGGAGGCGAATCCTAAGGACCTGTCTTCATTAGCCGATTTGTCCTTCCCACAGTCGTTACGAGCGATGCAATCCTTCTTGGGCAGTTTGAACTACTACAGTCGGTTCATCGAAGATTACGCCCTGTTTGCCGCGGTGTTGTATGAATTAAGAGAGGTAGATTTTGCTGCGATGACCGCTCCAGCTGTCCGGATGAAAATCCAACAAGCTCTGGCCCAGGAGATGTCGGATCCACGAAGGGATCCAAGTGGTATGACGTCAGAAGAGGACCTAACACAGGAGCTGGATCCACCCCGAGACCAACAGAGAGAGGATCCAGTCTGGATAGAGACGACGGATCAGAACATGGAAAAGGCAGAATCTCGGTGGATCCGAGCTCAACACGCATTCGTGGAACTGAGGAACAGGATCGCGACCACGCCTATCCTCCGTCATTTCGATCCGGAACGTCAACCTACGGTAATAGTTTATGCCAGTGACTGGGCAGTCTCAGCAGCTCTGGTGCAAGAACATGAGGGGATCTGTCATCCAGTCACCTTTGTCAGCCAGACACTGAAGCCGAATGAACTGAACTACGGAGCGGTGGAGAAAGAGATACTTGCGCTCCTGCGCGTGTTGGATCTAAATTATAACCTGCTAGTGGGAAGATCCATCCGGATCCTGACTCGACACTCCACGCTAGCCTGGCTGTTCAAGTCGGCCGGGTTGCAAGGACGTTTGGGACAGTGGGCAGCTTTACTCTCACCTTGGACGCTGGAGATTGTGAAATGTTCGAAAGGGGAAGACGAGATCCTGGGAGTCTTGGCCGCGAGCATCACTCCTCGAGCTAAGATGGATGAGGCGCTGACTAAGATCGCCCCTAAGAAAGAGCCCAAACGCCGGATCCAGATCCCGATCCCGACGGTACAGGTGGATGAGGATCTATACGTCCTGAGTTTCGATGGATCCGCTCGTGTACGACGCGGAGGAGGAGCATACAGTGCAATACTGTGGAGATTGCCCGGATGGGAAGTTGTACGGGCCAGATCCACTTACGCGGAAGGCCTCACCGTCAATGAAGCGGAGTATAACGGACTCCTTCTGGGTTTGGATTTACTAAAGGGACAAGATCCAAAACGGCTGGTGATTTGTGGGGATTCAAATTTGGTAATCAGACAGGTGCGAGGTGAGATTGACTGCAAGGCCCCGGCCCTAACACTGTTACGGCAGAAAGTGATGATCCACCTGCGTGGTTGGTTGAATCACGAGTTGGTACATGTCAAGCGAGATTGGAATGCCAGTGCGGATAGTTTGGCCAGTGCCGCTTTACGGAATCAATGTGGTGTCGAAGTGGAGGGAGAAGCTGAACATCAGGATCTCGTTACGTTGAACCGACTTGACGAAGTGGTAGTGGTTGGATCCGGAAAAAAGACAGTCCAGGTGATGGCTGTCACTAGATCCAGAGGAAGGATTGGATCCAGCCCCCCGATCCTCGAGGAAACATTCGTGAAGAGAGTTCGCATCGAGCGGATCCTCAAAGCACAGAATGAGGAAGCGTGGATCCTGGGACTAAAGAAGTATCTGATGGGGGATGTACGAGACTTAAGTCGGGAGGATGCCAAATCCTACAGCGTTATCGCTACGGATTACGCAGTGGATCTGAACGACTTGCTCTTCTATTGCCCCCCTACGAAGAGAGTCCACGAGGATCGGGATGGATTGATGAGATTGGTGATGCCAGAAACCTTGCAACAGGATGTCCTACACCACTACCACGCTAGCTTGGAAGGCGGACATCAGGGCATTGGTCGGACCTACCAACGGATCCGGGAATGTTTCCATTGGAGAGGACTATTCAAGAGTGTACAACGATATGTCGGTGAATGCGTGGATTGTGAGACAGGCAAAGGCAGACCTACGATCGAAGGGGAGTCACCTGGGAATGTCCGAGCGACTTACCCTTTCCAGATCATAGCCATGGATCATATTCCCTCGTTGCCCAAGTCGTTCAAAGGAAACACAGAATTGTTGATTTGGGTGGACCTGTTTACCGGATATGTGATTGCCAAAGCTAGTGCGTCTAGAACTGCGCAAACCATTGCGGAATCGTACGAGGAGTGTGTTTTCCGAAGATTTGGTGCTAGCGAAATGATTAGACATGATCGGGAGCCAGGCTTTATGTCTGATTTCTTTCGAGCATTCAACCGGATCCTAGGGCAGCGACAGCGAGCAACCATGGCGTATCGTCCCCAAGCTAACGGGTCGGCCGAACGCATGGTGCAGACGATCACGAGAGCACTCAAGATGTATGTCCAGGATTTGGATCAAAGGGATTGGGATGAGTACGCAGAACGGCTCCCCTTCGCGATGAACACCGCCCAAGACAGGATCCGGGGTGATACACCATTTTACTTGGTACATGGGTGGGATCCCAAATCCACCCTAGAAGCGGCCATTCCAGTATGCAGTACCAAGAAGAGAAACCGAGATCCAAGGCGATGGCGATACCAAGTCCAGAAATACTACCGGCAAGCTAGATCCCAGGTGAACGAACGACTGCGGAATGCGATACAGGATCGAGCGGATCGACACAACGAAGACGCCCGTCCACATCAAATCCAAGTGGGATCGCAGGTGTGGCTGTATTTGGATCGAGTGAAAGAAGGGTACGCTCGCAAATTGGCCCATCTATGGCATGGACCGTTCCGGGTGAGAGAGAAGATTGGAGAACATGCGGTGAGGCTGGAAACGGCAGGTACCGAATATCCGCCTGTTCCCTGTAGTACACGTATCCAAGCTGAAGTTGGTCAAAGAATATCCGGATCGGCCGCAGGTCCATCTTTCGGTAGATGCATCCGAACCGCGTCGACTTCGACCGAAGTTCTCCTACCGGAAGACAGTTGAAATGTGGATCTTGAAGCCGACGAGTTCGAAGTCGAGAAGATCACCGATATGAGATCGGAGAAGCGAACTAGATACGGACGGATTTACCGTGAGTTTCTGGTGCATTGGCGTGGATATGACGAACCTAGTTGGGTAGACGAGGCAGATCTGAACTGTGGAGCATTACTCTATGATTTCTTGAGAGATCGTACGAATCGTAACAGATTCGGCGTAATGCAGTCTCATGAAGAAGAGTAGGGAGGGGACCCATGGATGTGAGTTGGTCATATCGATGGGAGGATGAAGAAGGACCCACAGGAAGGGTGTGGGTCAGGAGGAGGAGGATCGCTGATATGAGTTGGTCACATCGGAAAGAAAGAGAAGACGAATCCACAGGGTGGATTAGGAGGAAGAAGTGAATGTTTATGCATAAGAGTGACGTTTTACGTGTGAGGAGTCCTGCTTGATTTCGAGCACGAGCTTTCAAGGGCCCGAACTATACTGACCCGATTGAACCTGGGTCATTGGCGCTAGATCCGGATGAAATCCAGGCGTGGATCCAACCGGATCCAGAATCCAGCCCAGATCCAGGTGTACGCTGAAAGGGTGTATCCAGCCCAGATCCAGGTGTACACTGAAAGGGTGGATCTAGCCCAGATCCAGGTGTACGCTGAAAGGGTGGATCCTGCCCAGATCCAGGTGTACGCTGAAAGGGTGGATCCAGCCCAGATCCAGGTGTACACTGAAAAGGTGGACTAGATTTCTCAACCAACGAAGGAATGTTGTAAGCATATTCAAGTAAGAAAGTGTGGATTATAATAGCTTATGCAAAAAGGCTAGCTCGACCCAGTATCCAGTCGCTAGTTACTGCTACGAAAGGAATCCACGAAGACGGGAACTGGGGGCGTGGTGTCAAAGAGTGATGAGGATCAGGTAGTCTTGGGCTGAACATTGAAGAACTTGCCCACTAGACGCTGGATCTGGCGTCCCGGGTGTTGGCTCAGGTCCCCGCGAAACTGGATGCGCCAAGGCTCGGCTTCGTCGATCTCTCGCAAGGCTTCCAATAGGCTCGTGGGTTCTGGGCGATGGAGGTTGGGATCCTCCAAGTTGGCTTGACGGGATACGGATCCCGGAAACCAAGCTACCTTATCCCCGCGTCGGGGTAGATGCAGGAAGGATGGATCCAGCAAAATATCCACGTCACACCAACCGTCCTGGATTGCTAACACGAGGATCACAAGGACTCTCTTCCAAGCGCGGCCCGCATGGCTGCGTCGGTTACCACGCTGCTTGTTGAAGTTCGACAACCAAGGCAAACCCTGCAGTTGATTCCGAGAAATAGAGAACCGGTGAGTGCCCTCCCATATAGCAACCTGGTGTTTGGGAGGCGAAATCCTGGAAAAGCCCGAACGAAATACCCCCGAGTCGCCCGCGCACATCACCCCCTGAAACTAAACGGAATCCACCGGTGTGGTGGACCAGCGTATCCCACGGGGCCAGCACTTGTCAGTTCCTCCCACGAGGAGTCTGGTGATGAGCGAATACACGTACCCGGCCCTCGGGATGGCGTCCGCTGTCCGAGGGAATATCCACTCAGCCCGAAAAGGCAACTCCAGAAACAGAACCGTGATATCATGGAGATGACCGCGACTCGGTTCAATTTCTTGGCTGACCAAGGCTCGATGTCTCTGGCAGCGAAGGCCACAGGAGCACGTCTACCAGAAATGAAAGCGGCATCCGGACCGAACGGAGCCACGGGGAGCATCCCTGGCAGTGACGAGTTAGGGGGAGCGGGGATCAAGACAGATCCAGGGGATCCGCCACCGTGAGGCGATCCCGGGGATCCGCCACCATGAGGCGATCCTGGGGAACCGCCACCATGGGGCGATCCTGGAGATCCACCACCATGAGGCGACCCCCCTCCACCAGATCCGGGAGATCCGCCACCAGGCGCCCCCCCTCCGCCAGATCCAAGGAGTCCGCCACCACGAGGCGACCCCCTCCCACCATCACTGCCCGATCCACCGTCACTGTCGACGCGGATCGCAGATCCCGCAGTGTCGCCTCCGGATCCGGCTGTGCCAGCGACTTGTGGAGGCGGCGTCGAGAGGGATCTCCGCCGGGCTTCGGATCGGGATTGGGATAGAGCCCGCCGCGTGTCTTCCTCCAAGGCCTCCTCAGCGGCTCGAGCCTCCTCCGAATCCTCTGGACTCTCGTCGTCATCGTCGTCGTCGTCAGCGTCCTCATCGCTTAGAGTGAAGAGATACGGGCCGGCAGACGGCGTACGCTTTGACGACGATCGGTTAGGAGGGCCTGAGCCGTCGGACCAGTCAGATTCCTCATCCTCATCGTCCTCCGAACTACCCAGTCCACACCCAGGGGGAATGACGCGTTTAGCTTTCCCCTTCCCGGGTCCAGTACGGGCCGGCGGAGGGTTGGTGGAAGCGGACTGAGGAACGATGGGCGTCGTTACCGAAGGACCAGCGGTGGATCCCGTCTTGGACGCCAATCCCGATTTTGATACTGCCGTAGATCCCGTTTTGGCCGTCGATCCGGACTTGGACACCGCTGATCCTGTTTTGGATGGGGCAACGGATCCAGCCTTGGACGCCGTAGACCCAGTCTTGGGTCCGGATCTAGATTTTGACGCAGCAGCGGTGGATCCCGTCTTGGACGTCGATCCCGGTTTGGACACCGTCGATCCCGTTTTGGACGTAGCAACGGGTCCAGTCTTGGACGCCGAGGTAGACTTGGATCTAGCGGTGGATCCAGACTTGGATCCGGCATCTGACTTCGAGGGAGAAACGGAAGTCTTGGGCGCGGGTGTAGATTCTGCCTTGGACACAGAAGTGGATCCCGCTTGCGGAGCAGATTTAGAAACCGGATTCGTTTTGGGCTTGGCTTTCGGGGAAGCTCGGACCTGCTTATGGGGACGGGAGGATCCGGTGCTAGGAGCGGGAGATGTACTACGCGGGCGTTTCGCAGTCGACGAATCCGCCCCACTTACCGTCGGAAGAGGAGCAGAAACGCTAGCAGCCTGAGAGGGCCCCGACCAGGGAGGGAGTGGATCCGAGACGGCAGCTGTCACCAGCGCCAGTCGTCGACGTGCCAAATCGCGCTCCGACAGGCCGCGATCGCGCTCCAGGATCAGCTGTTGCTGCTGAGTTTTGGGCTGCGGAAAGTTGATCCTGGAGTTTCGCGGTGGTCGCATCTGCTTTCTTCAATTTGTCACCTAGATTGACAATAACAAGTGAATATGGAGTTACTAGCAAGGGCTAAAAGAGGATCCACGTACTCATGCGGCGAAGCTTGGATTCCAGCTCCGTTAGCGCACGCTCGGCATCCGCCCACTCGGTAGTCGCCTTGTCCCGCTGGAGCTCGCTGTCTGCCAGTTTCGTTTGGATCTCGTCCCGCAATCGATTCATACGCACGAATTCTTCAAGCGCGTAATCTCGTCCGGCAGACGCCCTCTCGAGCGACTCCTTGGTGTCTTGCAACTCCTCAGAGAGTTGAGCCAGGGCTACATCCGGCGACGAGGGAGGTGGATTTGGCGCGGGGGACCCTCCACGCGCCGACCCTAAGGCGGATCCGTCATGGGCGGATCCCACATAGTCGTTAGTCACCACCTCCTCCTGGGTCAAACGCAACTCGTCACGGAGGCGGTCCAAGCTCACATCCGCAGCTGCCCTAGCAGTCTGGGAATCCTCCAGATCCCGCTCGAGGTCGTGGATCCGGGATTGGAGTTGGTGGATCTCAGATCCGGCGAGTGCCATCTCCCTAAGGAGATGGTCGTTGTCATCTCGCATAACGTCTCGTTGACGGGAGGCGCGATCCAGCCGTCCGGTCAGGTCGCGGATCTCGACCGCCTGATCAGCCAACAGGAGTCGCAGGTCCTGCGACCGAGAGGCCGCACGGTGCTCCCACCCCTGGATCTCCATCGCTTGGTCATGGATTTGGGCCCGCAAGGTCTGAAGTTGGGTAGTGTGTAGAGACGCAGCTTGGTCTTGGGCATCTTGAGCCGTCTGGAGCTCCGCCGTCAGGGTTTGCACCTGATCGGAAAGAGCCTGGGCTAGAACCCGCAGATCGGTGGGCGACATGGAAGACGGACTGACCGGAGGTGTGGTGGATGGGACCTTGCCCGACGATTTGCCGGTACGCTTGGCGGGAGACATGTGTCGCGAAGGGGAGAAAGCGGTTGTGGATGCTGGTGATGCACGTCGTGGACGCTGTTGTGCAGCGCCGACCACGTACAGGAGGCGATTGTGGTGAAGTGCTTTCTCAGAAATAAGAGAATGGTCCTGACGCGGGGTCACTATCCCGAATCAGTGACAATTTCAAGTGATTATAGAGGATTTGGGTTGTTTGGCACGGGTGCAAGTTGCCTGTGGTGGATTAGCCATGGCGAGCAGCACCCCGTATGGAATGACGATGGATCTGATATGAGCGATGTACGAGAAGGCAAGATCCACCAAGACTTACCTCGGATCCACCCTTACCTGGATTCACTAAGATGGGATATGGGGATATACTATACAAGAGTGGATCGAGTGTGGATCCTATGAAGGAAGGATGGTCGGTGCCCTCTGACGGTGGATCTAGTAGCCACGGCTAATGAAGAGTCAAGATCCACCGCGAGGTACCCCGGATCCCATACTTCTGAGTTCGTATCCAAGGAGGGAGGATCCCGCCTGGAGGGACTTGGATCCAGGGTATAGGGATGAGGGATACAGTGGATCTCGAACTTTCGTGGGACAACGGAGATCACAGACGGTTGCGAGATGATGTTGGATGATTGGAGAGCTCGGATCCACGGCGAGTGTACCATTACAGTGAGGTGGATCCAAGCGACCTGGATCCGGATGAGTGTACCCATAATAGGGTGACCATGATGATTACGTCATATATCCGGTGGATCTGAAGATAACACAGCTGGGATGATGGGTCAAGGGAAGAAGGGACATGCAGCCGAGCCTGGTAAGGGATTTAGCAGATGAAAGACATAGAAGGTAGAAACCCAGGCAGGTATAGGCTTAAATATCAATACAGTCCTCAATTTGCACAGTATCACGCAAGTGCCTTCCTGCCCTCAAGAACCGGAACTACATTGGCCGTACGAGCTCCGAGAAGGTTGGGAATTGCGAATCTAGTGTTGGTAGTGATAACTGGATAATACATTGGCCAGATCCTACAACCTAGTGAGCTTTTCCTTTACTCGTGCAGATCCGACAGGTTAACCGAATTTACTACTTGGTCGGTTACACCCTAGAGGTTCTCAACTCTCAAGATCCCGTCACAGGAGGCGGCAAGTACGACTTAAAGGACAGCACAAAGGCAAGGGAACACACCCGCAAGGCAACCCTACGGCCAGATCCACGATCTAGGCCCCGGATCCATAAGCTCGAATATTCGCTTAGGGTACGGAACCATCCACGGACGCAGAGTGAAGATTTACCACTGCTGCTCCACCCCATCCCCACGTCTCGCCAAGACACTCAAGCTTCACCACTTGAACTCTTCGGAAGTTACCGAGAGAGCAGATCCCGCCCTACCGACGGGTACACAAGGTGAGGAAAGTTCAGCAGAACACGGATCATCGGGGGACCCCCTCCGTTAGTCGGTGTCTGGGCGCAGTTGGTAAGTTGGATCTGGCAATCTCGCAGATTTTGCTGATCCCGCTACACCACACAGGTTTCCCTCGATTCGGGTGTTCCTTGTTTGAGCGTGTAGCGGTTTTTCGCCAGCTCATGCTGCACTTTGGCCTCGATTTGACGCTTTAGTGCTTCGTGGGGAATGAATTTCCTGCTACCCTTCCAGACCGATAGTTGCTGCTTCCATTTTCCAGGTAGCGCATGGTACAAGTAGAGTGACTTCTGTTCGTCACCGAGCACACTGTTTGTGGCTTCGGAGGCATCCTTCATGGCGGATTCGATGTCCAATTATGAACCCCGTAAGATCTTAACCTTCTTCAGACCTCAGTGCCATCAGATATGATAGCACATGATACGGGTCGCCGTGGATGGCAGTACCTTCGTACTTCCTACAGATCGTCTGGAAGATCTCAAACGCAGTAGTTTTGTCCTTATCCGTGAGAACATGTTGGTCATCGATGGCCTTGATAAGGAAAGCCTTTGCTTTTGCTTCGCTGAGTCGAGCTCAGCATCTGGCTTTTAGCCTTCAGCCTCTCTGCTCGCTTCAGTTCATCTCACTTATGAGCAGAGAATGACTGGATAACGGGGGGATTCTCCTGCCCCATTTCCACATCGCCGTCGTCTCCGGGTGTGAGTGCGTCCTAACTTGCGGAGCTAGCATAAGAGGAGGACTCGCTCGGTGAGGAGCCCACCATTTCGTCGGCCTTGGGAGCACCGGAAGCATCAAGCGTGGTGGACATGTCGTTCATGTCGGAAAGCACCGGTTTGAGTTCTTCATCGGAGTCGAAGTCGTAATCGGAGTCACCGGTGTAGTCGATACGCTCGACGTAGCCGAGGAGGTTCTATCCTTCGAAAACGACAGTGACGCGGGTCTTCCAGATGATGAAGTTCCGGCCATTGAGGCGCGGAAACCCGCAGTCGTCAGAGGTGGAGGCTTGTGTTGAGCTCATAACCTAGTGAGGGTGGTGCAAGGAAGTGAAGCAGCTTGAGTAGAGGAGAGAAAAAAGAGATGTAATTGAATTTTATGAGTCTGTCTTCAGAGAGTTTCCTGGGCACCATTGACATACCTTTCCTGTAAAAAGTGATGTATCGACTTATGCAGGATTGGGTACATAACATATTTTGTATCGTAAAACATTTTGTACAAAAAGTTGTACTATATGTCACCGATTAGGACATATCATTGACAATTTGCAACAAAATCGACATAGACACCGCGCAGATTAACGTTGCAGAGCGCACTTCGTTAAAATAATGCATGTAGTGGTCACGAAAATGTTTACGCTTCCGATTGCTCATGTCATTTTCAAAGGCTCGTCCAATCACAAGAGCACAAAATTCCCCTCAACAGTATCGCCACCACAACATCGTATTGATAATCGTATCACTATGAATGAGCACGTGGAGTCTGCATGTATTAATACCGACAGTCCATGCAACGTGTCGGTGTTAGCTGGAGAACTCGTGGCTGACGAGACCCAGATTCCGAACAAGAAACGCATTCGCAGGAACAAGTACGAGCTGGATCACCTGCGACGCGAGTCCAAGAAACTAGAAGATGAACTAGCACAGCTGCTGCAAATACAGGCACACCGACCCAGCCCGAGTTCAATCAGACCGAAAACAAGGCCGAAAGAGAAGATGGTAGCAGCCCCCGGCCATTGCACAATCGCGCCTCGGCGGCTTGTGCAGAAACCCTCGATGTGGCAAAAGAAGGGGTCGGCCCCCTAGGCAAACGGGTGATCGGATCAGTGGGAGGCGTGGAAGCTCTATCGTGGGGATTCATCGAGAACATCACGGCCGAGCTTCTCATCGAGTCCGGGGCCGTAGCGTGCCTAGTGCACCGGCGGGTACTGAAGCGTCTCGGCTTGACTAACTCCCCTCTCATACCCTAGGTTGGTAGTCTGAACGGTGCGTCCGGGTCTGCGCTCGATATTGAAGAAGTAATCTACTTGCCAGTGACGTTGGGCTCCGTCGAGAGGAGGATACCGTTTGCAGTCGTACGTATGCTACACGTCGACGCCATCCTGGGCACCAACGCTCTCAAGGACGTCCGCGCCGTGGTAGACTTGGATGAAAGTACTGTTACGCTAAAAGACACGGGTGAGGTGTTCCCTCTGGGATCTCCTCGAGTGGAGGAATCTTACCTGTCCCGCATCTCATCTACCATTCGACTCCGCCCTGGTGGACAAGCTCGAGCGATCGCGGAGATTCAAGGTCAACTGGTTGACGGGGCCACCGTCCTCGTAGAAGGACTTGCCGAGTTGGATGACTCCATTAAAGTTGCTAGGACTCTATGCACGGTGTACGACGACCAAGTGATCATGGAAGTGTGCAACCCATCTATCGAGGACGCAGTCGTCAAGAGAAGCACTAGATTGGCGAGTGTTACGGTGATCCCCGAAACCGCGCTTCCTCGAGGAACCACTGCGAGTCTGAAGCACGAGGCCGCCCGGCCCGGCGAGGCTCAGACTATGGACCGAAAACCTCAGGATCATTGGGTCCACTCAGTCATTAGCGTCTCTAGTGAAGTCGCTAAAGAATCCGTACCCGGACTGGATCGGGTACCCAAGGAGATGCTCCGAGTCGACTTAGACGAGTCCAAATTGGGGAGCGAACAGAAGAGAATATTCACGAAGTTCCTCCAACCGTTTAAAGAAATGTTCGTTGAAACCTCGATGTGCCCCGGACGTACGAGCCTACTCGAGTTTTCTATTGATACTGGAGAACACCCGCCTATAAAGCAGCCCCCTTACCGAGTGTCCAAGGCAGAAGGAGACGTGATGAAGTCCGAAATACAGGAATACTTGACATACAACCCTCTTCAAGCCCTTGGGCGAGCCCAGTCCGGATGATCCGCAAACCTGATGGCGGAATACGGTTCTGCATTGACTATCGAAGACCGAATGCTGTCACTATCAAGAACTTCTACCCGATGCCGCTCATTGACGACATTCTAGATGTACTAGGAAGCGCTAAACGGTTCTTTACAATGGACATAGCGCCCGGCTACTGGAACGTCCCGATGACAGCAGATAGCGTAGCGAATACTGGCTTCACCTGCAAATATGGCCTCTTCCAGTGATTCGTGATGCCGTTCGGACTGTGTAATGCCGTACCGGCCTTTGAACGACTGATTAAGACTGTGATTGTTGACCTTAAGTGGCGGAGATGCCTAGTGTACCTCAACGACTGCGTGGACTTCAGCGAAGACTTTCCTACTCATCTAGTGCGACTAAAACAAGTCTTGGAGCGGTTCCGATCTGCTGGGTTCAAGCTCAAGATGAAGAAGTGTAAGTGGGCTTGCGACCAAGTAGCGTTCTTGGGACACATCGTCACTCCTTCTGGAACCTTGCCCAACCCCGAGAAAGTCAAGTCAGTGATGAACGTACTAAGACCACACGACTTGCACACTATGAGGGCGTTCCTGGGTTTAACTAGTTACTTCAGGCGGTACATCCCGGGATACGCGGCCATGTTGGCCCCAATCCAACGGCTCAAGATGAAGGGAGCCCGATTCTTCTGGAGCGAAGACTGCGAAACCGCTTTCCTGCAACTACAGCGTAAGCTGGTGGAACCTCCTATCCTCGTGTATCCCGACTTTTCGAAGCGTTTCCATCTATACGTGGACTTATCTAAACTCGCTGTTGGAGCGTGCTTGATGCAAACCGTGGCCGGGCGCGAGAGAGTCGTAGCCTATGCGAGCAAACTACTAGAAGTCTCTGAGAAGGACTGCGTTCATTAGGGGGACGGTACTTCGGAGATCGAGTGTTGGGGTATTGTATGAACCACGCGCAAGTTCCGCGAGTTCGACCTGTACACGGATTACAAAGCCTTGACGTGGGTCTTCAACGAGACTAACCGTACGAGTAACGCTACTGGCTAGGTGGGCCAAGGAGTTGTCTCAATTACGTTTCAAGGTGTTCCACAAGCCAGGTCTTCTATGGGTCATGTAGAGGGTCTGTCCAGACTGCATACCCAAACCATCAATGCTATTTCTATGGCGGAGCTACTCAACGATGCTGACGAGTCACCCCCCTAGTACAGTCGAAGTTGGGGAGGCTGAGCCTCTCGACTCGACTCTGCTCCCTTCAGAGCCCTTGCCCGAGGACCTGGGCGGGTCTGAACCCGTGGCGTCTCCCGACGAGGAAGAAGTTACTAACCAACTTCTTGTGTCCCCAGTTGATGTGTTCAGGTTACAACAGACTCGCTTCGTGGAAGAGCAGAAGAGAACACCTTGGATCCAAGCTATGATAGCGTTCCTGAACGATGGAGCTCTAGCTCTGGACCCTCAAATGCGCACTAGAATCCTGCTGATGGCCCATATCTAATCGGTAAAGAACGGAGTGCTCATGCGTCGCGTGCACCTGAAGGCTCGCGCTGGACCCACGTCTACTCTTTAAGTACCTGTATTCCCCCGCCCTTTCATAGCAAACGTACTGCATCACTGTCATAAGGATGTACTTGCCGCGCATGTCGGAGTTACTAAAACGCTCGACAAAGTACGCAAGCACGCTTACTGGCACGGCTGGAAGAAGGATGTAGCCGAATACGTTCGAGAATGCACCGTTTGCGGCAGTGGTAAAGGCTATCCCCCTTGGAAAAATGGCCGGATGCAGCGAATGCCAGTACAAGAACCATCCAGCCCTTTCGCTCTTCTAGTGGTGGATGCCATAGGCCCCCTAGTGGCTACTTCTCGAGGCAACATGCTCATACTCGTCTTCGCTAACTACTTTACTCGATGGGTAGAAGCGTTCCCTGTGATCCGCTTAGACACTGTAACGTTCGTGGTGATAATGGTGAACGAGGTGGTCTCCCGGGACTGAGTCCCCGAGAAACGGCTAAGCGACCAAGGATCCAGCTTCATCTCGAACTTAGCACGAACCTTCTACGAAACACTCGGGATCAAGAAGTTGTTTGGAGCTGCTTATCACCCTCAGACCCAGGGTCTAGTCGAACGCTTCAATGGTACGCTGATCAGGATGCTAAAGATGTATGTTAACGAGGCTCAAAACGAATGGGACTTATATCTTCCCCGAGTACTATTCGCATACCGTTCGTCTTATCACGAGACCCTTAAAGACGTCCCGTTATTCAGCCTGTATGGCCGGGACCCGGTGTTAACCCTGGACTTCACTTTTCTCGACACGAACAACGGGTGGAAGAGTAACGAAGTCGCTAGTTACCGACGAAAGCTATTCTTATCTCTACGGGATACGAGACGGTTAGTAGAACGCCAACTCTTGAAGGCCCATGGCCGACACGAGCAACGACTGAGTAACCAGGTATCGATTAAGTTCAAGGAGGGAGACCCAGTATGGGTCTACCAGTACTTCCGGGCTCGTCGCGGGGAGAAGACCACGAAGAAAATCGCTTTCGCGTGGCATGGTCCGTACCGTGTGGTCGGGACTGTGGAAGAGAACTCCTATCGCGTGACCATTCCTTCCGAGTCGTGACTATTAACGTCAATGGATTGACACGTTTCCAAGGGCGGTGGAGCCGACCGTTCCCGTCCGAAGTACCTGATGGAGACCAGACGGGTCCTGGTACTGACAACGACGGACCTTTATCGGAAGAAGACCTCCCGCCTACTAGCTTTGTGAAGAGACTCCTGATTGGAGGGGAAGAGACAGCCCTGACTGGAGTTCCCTGCTCCGTGATCGACACAATCGCCAGACGCAAAAAGAAACGAGAAGAGCAGTTCCTGGTGTTGTTGGCAACCTATGAGTCGCTTTGGAGACCTCGGAACATTCTATTGCCCACCTACGCCGGTCTGATCAAGGTGTTCGAAGAGACCCGTCGTCGGGAGGAAGGCCTACCTGAACTACGTCGCAGCGCGCGGTTGGAAGATGCTAACGGCGCTATAGACGATAATTAGGTAGTCTTCTAGGAGAAGGGAGTCGTGACGGGCCGATCCACTCAGCCTGAGTAAGCTCGTGGCCCCGCCTTCCTCGGAAGTATCCTGAAGAACACTTCTTACGACTCTGTGGATTCTACATTACCAGTGTCTGATCTAACGCCTACCGAAAAGAAAAAAAAAACAATTTACCGCGATTTTAAGAGGAATAACGAAAACAACAAATGGAGAATGAATCGTGGTGAAAAAAAAAACAAAAAGAAACTTAAAAGAGAAGACGACGCCACTACTCCTACGCTCATCCAGTGAAACGGTTCTGGACTCGTACGGATCACTAACTTCTCGACGGTCTTACGTTAGGCTGTTTTGTCGGATTTTTGACTCGACGAATTGGGGGCAGAGTGCTCTCCCGGTGAGCTCGACTTCTGAGGTGCTGACAGAGACCGCGAGGCCAAGCGTCCCCTAGGAGACACTGCCTTCTTCAAAGAAGACGCCGAACGCGACTGCGACCGCTTACGCGTGGCGTCCCGCGATGCTGGAACTGACGGGGAAGTCGTCGTTTTGCCGTCGGTTAGTTCATCGGGAGTGGCTTTATTCCCCTTCGCATGTGAAGGTGATCTCGCCTTGTCCCGCTGGGACTCCTTACTCGCCTTGGTGGCCGAGGGCTTAGTCGGCGACTTCGACCGGGACGCTGAACGCTCCTCCGAACGTGACCGCCGAGACTTCTTGCGCACGGGGGACCTCGATCGTGACCGTGGGGGGGGGGGGGATAACGAACATTCTAACGTATCGGCGCGCGCTTTGAGCTTGCCTTTAGCGCGTGAGGGTGAAGGGGACCGCTTGCTCGACGAGCTAACGCGAGACTTCTTCAGGAAAGTAGAGCTACGGGACGGAGAACGGAAACGATTCGTACGCACCTTCGACTTCTGATACTTGTATGAGAGCTGTAGACGCTTGTTGGGACCCTTGTTGGGACACTTGTTGGGACGCTTGTCGTCATCCGAACTCTCGTTTGAACGAGAAGACAGGCGCAACTTTTTCTTAACGGGGCGGAGCTCTTCGGAGTCACTCTCGGCTTCGTTCTCTTCGTAAGCTGACCCTTCCTCACTCACTTCCTCCCAGACGGCCGTGTAAGTACCGTCGGTACGCTCGTACGACGCGATTCCCGCTGAGTCCGCTTCAGACGAGTCTAGAGGGGTTACGCTGGGTGTTCGAAGAGCTCCTTTCTCCCGTTTACGCGAAAGCTTGGCCGACTGCTTCTGGAGACGAGGGCAGTGACTTAGCGCATGCCAAACCCATTAGAACGATCTTCAACCCATTGAGGTTCGTGATCCTCCTTCGACTTCATGTCCAGCAGAACGAGAGCTAAGGCCCGGTCGGTGCGCTGACTGTCCGGCTTTGAGGTGTTTGGGTCCAGGGCTCCGGTGTGCTCCAATAGCTCTGTGAAGGTCGTGAAGCCTCCCTCATCGATCCGGAGCGGTTTAGGAGCGCTCTTCACTTTACGCGAGTACGGCCCCGAGTCACGCGAGTAGAGGTTGGACAAATTTCGATGACCGGACCGATGTAGGACTTGGCGTCTGGAGCGTTCGGACCTGGTTGTCCCCCCATCCACAGAAGACGACGACGGTGCGCGCAGCTCTCAAATAAAAAAGAAAGCTAAAGTAGCCCCAGGTCTCGATGCAGATACTCAGAAACGAGACGCGTGCAACCGCCATCTCCATCCCAGAACTTGGAGCGGTTGTCATTCCAGAAACGCCAGTGAGAAGCGTGCACGTGCGGGTACTCTTGCGGGTTGTATCACAAGTACGAGCCCGGCCACGGATAAGCTAGCTGGTACGGTTCTTGACCAAGCTCGGCCGCCTCGTAATAAATTCGTTTCAGGCCGTCGACCATTGGAGAAGGAGTCGTGTCCGGCAACTTAAAAGGCAGTACGAACGAAGCCAACAGGTGGCTCATACGCTTCTTACCGGAGCGAGGACTCTCTGTAATCGCCTTCTTCTTCGTCGACCCGGAACTGACGCTCTTGAGAGGAAATCGACCGTCCTGTGTGAAGCGTGGGTGCCGAGGCGGCTTCGCGCGAGTGGGTAGTCGAGACGGTTTAGGCATTATCACAATTGGCCCCGTCAAAGGGTCCGCGGCCTCCCCCGTGTCGTCCAAGATTGCGACAGCGATGTCATCCAGTTCCTCGAGGCCGATGGAGCTGGCGTTCGCGGCGAGAATGTCACGCATGAGGACCCAGAAACGCTCGTCGGCCGGGGTATCGTCGGAAGAAGAACTGTCAGAGTCGGATGACTCGACATTCCAGACGGCCTTGAGTTTGCGGGGCGCCTTACCGCGCGAAGTGGCCATAACTGGGGTAACGAAGAGGGAGGGTGCCGAAGGAATTGTCTGGGGTCGAGGCAAAATTGCCGAATGAGCCAAAAGACTGACCGTCGGTACCTGGACCTCCAGTTCCATCTCTCCCGCAATTCCTGTGATAATGGCGTGTTGGGTGCAAGAGAGACTCTGGAAAGGTACGAGGAATCGGTGTTCTTCTTTTTCCAGCAACAGGACTTGACCGATGGATAACGACTAAGACTGATAGGAGTCAAACATCTTCGAGAAGGTTCACCTCAGGTGTACTCAGTTTCTTATTTACCGAGTGTTCTCTCCTCTAAATGGAACCTCACGCTAGTGTCTTCTACGAGTACGCCCGCTGAGAGCTGCGGCCTGTGTACGTAGGCCCGTAACGGTCTGGGTCCTTACGACTCCTCTACGTAACGTTACCTGGGCGTTCTTGAGCCAAGTGTGGCGTGTGGTCAATATGAACTGCGATATTTGGGGCGACGGTGCGTCGTTGTACCGAGTCGTGCGTCAAGC
This sequence comes from Phytophthora infestans T30-4, assembly GCF_000142945.1. Lineage (NCBI taxonomy): Eukaryota > Oomycota > Peronosporomycetes > Peronosporales > Peronosporaceae > Phytophthora > Phytophthora infestans. Next base: position 3,239,547 of record NW_003303750.1, on the reverse strand, counting down.
TAACGAACTTCGACAACTTCGGGGTGCTACCTACGCGTATGGAGTATGGAGTGCGCTATTCGCTGTGCCTCCTATCTTTCTGCTCAAACGAGAAGAGAAGTATGGTCGCTATGGACGGATATTGCGGAGTTGGTGGATCGCCGGCAAGGTGACTTTCTCCGACTTCATCCAGGAAGTCCTCCTCCGTACAAGGGACTCGAGCATACGCTATTGGTACGCTTTCTGGGACGCTCTCAAGGCCACCTGGATGCGCCTGTACGCTGTGGGAGAAGCCACCTGCTGACTGGTACTACTATGCCTTTCCCTCCGGCTATACATCCCAGTCAACGTATTTGATCTGGTGGAATTCGTACTCCTGGGGCCTGTGGATCTTGGAGCGGTACTGTTGTTCCTACTGGCTTCCAACTACTGCCTCGAGTGGACCGGCTGGAGTCTCACCGACACTATTATCGTGGTGGTCGCCGGTGTGGTATCCTATGCTTGTCGTCAATACAACGAGGGAAGCCCTCTTCGTACCGTCTCCCCAAAATTACTAGTTGAACTAGCTTTGACAAGTACTCGCCGAAACGCTTCCTAACGTAGTATGGCCGAAGATCGGAACATCGAACGTCTAAGGGTCGACGACGACATGGAGGTGTTATATGACTTTCAGGCCGCCGACCCTGACTACAGTGAGGACCGCTCCGAGGACTACCGTGAAGCATTCCGTCCTCACCTACCAGTCGAAGCTACTAACGGCGGAGTCAATATGGCTAACGTGGGGGATGTACGCAAAGGTTCCGTTCGCCGAGGACGGCAAACGACAAGTCGGGTAGGATGTCTCGTACCCGGGAACGGAGGGGTCATTCCATGAGCTCTGCCTCCCGACGGGATGACTCGGGGCTCTATAGTTACTCCTCGCCCGGCCGTCCCGTGAGGATGGTTCCCGTTGAACCCGACAACGCACGTGCCGTCACGAGGACTGACAACAAACGCAGTGAATTATTCTTTTTGGTATAAGAAAAGTAGTGTAGTGTATGTAAGGTCGCGAAGGTGTTAGACCTCTTTCCCTGTTAGCTCTCAGTCTTATATTTCCCTTCTTCTACTCAAGAGGAAGCCAAGCCAATAAACAAACTTCTATTACATCTTACAAGTGTTCCTATCTACCGTTCCTGCCACTGAACAAGACCGTACTCCCTGAACAGCCGCGGACTACCCGACCCTTAAAGGAAGAGGAGGTATACGACATCTTAGCTACCTCGGATATCCGCGTCCAAGCTGTCGTCCTCGAAACGAATACCGAAAGGATGCGCCACCACGCTCGCTGCCTTGTGCGCAACCCGGTGATGATAGCAGTGTTTTATTATCACATCGGTGCTAATCACTTTTCAGAGTGCGCTAGCGGTGGCTTGTACACTTAATGACAGCGTTACGTTGGCTTGCATAACAAAAACCTCTTTGCCGCTATCGTTCTAGACAAAGGTTTCGAGGGAGGTGGCGCTGGAGTCTCTAAACACACGTCCTCGCAGCTCCTTCTTCATTGCCAGAATCGTATCCTCCGCTTGCGGTAGCTGTTGCTTGAATACATCATCTTGTCGTATTAGAGGCCCATGGCACTTTCTCTGAATAAGCGCCTAGAACAGCAAACGAATCAGCCTTCGTGCAAAGGGCGTTTTAATCGACGTACCTTTGTGTAGAATTGACGATCCAAGAGCTGAATTACGTGTCGTTCAAGCTTATATTCGACTTCAAGGTGAACTCGGAGCTCCACGTTTCGAGCTAGTTCTCGACCTCGCTCGATCGACTGCCGCTCCGCAAATCCTCCTTCTTCGGCCGACCAGTCCCTTTTAGCACTTGGTACTTCCACCAGGCCCGGCTTGGGTCGGTATTCTGGAGCGTCGGCGACTACGTTCACATAGCCGTACAACCGGTTTTCTTTATCTCGGGAAGAACAGTTCGGCCCGAGGGCTTCGGTACGGTCGTTGAACAGAGAGGAACAGTCGAAACTGACTTGCTTCGGTTTTGGGGAGTACGTAGGACCAGGGCTCTTTCTACGACAGATTTGGCAGGGCGTACTCCTCTCGAGGATCGTTAAGCGTAGTTGATTCGCATTCTTCTCGTAGAGGTCCGAAATTCTTTTAATTAGTAACTCCTTCGACCGTGAATCAGCGGGAGCAACGATGCGATCGAGTAATTCCTCGGTCCGGGTTAGGAGATCTTGGAGCTTCGAGGGGGCGGGGAGTCATCTTTATTTTCTTCTTCTAGCGACCCTTCACCAATACCCTTTCACACCAGTCACCTCCACTTGAAGCTTCCGCCTTTACGAGTAAGTATACCGCTCGCCGCACCATGGCACGCCAAGGGTCAGGAACGATACCCCGAGATTCCAGCAAACCGTACTCGGTTCGGTTGGGATCAGTAGGGCTCTCTGGAGATCCTCCCAGGGCCAGCGCGATATTATCTTCCACTACTGAGGGGTCCACGGTACACACTTCCCCCGGCAAAGGTAGTAATTTCAGCTCCGGGAAGTACACTACCGTCTTAGGCACATCCTGCCATGAGAACCTCTTCGTCGAGGTCCCGCCTCCATCGTCTCGGTAATCTGAGTCGTCCGAAGTCACGGAATTGATCCGGACCGGCGATATCTCTCTGAAGTTACGGTTGGCGCGCTTCGCTTCTCCGGACGAGGCCAGCGTCTTTTGGAACCATTCCAACCAGTACTCTGGAGTAGATAGTCGACCGGGGGAAGAATCTCGGGTCCTCGCTAGTTTCTCTTCGGGGATGTCAAGCAGGACACTAAATTCGGCAAGCGATAACTCCTTTGACAGTTTCACATTTTCGACCAACCGGCGCTTTAGTTCCACCTCATCGAGAGGGAACAGTCGGTCTTCGAGTTCTTTGTCATACTCTTCTTTCTCTTCTGCCAGCTTGGAAGGCTTCCCTTCTCCCAAAGTATCTAGTTCTTCTTTGGTGAACACCCGTGCGAAGGAAGGTTCCTTCTCTAGCTCATCCTTTGGTGACTTAGTACTGGCGACGTCCTCGGAGTCCTTTTCGGAGGCGCCGTTTCTTCCGGGAGGGGTCACGTCGTCCTTCCGCTCGTGTGGTCCCGCCTTCGAGACTGGGGCACTAGCTTCGGTAGTTCCACACTCTACTCGGGTTGGGCTTTCGAGTACCTCCGTCACGTCTTGGAGTAGCTCCTTCTGTAGAGGGTAGTCATTGAACTCACCCTTCTCCTCGTCTTGATCTAGCACGCTCGAAACCACACTCTTTTGGCTGGTTGACGTCGACGGGTAGGCTCGTTCCGCCGAGGACGTCTGAGGTCGCGGCTCTTCCGCTTTCACTTCCTTGTTGAGTGATTCGTTCACTGCTTCGCTCTCACTTTCTTGGTCATCTCTCGTAACCACTGCTTGGTTCGCACTGGAGCGTTCGTTAAAGGTCGCGGCAATCGAGGGACCGTCCCGAGCCTACCTCTTTTACAAATGCTTCTTGCTCCATCCTCCAACTGTCGTTAGGGTTTGGAATTACCGAACCCCCGCTCCACACGGGCGCCGTACGTCCTTCATCCACAAGCGGCAGTAGCTCTTCAGTTCTCGTCATATGCTCGTTGCTCACGGTCGTTTCATTTCTTTCTCGTAAGGCGGAACTCATCCCACCTTCAACGGGACACACTTCATACCTCCATGTTGACTCCTCCGCGGAGCTCAAAGTGTTCCCATTTGTGTCGATCCATAGACAAGAGGAAGGAGCGACGCTCCCTTCCCCTCCCTATCGCCCCCATCATTGCTGGGTGGGCGCTTGTCCTAGGACAGGTCCCACCGTTGCCCCAGCCGGACCACCAAGTCTCTTCAGCGACGTCTTTAAAGGGCGCTCCGCCAACATGTGACCTGATTCATCACACAGGAAACACTTGCGACCGTTCCTCGGCTGAGAGCTTCGAAATCCGCTAGGAGGGTCACGCTCACACTCAGGACCGATGTGGTCCACTTCCTTACAGTGAGGACAGGTGGCTTTGCCGCGACGACAGTGAATTCGACTACACCCCCAGAGTGTGACATCGACCGCACACGAGAAGACCATTTTGAGTGCGCAAGTCCGGACCCACACGAACACCACTGATAGGCGTAATAGGAAGCGTTCCGGTAGGTTGATAGTGCAGGGATGGGTTCGGATCAGGAGGAGAGTAGGCAGCAGCCACATTCATCGCCGGGGGAGCATAGGCGTCCGTCAAGGGACGCTCCATCAACTGCTGTTGTTGTTGAAGCTGCTGCTGTTACTGCTGAGCGAGTAGATTCTGCGTCTGCTGCATCATGTTCATCATGCGTTCGAGGACAGCGTTCTTTTGGGAATCGCTAGGGGGCGGCACATTGTCGAACTTGGAGTCGTCTTCAAACCGGACGATGCATATTCTTGACGAGCAACATGGCCACAGCCGCCGAAATGGAGTCTATCATGGTCGTGGTGAGAGCGTTCCTCCAATCTCGGTTCCGAAGTCCAGACAAGAAGTACTGGTAACGCATCTGAGGATCGTAGCACTGTGCATCATCGCAGAGGCTCTAAATCATGTCACCCCCACACTTCGGCGGACAGTCCCCGGGGTCGCTTAGTGTTTTTAAGGTACTCAATCAGTTGCAACGGTGTTTGACCGATGAACCGGTTGTGGAACCGAGTTCTCAGGGCCTCAGAGCTGTTGATGCGCGAGTACATCCACCAATCTTCGCCGACCTTGCCCTGCAAGCACTCCCGGAAAGCGCTGAGTCGCAGGGGTCCGTCCAACCCGAAAGTGGCGTTCTCGAAGGCCTCCCAGAATGATCGAGCCTTTCTACCGACGCTCCCTCAGAGTAAAATGGTTGGAGCATGCGGATAGCGTTCCGGATGTTAGTGGGCATACCATACTGGCCACTGGTCGCCGAAGGCGTATTACCATACGTAGGCGAAGCGTAGTAGGAGTTACCTCCATATCCCTAATACGCAAGACCTTGATGTGTTCCGGCAGAGGTCGTAGCTCCTCCGTTTCCTCGTGAAGCTCCGGCTGTTCCCGTAGGGTCGACTCCGTACGTGATTCCACCAGTAGTCGAAGTTCGAGACCCCGGGTCTTGCGTAGGAATTCGAACGGTAGGCGCTGATGCTTGAAAGGGAACACTCTGAGGTGCGGGAACGGTTACTGCTGGAGCGTTCGCCACGCCACTTCGCAAGTTACCAGAGGGCTGGAGACCCCAAGGGGGAGCGTTAGAGGTCCTTGGAGGAATACTCGCCGGGAAAGCACGTCCACTGTTTTCAGGGACAGTCGGTAGAGAGAAGAAGGGGTTGAAATCCTGCCCGTACGTCGTAGTCGGGGTTCGGATTGTGAAACCTTGGTACGACGGGATTGCAGTCCTTACTCGAGTCGTAGGAGGGGGAGTCCCCACGAGACCGTTCCCCTCGGTTCTCTCCATAGCGGCTGCAATCTCAGAAGGAGCCACGGACCTTAACCAGTTGAGGGAGTTGAGTCAGTCTTGCACCGTACCTCGGCCGCTTCCGCCGTCCAGGGTCAGCATCGGGCCCAATTCCTCCGTAGTGAGGGTCGCAGGGACCCCGGAGCCTAAAGCGTCCGCGGGTGGCTCGACACCAGTATCAGAGCCGTTCTCCCGACGTCGATTAGCGGCTTGGTCCACGATGGTCTGCACGCTTTAAAGACCTTGCGTAGTCGACAGCCCGGGTCGCATCCTCGAAGGTACACACTCCCAGTCTGACCTTCTTCTTCTCAGATGGAGGCGCTCACATCTTATCCGGTGTTCGTAGACGCCATTTTGTCCGTCCTTCTTACGTTCTCCGCGAGTCTTCACTTAAAACAAGACCTTCTCCAGCAAGCAGACTACCCTGCTTCTCCACCCGATGTCGTATATCTCCTCTTCCTTCAAGGGTCGGGTAGTCCGCGGCTGTTCAGGGAGTACGGTCTTGTTCAGTGGCTGCAGGAACGGTAGATAGGAACACTTGTAAGATTTAATAGAAGTTTGTTTATTGACTTGGCTTCCTCTTGAGTAGAATGAGGAAAATATAAGACTGGAAGCTAACAGGAAGAGAGGTTTAATACCTTCTCGACCTTACATACACTACACTACTTCTCTTATACCAAAAAGAAGAATTCACTTCGTTTGTCGTCATTCCTCGTGGGACACCGGGAGGTTTGGAAGGGGGCTCGATGACGCGAGGTGCTTTGGTCCCACGACGCCAGGACACCGGCGCTCTGAGATCACGTTATAGGGCCACCCTAACGGGCTCGGGCAAGGGCACGTGCGTTGTCCTGTTCAACGGGAACCATCCTGACGAGACGGCCGGGCAAGAAGTAACTATAGGGCCCCGAGCCATCCCGTCGGGAGGCAGATCTCCTAGAATGACCCCTCCGTTCCAGGGTACGGGACAGTTTGCTGGAGAACTCAGGGCTGACGAGATCCAGAATCCGAACAAGAAACGCATTCGCAGAAACAAGTACGAGCTGGATCACCTGCGACGCGAGTCCAAGAAAATGGAAGATGAACTAGCAAAGCTGCTGCAAATACAGGCACACCGACCCAGCCCGAGTTCAATCAGACCGAAAACAAGGCCGAAAGAGAAGATGGTAGCAGCCCCCGGACATTGCACAATCGCGCCTCGGCGGCTTGTGCAGAAACCCTCGATGTGGCAAGGAATTGCGGAGCGGCAGTCGATCGAGCGAGGTCGAGCTCTAGCTCGAAATGTGGAGCTCCGAGCTCACCTTGAAGCCGAATATAAGCTTGGACGACACGTAATTCAGCTCTTGGATCGTCAATTCTACACAAAGGTACGTCGATTAAAACGCCCTTTGCACGAAGGCTGATTCGTTTGCTGTTCTAGGCGCTTATTCAGAGAAAGTGTCATGGGCCTCTAATAAGACAAGATGGTGTATTCAAGCAACGGCTACAGCAAGCGGGGGATACGATTCTGGCAATGAAGAAGGAGCTGCGAGAACATGTGTTTCGAAACTCCAGCGCCACCTTCCTCGAAACCTTTATCTAGAGCGATAGCGGCAAAGACGTTTTGTTATGCAAGCCAACGTAACGCTGCTTTTTAGTGTACAAGCCACCGCTAGCGCACTCTGGAAAGTGATTAGCACCGATGTGATAATAAAATACTGCTATCATCACCGGGTTGCGCACAACGCAGAGAGTGTGGTGGCGCAATCTATCTGCATTCGCTTCGAGGACGACACCTTGGACGCGGATATCCGAGGTAACTACACATTCTCCTGGTCCCAAGATGACGATTGCTTTGTCATCGTGTGGGTGGCAGCATACGAACCCGTTGAGTTGAATGGGACTAAATGCCGTGGTGTTGAGAGCCAAACAACGGGATGGATCCAAATATCAGAACGGACAAAAGCCAAGGCGACTCTAGTGCGGTCGTCCTCTCGTCGGCATTTCGAGTCAGTTGCCGAAGAAACTCCACAGTTACAACCCTTTCTTAGTTATGCACAGCGCTTTCTTGAGCGACTTCGGACGTAGTACTAGCGGCGCTAATGACTGAGTGGAGTCAATGATCCTGAGGTTTTCGGTCCATAGTCTGAGCCTCGCCGGGCCGGGCGGCCTCGTGCTTCAGACTCGCAGTGGTTCCTCGAGGAAGCGCGGTTTCGGGGATCACCGTAACACTCGCCAATCTAGTGCTTCTCTTGACGACTGCGTCCTCGATAGACGGGTTGCACACTTTCATGATCACTCGGTCGTCGTACACCGTGCATAGAGTCCTAGCAACTTTAATGGAGTCATCCAACTCGGCAAGTCCTTCTACGAGGACGGTGGCCCCGTCAACCAGTTGACCTTGAATCTCCGCGATCGCTCGAGCTTGTCCACCAGGGCGGAGTCGAATGGTAGATGAGATGCGGGACAGGTAAGATTCCTCCACTCGAGGAGATCCCAGAGGGAACACCTCACCCGTGTCTTTTAGCGTAACAGTACTTTCATCCAAGTCTACCACGGCGCGGACGTCCTTGAGAGCGTTGGTGCCCAGGATGGCGTCGACGTGTAGCATACGTACGACTGCAAACGGTATCCTCCTCTCGACGGAGCCCAACGTCACTGGCAAGTAGATTACTTCTTCAATATCGAGCGCAGACCCGGACGCACCGTTCAGACTACCAACCTAGGGTATGAGAGGGGAGTTAGTCAAGCCGAGACGCTTCAGTACCCGCCGGTGCACTAGGCACGCTACGGCCCCGGAGTCGATGAGAAGCTCGGCCGTGATGTTCTCGATGAATCCCCACGATAGAGCTTCCACGCCTCCCACTGATCCGATCACCCGTTTGCCTAGGGGGCCGACCCCTTCTCCTTCTTCGGTCGACCAGTCCCTTTTAGCACTTGGTACTTCCACCAGGCCCGGCTTGGGTCGGCATTCTGGAGCGTCGGCGACTACGTTCACATAGCCGTACAACCGGTTTTCTTTATCTCGGGAAGAACAGTTCGGCCCGAGGGCTTCGGTACGGTCGTTGAACAGAGAGGAACAGTCGAAACTGACTTGCTTCGGTTTTGGGGAGTACGTAGGACCAGGGCTCTTTCTACAGCAGATTTGGCAGGGCGTACTCCTCTCGAGGATCGTTAAGCGTAGTTGATTCGCATTCTTCTCGTAGAGGTCCGAAATTCTTTTAATTAGTAACTCCTTCGACCGTGAATCAGCGGGAGCAACGATGCGATCGAGTAATTCCTCGGTCCGGGTTAGGAGATCTTGGAGCTTCGAGGGGGCGGGGAGTCATCTTTATTTTCTTCTTCTAGCGACCCTTCACCAATACCCTTTCACACCAGTCACCTCCACTTGAAGCTTCCACCTTTACGAGTAAGTATACCGCTCGCCGCACCATGGCACGCCAAGGGTCAGGAACGATACCCCGAGATTCCAGCAAACGTACTCGGTTCGGTTGGAATCAAAAGGCCAACGCGTTTGGGTTGGGGAATATATAGAGGTTCTCGCGAAAAATCTCCCCCGGGCCCGGGCGCAAATTTTATTCTTCCCCTAGCGAGAGGGTTCCCGCGGTAAAAAATATTCTCCCGCGCCCCAGAGGGGAAAAAATTTTCCTCTCGCGCGCAAGAAAAAATATCCAGCCTCTCTGGGAAAACAACTGCCCCCCGAAAAAACCTCTCGCCCCAGATTTCGCCTCCCCTCTCTCTCGTTAAACTGAATTCTCTGAAGTCACGGAATTGATCCGGACCGGCGATATCTCTCTGAAGTTACGGTTGGCGCGCTTCGCTTCTCCGGACGAGGCCAGCGTCTTTTGGAACCATTCCAACCAGTACTCTGGAGTAGATAGTCGACCGGGGGAAGAATATCGGGTCCTCGCTAGTTTCTCTTCGGGGATGTCAAGCAGGACACTAAATTCGGCAAGCGATAACTCCTTTGACAGTTTCACATTTTCGACCAACCGGCGCTTTAGTTCCACCTCATCGAGAGGGAACAGTCGGTCTTCGCGTTCTTTGTCATACTCTTCTTTCTCTTCTGCCAGCTCGGAAGGCTACCCTTCTCCCAAAGTATATAGTTCTTCTTTGGTGAACACCCTTGCGAAGGAAGGTTCCTTCTCTGGCTCATCCTTTGGTGACTTGGTACTGGCGACGTCCTCGAAGTCCTTTTCAGAGGCGCCGTTTCTTCCGGGAGGGTTCACGTCGTCCTCCCGCTCGCGTGGTCCCGCCTTCGAGACTGGGGCACTAGCTTTGGTAGTTCCACACTCTACTCGGGTTGGGCTTTCGAGTACCTCCGTCACGTCTTGGAGTAGCTCCTTCTGTAGAGGGTAGTCATTGAGCTCACCCTTCTCCTCGTCTTGATCTAGCACGCTCGAAACCACACTCTTGTGGCTGGTTGACGTCGACGGGTAGGCTCGTTCCGCCGAGGACGCCTGAGGTCGCGGCTCTTCCGCTTTTTCTTCCTTGTTGAGTTCTTCGTTCACTGTTTCGCTCTCACTTTCTTGGTCATCTCTCGTAACCACTGCTTGGTTCGCACTGGAGCGTTCGTCAATGGTCGCGGCTATCGAAGGACCATACGGGCCTGGTCCCGAGGCTACCTCTTTTACAAACGCTTCTTGCTCCATCCTCCAACTGTCGTTAGGGTTTGGAACTATCGATACCCCGTTCCACACGGGCGCCGTACGTCCTTCATCTACAAGCGGCAGTAGCTCTTCAGTTCTCGTCATATGCTCGTTGCTCACGGTCGCTTCATTTCTTTCCCGTAAGGCGGAACTCATCCCACCTTCAACGGGACACACTTCATACCTCTTCGTTGACTCCTCCGCGGAGTTCAAAGTGTTCCCATCTGTGCCGATCCATAGACAAGACGAAGGATCGACACTCCCTTGCCCTCCCTCCCGCCCCCATCATTGCTGGGTGGGCGCTTGTCCTAGGACAGGTCCCACCGTTGCCCCAGCCGGACCGCCGAGTCTCTTCAGCGACGTCTTTAGAGGGCACCCCGCCAACATGTGACCTGATTCATCACACAGTAAACACTTGCGACCGTTCCTCGGCTGAGAGCTCCGAAATCCGCTAGGAGGGTCACGCTCACACTCAGGACCGATGTGGCCCACTTCCTTACAGTGAGGACAGGTGGCTTTGCCGCGACTACAGTGAATTCGACTACACCCCCAGAGTGTGACATCGACCGCACACGAGAAGACCATTTTGAGTGCGCAAGTCCGGACCCACACGAACACCCCTGATAGGCGTAATAGGAAGCGTTCCGGTAGGTTGATATTGCAGGGATGGGTTCGGATCAGGAGGAGAGTAGGCAGCAGCCACATTCATCGCCGGGGGAGCATAGGCGTCCGTCAAGGGACGCTCCATCAACTGCTGTTGTTGTTGAAGCTGCTGCTGTTACTGCTGAGCGAGTAGATTCTGCGTCTGCTGCATCATGTTCATCATGCGTTCGAGGACAGCGTTCTCTTGGGAATCGCTAGGGGGCGGCACATTGTCGAACTTGGAGTCGTCTTCAAACCGGACGATGCATATTCTTGACGAGCAACATGGCCACAGCCGCCGAAATGGAGTCTATCATGGTCGTGGTGAGAGCGTTCCTCCAATCTCGGTTCCGAAGTCCAGACAAGAAGTACTGGTAACGCATCTGAGGATCGTAGCACTGTGCATCATCGCAGAGACTCTAAATCATGTCACCCCCACACTTCGGCGGACAGTCCCCGGGGTCGCTTAGTGTTTTTAAGGTTCTCAATCAGTTGCAACGGTGTTTGACCGATGAACCGGTTGTGGAACCGAGTTCTCAGGGCCTCAGAGCTGTTGATGCGCGAGTACATCCACCAATCTTCGCCGACCTTGCCCTGCAAGCACTCCCGGAAAGCGCTGAGTCGCAGGGGTCCGTCCAACCCGAAAGTGGCGTTCTCGAAGGCCTCCCAGAATGATCGAGCCTTTCTACCGACGCTCCCTCAGAGTAAAATGGGTGGAGCATGCGGATAGCGTTCCGGATGTTAGTGGGCATACCATACTGGCCACTGGTCGCCGAAGGCGTATTACCATACGTAGGCGAAGCGTAGTAGGAGTTACCTCCATATCCCTAATACGCAAGACCTTGATGTGTTCCGGCAGAGGTCGTAGCTCCTCCGTTTCCTCGTGAAGCTCCGGCTGTTCCCGTAGGGTCGACTCCGTACGTGATTCCACCAGTAGTCGAAGTTCGAGACCCCGGGTCTTGCGTAGGAATTCGAACGGTAGGCGCTGATGCTTGAAAGGGAACACTCTGAGGTGCGGGAACGGTTACTGCTGGAGCGTTCGCCACGCCACTTCGCAAGTTACCAGAGGGCTGGAGACCCCAAGGGGGAGCGTTAGAGGTCCTTGGAGGAATACTCGCCGGGAAAGCACGTCCACTGTTTTCAGGGACAGTCGGTAGAGAGAAGAAGGGGTTGAAATCCTGCCCGTACGTCGTAGTCGGGGTTCGGATTGTAAAACCTTGGTACGACGGGATTGCAGTCCTTACTCGAGTCGTAGGAGGGGAGTCCCCACGAGACCGTTCCCCTCGGTTCTCTCCATAGCGGCTGCAATCTCAGAAGGAGCCACGGACCTTAACCAGTTGAGGGAGTTGAGTCAGTCTTGCACCGTACCTCGGCCGCTTCCGCCGTCCAGGGTCAGCATCGGGCCCAATTCCTCCGTAGTGAGGGTCGCAGGGACCCCGGAGCCTAAAGCGTCCGCGGGTGGCTCGACACCAGTATCAGAGCCGTTCTCCCGACGTCGATTAGCGGCTTGGTCCACGATGGTCTGCACGCTTTAAAGACCTTGCGTAGTCGACAGCCCGGGTCGCATCCTCGAAGGTACACACTCCCAGTCTGACCTTCTTCTTCTCGGATGGAGGCGCTCACATCTTCTCCGGTGTTCGTAGACGCCATTTCGTCCGTCCTTCTTACGTTCTCCGCGAGTCTTCACTTGAAACAAGACCAAATAGATAGTTTGCTGTATAACCAGCAGAGAGTGATGTAAAATATTTAGCGAGAAGATCACCCCACTCAACAAAAATTATGGACGGCCTGCGGCGTTGTAATAAATATGGGTGTGGTGTAGCGGGATCAGCAAAATCTGCGAGATTGCTGGATCCAACTTAACAACTGCACTCAGACACCGACTAACGGAGGGGGCCCCCGATGATCCGTGTTCTGCTGAACTTTCCTCACCTTGTGTACCCGTCGGTAGGGCCGGATCTTGCTCTCTCGGTAACTTGCGAAGGGTTCAAGTGGCGAAGCTTGAGTGTCTTGGCGAGACGTGGGGATGGGGTGGAGCAGCAGCGGAAAACCTTCACTCTGCGTCCGTGGATGGTTTCGAATCCAAAGCGAATATTTGAGCTTATGCATCCAGGGCCTAGATCGTGGATCTGGCCGTAGGGTTGCCTTGCGGGTGTGTCCCTTGCCTTTGCGTTTCCTTTACGTTGTACTTGCCGCCTCCTGTGACGGGATCTTGAGAATTGAGAGCCTCTAGGGTGTAACCGACCAAGTAATAAATTCGGTTAACCTGTCGGATCTGCACAAGTAAAGGAAAAGCTGACTATGTTGTAGGATCTGGCCAATGTATTATTCAGTTATCACTACCAGCACTAGATTCGCAATTTCCAACCTTCGCCGAGCTCGTACGGCCAATGTAGTTCCGATACTTGAGGGCAGGAAGGCACTAGCGTGATACTGTGCAAATTGAAGTCTGTATTGATACTTAAGTTTATTCCTGCCTGGATTTCTACCTTCTATGTCTTTTACTTGTTAAATCACTTACCAGGCTCGGCTGCATGTCCCTTCTTTTCGTGACCATCATCCCAGCTGTATTATCTTCAGATCCACCGGATCCATGGCGTAATCATTATGGTCACTCTATTATGGGTACACTCATCCGGTTGCTTTGATCCACTTCACTGTACGTGTAAGCTCGTTAAGGTTCGAGCTCTCCAATCCTCCAACACCACCAAGAGTAATGTTTTAACTAAGTGCTTCTCTAGCTGAGTTAAAGTGATACTCGTCAGCAACCACGGCTAATGAGAAGTCAAGATCTACCACGAGGTGTCCCTGATCCCATACTTCCGAGTTCAGATCCAAGGAAGGACGATCCCGCATAGAGTGACCTGGATCCAGGAATGATGGATGCAGTGGATCGCAAACTTTGGTGGGACAATGGAGATCACAGACGATCGCGGAACGAGAAGTGTTAGATTTGAGATGGAACAGAGTAGTATTGGCAACGCAATCTCTCACATACTAACGTATTCGATAAACCGGTTGCTATCAATAGCAAAACCGATATCCGTAAGAAGATTATTTCTAAGATTCTATGGCGGACAAGCTGAACTATCCTAGCTATACCCGCATGTGATCAAATTCCCAAATACTAACAACAAGCGCGTCTTCCACTTCATTGCATGCAACGCATTGATGGATGGTAAGAAAGATCCTCGTAGAATTCAGGCCCATGTGAAGGAAGTGCTCAAGCGTTACTGCTCTTACAAGGGGATAAACGATACATTGGGCCTCTTTCGTAGCATTACGCCAATTGACCTTCAACAGCTCGTTGAGGTTGAAGATTCTATGAATGTGGATACTGGAAACGTAGACTGCAAACGTCACTCTGATAACGGGTACTCGACCATTCATATTCTTACGAATTGTACGCTCTATTCATCAAGAACATTGGGATGCTCCAAAGCAAGTATCAGTGCCCTGAGTGTGAGATGATATATGCAAGCTCACACAAGCTGCAAAGTCATACGAGAAATAAATGTGAGCTCGATTGTTGAAAGTTTTCCGGCCGAGCCAACAACCTATCGCCCGGCTCAAAACACCATCAAATCGATGATTACGAAATACTCCATCAAATCCACTCACCAATATCTAGATCATTTTATCGCATATGATTTCGAGGCTATCCTTAAGCCGACGCTAGTGAAGCATTGAGAGAATACTACGTTCACGAACGATCATATCCCTGTTTCACTATCGCTGTCAGATAGCTTAACTTGGAGGTATGCTGCTTTGTAAATGACAATCTGACAGAATTGATAACGGATATACATTGCGAGTGTGTCGGTCACGATCCAACGGTACAATAGAGATAAATTTGAGCCCCTTCTGCGGAAAATCATCGCTGGGCACGGGTTGACAGGTATGGAGATACCACGAATTGAGCTTGGTAAAACCTACATTATGTCAGAAGTGGACAGCTGGGTTAAGGAAGGTAGATATGGTAACTGCTTCGACGTTCACGTCAATATTGACTTTGAGAAGCAAATGCCCTACTACGGTGCCACGGAGCTGGCTACTGAAAGCTGATTTAAGCTGATTTCGGAACAAAAAACCGTAGTTTGGTTGAGAACGTAGAAATACGGGAAAATATCCTTTCCTAAATGCAGACACATCGGATCTTGTCATCGCACTTGAAATCACCGAGAAAGGTAGTTGCTAATTGTTGTGTTGGAGCCCAGGCGCTGTGCAAGAAGGCAAGCGAGATAGATTCTAAGGTAACACTAAAAATAGTTATGCAAATCAGACTGACATTGGGCGATTTCAGGAACAAAAACCGAAAATTGATGGGTTTAAAATCCCCTCACACAGTGCGAACGCGTGGCAAATGGATCTTGCATTTTGGGGTAAACAACCGATTCTGACTGCTATCAATATCATCTCACGTATTCGCTCTTAGCTAACAAACAATCAACAACTCTGTTGTGTGCTATTAGGCCATTTGCTCGATTACATAATGTTGATGTCCTAACGAGTGACAGTGGTAATAAGTTCATGAATCAGAATGTTCAAAGGTTCTTCCAACCTAAAAAAAATTGAGCATTACAATAACGAGCCAGGTGATCATGGGACAATAAGCAAAATTGAGCGTTTCAACAGAACGGTAAAGCAGAGACTTACAAAAATGTCATCAAAGAGGGTCACGCAAAAGCTAATCACTGATGCAATATCTAATTACATCTATACATTTCATCGTTCTATTGGAATGAAGCCAAGTGAGGCCAAAGGTAAAATTATGAAGACTGAGCTAGCCCATAATGAAGAGGCACCGGACAGAACCAACAGCGAGTTGGGGATAGGAAGCAATGTTCTTTATCGTGTTAAGAAATAAACGCTCAAAAAAGAGGCAGCGCGCCGGAGCAAAAGCTGTGTATACTATTAAAGGCATTGTTGGCTGCCGAGTTCAAATTCGATCTAAGCATGACCATACCTTCTACAAAGCTCCAAATGATCTTAACATCGTGCAATCTCAAACGACAGATGCTGCGATCAATAGAATGGATATTATCGAAGTGAAGCAAATCTAAGACCATTAGAAACTGGAAAATGGGAAGTACAAATATTTGATCAGTTGAGTAAGAAGCGAGCTTAATTCCTGGGTCCCTCAAGCCATACTTCGGCTAGTCAATAGGAATCGGTGATCGAATCTTGAGAAGAAGTACTGGGATAAAAAAACCTGAGCCAAACATTACTTCGTTGTAGCACTAATTTAGCTCTCAGCTATTTAGATAGATATATTTCGATATACCTACAAATGTATAGCTATGTGTTCAGCCTGCTATAAAACCCAACGTGAGCTCAGACAGCTACGGCGGATGCTGTGGATTATCCAAGAGGTCAGTAGGATCAAATATGAGCTGACTCATCTGGACCCAGTTGCCTGTTTTCGCTCCACCGTTGGCAATAGAAAATACCGAGAGGGTTTGGAAAATATATTTGGCATACCATTTCACTGCATCAAGGATTGATATTTGACAATGCTAAGTGAAAGGAATCAGATTTGTCATTCTTATAACTATTCAAGAGCCTTTTTTAATGTGTGCTAATGATATATACGATTCAAATGAAGTTTTCCAATTTCAAATCGTTAGCTCAACGAGACCAAAAACGCCAAGGCATACTCGAACGTGCTCAGCGTCGTGTTTGGGAAGCTTCGGCTAAGCAAAATATGTAAACAGAAGCTCAGTGGGCCAGTAACAGAGCTAAGGGTATTATTACTGACCCGAAGAAATCAGCTGAAAAAGGGAAGATGGATATCATGGTTGGTTCTAATGAAGAAACGCCCGCTACATTTAATGCTCTGCTTGCGGAAAAATTAAAACAATGTCTGGCTAATAGAAACACCAACAACAAAAAAAATCTCAACTAGTTCGGATACAAATAAGGACTTTATCCAACTACGAGATGAAACTTGATCTTCCGTGTCGATGGGTTTTGTGCATGTTTGAGCATCAGATACGGTCAGAGTGTTATCGATTCCAACGTCAACTACTGAAGGGCGTACATTTGCTGCAGCATCAGAAACGTCACGAGTGATATCAGTTCCCACATCAACAACTAAAGAACGTACATTTACTGCAGCTTTTCCGGAAATTTATCGCTTAAAGATCCGCATCAATCATCAGTACGATATACTCCGTAGTAACTATTTCCACGCGAAATGCGATGTGCCTTCTAACTCAATACGAAGTACAAATTAATCAGAATGATGGCCGTGAAACGCACTCCTACGAGCAATCAAGGCTGATAATCGCTGCAAACAACCAATCTTTAGCCAATACTAAAGTAATACAGATTTTTTCGGACCAAAATGATGGGAGGCGAAAGTTAATTCTGCGAGATTACCAAGCAGGTCGTGCCATTATGTGTAGAATGATTCTACAAGAGCTCCATTATTAAACGAAAGATAAAAATAGAGTCCAGCGTAATTTCGATTATTTACGCAGGATGTCGCTCGTGTGAGTGACCATCATTGTGCTCGAGGTGGACATAATTACAAGCGACATCGTCTTCCGACGTGAAAAAATTGCAATTTTTATGAAGTTAGTATGTATAAGGTGCTTTTTAGCATCCAAGATTGCGGCAGCAATGTCGTCCAGAAGCTCGAGACCGATGGAGCTGGCATTCTCGGCGAGGACGTCACGCATGAGAATCCAGAAGCGCTCGTCGGCCGGAGTGTCATCGGACGAAGAGCCGTCGGAGTCCGATGACTCGACGTTCCAGGCGGCCTTGAGTCTGCGATGCGCCTTTCCGCGCGGGTGCCCATACTGGGGTGATGAAGAGGGCGGGTGCCGAGGGAGTGTCTGAGGTCGAGGCAAAATTGCCGAATGAGCCGGAAGACTGACCGTCGGTACCTGGACCTCCGGCCCTGTCTCCCCCAAGATACCTGTTATAACTGGGTATTGGGTGCAAGAGGGACTCTTGAAAAGGACGAAGAATCGGAGTTCTCCTTTCCCAACTACTGGGCTTGACAGATGGATGGCGACTAAGCCAGATGGGAGTCGAACAACGTCGAGAAGGTTCGCTTCGGGTGTACTCAGTTTCTTATTTGCCGAGTGTTCTCTCATCTAAATGAAACCTCATGCTAGCGTTTTCTACGAGTACGCCGGCTGGGAGTTGTGGCCTGTGTACGTAGGCACCGTAACGGTCTGGGCCTAACGACTCCTCTACGTAGCGTTACCTGGGAGTTCTTAAGCCAAGTGTGGCGTGTGGTCAAGATGAACTGCGATATTTGGGGTGCCTGTGCGTCGTTGTACCGAGACGTGCTTCAAGCTAACGAGCTTCGACAACTTCGGGGTGCTACCTACGCGTATGGAGTATGGAGCGCGCTATTCGCTGTGCTTCCTATCGTTCTGCCCAAAAGAGAAGAGAAGTATGGTCGCTATGGACGGATGTTGCGGAGTTGGTGGACCGCCGGCAAGGTGACCTTCTCCGACTACATCCCAGAAGGCCTCCTCCGTACAAGCGACTCAAGCATACGCTATTGGTACGCTTTCTGCGACACTCTCAAGGCCACCTGGATGCTGTGGGAGAAGCCACCTGCTGGCTGGTGCTACTATGCATTTCCCTGCCGCTGTACATCCCGGTCAACGTCTTTGATCTGGTGGGGTTCGTACTCCTGGGATCTGTGGGTGTGGGTGCTATATCGTTACTCCTACTAGCTACCAGCTACTGCCTCGAGTGGATCGACTGGCGTCTCGCCGACACTCTTGTCGTGGTGGTCGCCGGTGTGGCATCTCACGCTTGTCGTCAATACGACGAGGGAAGCCCTCTCAGAACCGTCTCCCCGAAAGTATTAGTCGAACTAGCTTTGACAAGTACCCGCCGGAACGCTTCCAAGCGCAGTATGGCCGAAGCCCGGAATATCGAACGTCTACGGGTCGACGACAACATCGAGGTGTTATATGACTTTCAGGCGGCTGACCCTGACTATTTTGAGGACTGCTCCGAGGACTACCCTGTAGCGTTCCAGCCTGACCTAGCTGTCAAAGTTACTAACGACGGAGTCAATAGAGCTAACGTGAGGTGTGTCCGCAGAGGATCCGTTCGCCGAGGACGGCAAACGACAAGTCGGGGAGGATGTCCCGTACCCAGGAACGGAGGGGTCATTCCAGGAGCTCTGCCTCCCGACGGGATGACACGAGGCCCTGGAATCACTCCTCGTCCGGCCGTCCCGTCAGGATGGTTCCCGTTGAACTCGACAACGCACGTGCCCCTGACCGAGCCCGTTAGGATGGTCCTATAAGGGGGTCCCAGAGCGCCGATGGCTTGTCGCCGTAGGACCAAAGCACCTCGCGTCATCAAGTCCCTTCCCAGAAGCTCTCTGTTGTCCCACGAGGACTGACGACAAACGAAGTGGATCCTTCTTTTTATTATAAGAAGTAGTGTAGTGTATGTAAGGTCGAGAAGGTGTTAGACCTCTCTTCCGGTTGGCTCTCAGTCTTATATTTCCCTCCTATTACTCAAGAGGAAGCCAAGCCAATAAACAAACTTCTATTTTCAACTTAGTAGTGTTCCTATTCATCGTTCCTGCAGCCACTGAACAAGACTGTACTCCCTGAGCAGCCGCGGACTACCCGACCCTTGTAGGAAGAGGAGGTATACGACAACGACTGGGACGCGTCCAAGGTCAAGGTGTCGCGTTCCTTGAAACTGGATGAGCGTGAAATTAGTGGTATTTACAACACGTTGTTGCCAGCGCCCAGATCGGCTGTCCAGGTGGCTAAGAACGGCGATGAAGATGACGTTCCAATAGAAGTGGAACACCAACCGTTCCAGACGAGCCGATGGAAGAAGAAGTGGAGGAATATGTCCAAGACGTTGATATGGACGAGTTGGAATCAGAACAGAGTGGAGCACTTCAAGCGCTGCCATCTCCGGTGGAGTGAGGAACGGCAGGATTGGAACTTATAGCGTACCATTGGCTGCCAGAGGCGTTCCCCGAGGAGCGCCTGCTATTCCGCCCTGATACGGAACGCTTAAGAAGATCGCGAGAGTCTATTTTTCCTACTTGTGAACGGAGCGGCGGATAACGCAGAGCACAAGTCGGACGGAAACAACGTCCCGCCAGCTCCGAAGCGTGCCAGGATCGACGAGAACGCCTTAATCGCCGAGGCAGTATTAGCGTATGCTGCCGATACGGGAGGCAAATACCCCTAACGCGTTCCAAGAGAAGTTGCTTGTGCTAACAAGCAGAGGAACAGCATCAGGGTATGAAGGAGAAGGTGCAGACTCGCGCTGAGAGCGGAACGAGGACTATCGTTCCACATGGAGCACCTGCTCGTCCTATCGAAAATCGCTGGGTGCTTGCCAAGAAGCGTGACGAGCATAGACAAATTATTCGATACACGGACGAGCTCAAGCACATCTTTAGGATGAAGAAACCTGGCGAGGCCAAGCTCATTCTAAGTAAGGAGATCCGTTACGGCATTCCAGATGGAACGCTCATGATCAAGCATACTAGATGCATTAACGACATCGTGGAACGCTTCAATCAGCGTAACTCTAAGACGGTAGAAAACGCATACGCGTCAAACGTGAAGCTATCGACGGCTGTGTCGCCGACGGTCGAGCTGGAGCGCTTCGAGAAGGTGTTGGACCGCTTCAAGATGCAGTCAGAGCCGTACCGCTCCGTGCTCGTGTGTCTGGTGTACATGGCTCTTAGCCTGTGCACGAAAGCGGTGCTATGACCACGACGGATGCACAAGGAGACGGGTCAAGAGCAAGTGGGAGCGATGCAGATTTGAAAGGACGCTATTACACTGGAGAGGAACACTAGATATCACGCAAGGGCCAAGCATGTCGACATCCGTTAGAAAGTGGAACGTGGAACGGCTAAGGCGGACTACGGCGACGCGCCGTTACTACTGGACGACAAGCTAACAAAGTTGCTTGGGATGAAGACCCTGGCATTCCAGCGCGATGCGACCGGCAATATTATCAAGGCTACCGTGCAGTAGTGATGAGTGGTGGTGCTGCAGCTGCACCGGCTCTGCACAGTGAGGCGTGACCGCTGGAACGGTTACCGAACCGTTCCACTATCGGCTGGAACTGCTTCTGGAACGCCATAGGGTAATCACATGTTGAAGCGCTATGATTGGATGAAGGCACATGACATTAGTGATTACGCCACACTTACGATAAAACAACAAGAGGAACAACAGAGATATAGGGCTTAGACAGACATGTTAGACAGTTATGGTAAGCACTAATTTACTCATTTCGGTATTTGCGTCTTACTCAACAAGCCCCAAACCAATAGATTTCTATTTGGATTTTTTGTCCAACCAAATCGCCGAGACGAGCAATAAAGTTTCAAGAAAGTGGCAGAATTCGCGGTTGCGCACGATGGTGATGACGCCGGAAGTACATCGGGGCAAGATTTACGTGTGATAAATGGTTTAGCTTGCCTAAGCAACACAAGCTGGTGATGCGTCTGCTAGGGGATGGATAAGCCTCCGTTGACTTTTCCGTACCTAGGGAACTGAAATCGGTACGCTTCTTCCTTTTGGCCGACATCAAATCTGTTGAAAGCGGAGTCTACTATCGACCGACATCAAACACGTTTGGTGCTCTGGGTGCATTCGTCTTTGTCGGCAACGCATGCTACGGCTTGCAGATGACACTGAATCGGGAGCATGGAATCAAGGGTGCACCATTGAATACTTTTTAAAGTGGCTGAACGGCGTTGGTATTGCGATAGATAGCCTGTACTTCACGTTCGTGGTTCCAAGTCACTAAGAAAGCAAATTTAAGAAGCAATCGATCCGAACGGGTTCCGATTCAGACTCGAAGCGACCAGGAGCTGCTGCCAAGGTCAACCAGTTTGTAGCTTCTTTGGACGTAATCGGGGAACACGGCCAATAACAATCCTGGTTTGGAGGGCCACGTATGCGGTGGAGCACGTGGTAGTGGAACAATTGCAAGATCCTACGTACGGCTCACATTATTTATTACGGGGTAGCAGCGGAGCCAAGGTCCAAGCGAAGGGCTCAGGGCAGAATACGAGGCTGGTAGGTGCTACATGTATTTGTCGACCGCCGAGCTATTCAACACGGTGAGCCGCAAGCATGTGTACGCATGGTAATAGCTGAGCTGAAGAACAAAAGTGGAGCCAAGTTGCGATCTTGCGGGGCTTATCCATGAACAAACTTGTATTCTACGGTTGTAATGAACTGTCTAGGCGTTATAGCGACGTGATTGATGAGCATTGATATGCACCAGTAGTTACGAAAGTAACTACACCGAAGCTGATATTTCAATCCTGATAAATATATGTTTTAATATAATATAAAGTTCTCTGGATTTAAATCCAGTCCAGAGTTGTTACAACGATCTGAACGGAGGTCTTAATTATTAAAACACGGGGAAGGCTTCGGACGCTTTGCCGGGGCCGATAGTGATCATGCCTAAACCGTCTCGTCAACCGACTCGGGGGAAGCCGCCTCGGCAACCACGCTTCACGCAGGACGGTCGATTTCCGCTTAAGAGCATCAGTACCGGCTCGACGAAGAGGAAGACGATTACGGAGAGACCTCGCTCCGGTAAGAAGCGTACGAGTCACCGGTGGTTTTCGTTCGTGCTGCCTTTTAAGTTGTCAGACTCGACTCTTTCTCCAATAGTTGACGACCTGAAACGGGTTTATTACGAGGCGGCCGAGCTTGGTCAAGAACCGTACCAGGTGGCGTATCCGTGGCCGGGCTCGCACTTGTGGTACAACCCGCCAGAGTACCCGCACGTGCACGCTTCTCACTGGCGTTTCTGGAATAAGAACCGTTCCAAGTTCTGGGACTGACAGACGAACGTTTCGCTGAAGACCTCCAACGCTCAGACTCAGCGGCGCAGGGATAAGATGGTGGCTGTGGTCGCACGCGTATGGTTTCTGAGTATTTGTATCGAGACCTGGGGCTACTTCAGCTTCCTTCGTTTATTCGAGAGCTGCGCGCACCGGCGCCGCCTTATGTGGATGGCCAGGTCGGAACTCCAGACGACAAGTCCTACAACGGTCCGGGCATTGACAACTTGTCCTAACTCTACTCGCGTGACTCGGGAGCGTACTCGCAAAAAGTGAAGAACGCTCTCAAACCGTTCCGGATCGATGAGGGAGGTTTCACGACCATCACGGAGTTGTTGGAGCACACTGGAGCCCTGGACCCAAACAGCATGAAGCCAGACAGTCAGCTCACGGACCAGGCTTTGGCGCTCGTTCTGCTGGACATGAAGTCGAAGGCGGATCACGAACCTCATTGGGTTGGAGATCGTTCGAAGGGGGTCTGGCATGCGCTAAGCCACTGCCCGCGTCTTCAGAAGATGTCGGCCAAGCTCGCGCGCGAACGGGAGAAAGGAGCTCTCCGAACACCCAGAGTAACCCCGCTAGATTCGTCAGAAGCGCACTTGGCGGGACACGCGGCGTATGAGTGTACTGACGGCACTTACACGGCGATCTGGGTGGAAGCGAGTGAGGAAGAGTCGGCGTACGAGGAGGATGAAGCCGAGAGTGACTCCGAAGAACCCCGATAGCTCTACCCTCGATTCTTTTAACGTTGCTAAAAATATGAAACGATAGTACACGCTTATATACTCGAGCATTGAGTTTAAATATAGACACCGATAGAACCAGGCCCATCAACTTATCCATAATTTTCTCTAGTACTCGAGAATGGTTCTGGATAATAATCTTCGAATACATTGAAATCTTTATTTTGTTGGTCGGTAGGACAATGCTGAGCAAGCTGACACGTTTCGCACGATGAAAGCAAGTACTTAAATGCGTACCGTAAAATTTTAAGCATCTGAAATCACCATGAATGTAATGGCCCTGATAATATAGAAGTATTAATATGGGGTTGATGTTGTCAGAGAGATAGTGTTTCGAGAGACATGTTAGACAGTTTTGGTTAGCACTAATTTATTTTAATTTGCTTCGGTATTTGCCTCTTACCAACAAGCCCCAAACTAATAATTTTTACCTAGATAGTATCGTTTATCATATTCTCCTTTCTTACGTTTACTGGTGGTTATTTCAACTGAACACCATTTAGTGTTCGCCTTCTGTTGTTCCTCTTGTTGTCTTCTCGTAAGTGTGGCGTAATCACTAACGTCATGTGCCTTCATCCAATCATAGCGCTCCAACATGTGATTACCCAATGGCGTTCCAGAAGCAGTTCCAGCCAATAGTGGAACGGTTCGGTAACCGTTTCAACGGTCACGCCTAACCGTGCAGAGCCGGCGCAACTGCAACACTCCCAGTTACCACAACTGCACGGTAGCCTTGTTCTTAATGCCGGTCGCATAGCGCTGGTACGTCAGGGCCTTAGTCCGAAGCGCCTTCGTCAGCATGTCGGCCATTTGGAACTTTGTGTCGATATAGTCGACCATAATTGCTCCACGTTCCACGTTATCACGAGTGGAGTAATGTCGGATGTCGATGTGCTTGGCCCTTGCGTGGTATCCGACGTTCCTTGCCAGCGCAATAACACCTTGGTTGTCCTCCCATATATGCGTCGCTCTCACTTGCTCATGACCCATGTCCTTGAGTATCGTACGTGTCCAAAGCCATGTATTCTGCCTCCGCCGAGCTGAGTGCAACCGTCCTTTGAAACGTCGACTTGAACACCGCAGGGGCGTTCCCGACCATAAACATGACACCGGATACGGAACGCCTGTCGTCGATGTTGAAGCCCCAGTCCGCGTCGGTGTACACTTGAGCTAAGGCGTTCCCGGAACGGCCTTGGTATACAATACCATGCTCACGCGAATTCTATAAGTAGCAAAGAGCTCGAATTGCCGCTTTCCAGTGTTGTCGCCCAGGGTTCTCGAGGAGACGGGACAACTGTGTCACCACGTACGCAATATCCGGCCGCGTGCATGTTGTGATGTACATCAGACACCCTAACAAGAAACGGTACGGCTTCGACTGCATCTCGAGGCGTTCCACTTTTGTCGTTGGCGACATATCCCTTCGAGAACTTCATGTTTGATGCGCACGATTTCTCCACATCCTTCGCGTTTTGCTGATTGAAGCGTTCCGCAACATCGTCGATGTATCAAGTCTGCTTGATCATAAGCGTTCCAGTTGAATATCGTGGTTGATCTCCATACCCGGAATGAATTTGGCCTCGCCAAGTTCCTTCATCTTGAAGGCGCTCTTCAGTGCGTCCTTGACTTCACGAATTTCCTCTCGTGTCTTCGCCGCAATGATCATGTCGTCCACGTACAAGCACACGTATATGAAGCTGTTCCTGGAACGCTTCACGTAGACGCATTGGTCGACAGCACAACACTTGACGCCGTTCCGGATGCACACGCGATGAATTGTTTTGTTCCACGCGGTCGCAGCTTGTTTCAAACTGTAGAATGCTTTTTCAAGTTTGCGCCTTAAACCTTCAGCGTTCTCCAATCCGAGAGAGACGTCCATGTAGACCCCGTCTACTAGGATACTGTTCAGGAACGCAGTGTCAGCATCGAGCTGTTCCATAATGTACCCTTATGTTACACATACCCTGGCACCACACTAATCGAGTTCACGTTTGGAACTGGAGAGTACGTCTCAAAGAAGTCTATTCCAAACTTTCGCTTGAATCTCTTCTCTACCAGGCGTGCCTTGTACCGGATGCCTTAACCGTTCCCGTCACGCTTCTTGGTGAACACCCAGCGACATCCAATCGGGCGTCCAGGCGTTCCACATGGAACGCGAGTCCACGTTTCGCTCCGCGTTTGAGACTGCAACTCCTCGTTTACTGCCTGACGCCATTTCGCCGCTTCAGCACTAGCCATCGCTTCTTGAAACGAGGTCGGCGTATCTGGAATACCATCGATACTTGTAGCATATGCCAACACGGCTTTAGCGACCAAGCCGTCTTCGTCGATACTGGCACGCTTCGGAGCTGGCGGGCCGTCACTTCCATTTGACTTGTTCTTCATCATCGTTCGGACCGTTCTGATGTAGGAAAACAGGCTCCCTCGATCTTTTTGAGCGTTCCGTATCAGGATGGAATACCAGGCGTTCCTCGGGGAACGCCTCCGGCGGGGAGTGATATGCTGTTAGTTCCAATCCTTTCGTTCTTGGTTCCACTGAAGGAGGCAGCGCTTGAAGCGCTCCACTCTGTTCTGGCTCCAACTCGTCCATTTCAACGTCTTGGACAGGCTCCTCCACCTCTTCCATCGATTCGTCTGGAACGGCTAGGCGTTCTACTTCTATTGGAACGGCAGCTTCATCGCCGTTCTTAGCCACCTGAACAACCGTTTTGGGCGCTGGTAACAGCGTGTCGTAGATACCTCCAATTTCACGCTCATCCGGTTTCACGGAACACGACACCTTAACCTTGGACGCGTCCCAGGCGTAAACACGATACCCTTTAACGTTCTCGGCGTATCCGAGGAGCGTGCACCTGAAACGCTTGGGTTCGAGCTTCGTTCGCTTCGCGTCGTCAAAGTGAGCGTACCCTTGCGATCCGAGCACACGCAAATGATCCATCCAAGGTTTCGCTCGGAAAGCCATCTCGTACGGCGTGACATCTGATTTCGCCGTGTTCGTGAAACGGTTGATTATGTACACCGCCGTACTCATTGCTCCAGCCAACCACTCTGTCGGCATGGACTGGTTATGTAGCATGCTACGCCTCTTCTCCATGATAGTCCAGTTCATGTGTTCCGCCGTTCCGTTCTGCTGAGGGCTGTATGGAACAGTACGCTGATGCACGATGCCGTTCCGTTGGCAAATATCAGCGACCGTCTTATTCACGAACTCCGTTCCATTGTCGGAGCGCAAACACTTCAAGCGTTCCCCTCATTGATTTTGTGGAGCGCCTTGACTCTTTCAACTTGGTGACTACCTCGCTCTTGTTCTACATGAAATACGCCACGACATACCTCGAGTGGTCGTCCAGGAACGTCAGCCCGTACTTGGTACCACCTTTCGAAGGCGTTCTCAAAGGCCCCAGGGCGTCCGTGTGGACCAGTTGCAACACACGCGTAGTCTTTGCCATCGACCGCGACGGAAAGGATGTCACCGTCTGCTTCCTCTTCATGCACCCACCGCATAAAGAGCCGTTCCCATTCTTCACCGGCGGGATACCGGTCGTGGAACGCTGTGTGCTGGCCAGCGCTTCTAAGTTTTGGGGGTGTCACAAGCGAGCGTGCCAAAGCTCTCCCTCGCTCCCAGCCCCGGCGTACTGCACAAAATGTGATTCTTCTTGCTGACAGCCCAGCAGGAACGCCTGGCCAACTTTCTTGCCTGAGGCGATCGCACAACAGGCGTTCCACATGATACATGTAGAGCGCTGAAACACCACGCGCAAACCCCGTTCCGCGAGCCTTCCCGCGGACAGCAACCGTCTGTCGAGCCCCGGAATATACAGTACGTCGACCATACGAATGCGTCCTCCGTCCACACCAGTCAGCTGAGCCGTTCCCGCTCCTTCGACGCGCAACTTCTTGCCGTCTGCAATCGTCACGCTGATACCAGTGTCCAGACCCTTGTACCCGATCAGGTCCTCCATGTGCGGGGTCATGTGCGACGTCGCACCACTGTCGATCAGCCAACCGGCCAGCCGTTCCTGACCCACTGCAAACACTGCATCGGCCTTGCTGCCGCCGCTCCCAACCGGGCCGTCTCGCTTCAAGTGGCCCGCTTGGTCACAGTTGACGAACTTTCCTTGGGACTTACCATTCCGCTTGGAACGCTCCATTTTTGACCGTTACCTCGGCAGCCCATGGAACGCCTTCTCCGCGGTAGTCTATTTCTTCTAGAGGCGTTTGTACTCCTCGAGCAACTTCTCCTTAGTCTCGATAAGCGTCACGTCTTTTGCGTTCTCCACGATGCCTCGTCCATTGGCTCTCCAAGTGTTTGATGACCAGCAATCAACTCGTCGAACGCGTCCAAATGCTAGGCCATAGTTGTTCCACTCCCCATCTTGAGCTCATGAAGGCGACGTGTCATCGTAGCACGATTGTGCAGCGTCGTCCAGTTGTACAATTCTCAAAGCGTTCCCCAAGCCTCCATGGTGCGCGAGGCGTATCTGGTGCTGGAATTCCACGCTTTGAGTAATAATGTCGAGGGCTTTCAAGTAGGTCACAAGCCACGCCTCGGTTATCTCGATCTCGGGCTTGACCACATGAACATGCGCCAGAAGTCCCTTTCTCACCAAGGGCATGCGCATGTTGTACTCCCAGTGAAAATAGTTCCCACTGCCAAGATCTAGTGATAAACATGTACCACCTCGGATTTGCTATGATTGTCAAACGACGCACTACATGCTCAAGACATGAAAACCGCGGGAAGCATAATCAAGGGAAGAGCGGAGAATACGTGGGATGCAAAATAAACATGTATAACTTTGAACCTATTCATGTATTTGCATAACCGGTGCGATGACGCTCCAGGCTCTACTATAAACAGGTTGTAGAGTTGTTATGTGACCAGGGCTAATCGTAGCCAAATATCGTATGCTTTTTTATAGTAAGTGAGGTGACATGAAAAACAGAGGGCACGCT
This sequence comes from Phytophthora infestans T30-4, assembly GCF_000142945.1. Classification (NCBI taxonomy): domain Eukaryota; phylum Oomycota; class Peronosporomycetes; order Peronosporales; family Peronosporaceae; genus Phytophthora; species Phytophthora infestans. The sequence continues at coordinate 3,211,340 of NW_003303750.1, read as the reverse complement.
CACGTAAGAGGCCGCACCAAGGGCCAGGGCGGTGGAGTGTCACGATCAAGAAGGGAAAGCACTCAGGAGAGTGCCTGGTGATAGTTTAGGAAAAATGTCATACTGAAAGCTAGTAATGGAAACCAAACTAACAAGAAGAGCTAACAATAAGGGAATCTCTTCTTTTTTTGTTAGCTCTATACGACACGCTCCAGCTACTCTTAAGATCTTTCTGTTACTCGGCCCCACCATTTTGGGGAGAGCGCGGAGAAGCAGGGTTACAGCGGCGGCAATTGCACCGCGAGTGATCACGGCGTGTGGTTTAACCACGCCCGAGGTTTATCCCTAGACAGGGAGTCAGCACTGGCAGTGTTGCAGATCCGTAACACTGAAAGCGCCTTATCGTAAATTTCGCGTGATATATTTTGCGGAAGATCGCCTCCACGAAACGTCGGATTCTCGAAATATTAAAAAGGGGGCCCATTTCGAAATCTTCCTGCTCGAGCTCAAGTCAAGGGGAACCTGCGCCCCGGTAAGCTCAATCGAGCTCATGTCTGACGGTAATTGCTAACATGTAGTTTGTGTGCGGAGTGAAGTACTGTGCGACTGCTGTAGCCGATCAGATAATTACTACGCGACGCTGGATAATTTACCTCACAGCAAGTTTATCAACGACATAGAGCTGAAATACAAATTTAAAGAACTACTCGGAGGGGGAAGAGTGACGGGCGGGTGTGGTACGCCCCGCGGGTGGCTCCGGAGAGCGTTATAATCAATGTTACGGATACAAAGAGCAACGTACAAGAAGAAGGAGTGATTACGTCGCCGATCAATTGAATTGGAGTCGAGCAGATGAGCCGATGAGAATCGCTTGAGTAAAGCCCGGCATGTTACCGAACGTTATTCAGGGGATCGGATGGGCCCCGAGTGTAAAGAACAGCAAACGGCGTACTTACTGAACCTAAGCAGCGGGTGAACAGCAAATCAATCTGCGTGAGGATGGCAAAGTAAACTTAGCTTACAGGCGAAGCGAAGCGTGGACGGTGTCACCTTCTGTGAAGCAAATGAGAGCACAACTCGACTCGGAGGGAACCTGGCAAGCGACAAGATGGCTTTGTAGCGACCGGGAACTCGGCGACGGAGTCGACAACAGCATCAGCAGCAGCACGCGGCACGTGCGTAATGGACGACTAACTTTAGGTGTGGCACCTCTACGATATATCCGGGACGTGGGCGCTGGACACGACGGACACGATGGAAGATTATTTTGGGGAGTACGTAGGACCAGGGCTCTTTCTACGACAGATTTGGCAGGGCGTACTCCTCTCGAGGATCGTTAAGCGTAGTTAATCCGCCTCCTTCTCGTTGAGGTCCAAAATTCTTTTAATTAGTTTCTTGGCAAACACCCAGCGACATCCAGTCGGACGTCCAGGCGTTCCACATGGAACGAGAGTCCACGTTCCGTTCCATTTCAGCGTATTAAACAGGTTCCTCGACCGCTTCCATCGGTTCGTCTGGAACTGCTAGGCGGGCCTCTTCTGCTGGAACGCCAGCTTCAACACCGTTCATAGCCACCTGGACATCCGTTGTGAGCGCTGGCAACAGCGTGTCGTAAATACCTCCAATTGCATGCTCATCTAGTTTTACAAAACGCGACACAGTGAACTTGGACGCGCCCCGGTCGTAAACACGATACTCTTTAACGTTCCCGGCGAACCCGACGAATGTGCACCTGAGACGCTTGGGCTCGAGCTTTATTCTCGTATTCGAGGAACGAGCACCTGAAACGCTTGGGCTCGAGCTTTGTTCTATTCCCGTCGTCACCGTGAGCGTACCCTTGCTATCCGAACACACGCAAGTGATCCATCCGAGGTTTCGCTCGGAGCGCCATCTCCTATAGCGTGGCATCTGAGTTCGCCGTGTTCGTGGAACGGTTGATGAGATACACCGCAGTACTCACCGCTTCCGTCCACCACTCTGGCGACATGGACATGTAATGTAGCATGCTACGCGCCGTCCCCATGATAGTCCGGTTCATGCGTTCCGCCGTTCCGTTCTGCTGAGGGCTGTATGGAACGATACGCTGGTGCACAATGGCTTTCTGTTTGCAAATATCAGTGACCGTCTTATTCACGAGCTCCGTTTCATTGTCGAAATGCAAACGGTCCAGGCGTCCCTCCATTGATTTTCGTGGAGCACCTTGAATGGTTTCAACTTTAGTGACTACTTCGCTCTTGTTCTTCATTAAATATGCCACGACATACCTCGAGTAATCGTCCAGGAACGTCAGCACGTACCTTGCACCACCCTTCAACGGCGTTATCATAGGCCCCATGACGTCCGTGTGGAGCAATTCCAGCACCCGCGTAGTTTTCGTCGTCGACCGCGACGGGAACGTTGTCACCGTCTGCTTCCCCTTCACGCACCCACCGCACAAAGATCCGTTCCCATTCTTCATCAGCGGAATACCGGTCGTGGAACGCTGTGTATTGACCAGCGCTACTTTGTTGGGGGGGGGGGGGGTATTCCAAGCGAACGTCCCAAAGCTCCCACTCGCTTCCAGCCCCGACGTACTGCACGATCCGAGCTTCTCCCTGTTGACAGTCCAGCAGGAATGCCTTGCCAGCCTTCTTTCCTGAGGCGATCGCACAACAGGCGTTCCATATCACACATGTGGAACGCTGGAACTCCACGGACAAACCCCGTTCCGCGGGCCTCCACACCGACTACAACCGTCTGTCGAGCCCCGGAATGTACTGTACGTCGACCATACGAATGCGTCTTCCGTCCAGACCCGCCAGCCGAACTGTTCCCGTTCCTTCGACGCACACCTTCTTGCCATTGGCGATCGTCACCTCAATGCAAGTATGCAGGCCCTTGAACTAGACAAAGTCCTTCTTGTGCGGGGTCATATGTGACGTCGCACCACTGTCGATCAGCCATCAGGCCGAGCGTTCCCCATCCACTGCAACTGCGAACGCTGTATCACCATTGCTGTTACCGTTCCCAACGGTACAGGCTCGCTTCCCGTGGCCCACTCGGTCACCGTTAAAGCATTTGCCTTGGAACGCTCCGTTCTGTCTCGAACCGTTTCAATTTCGACCGTTCCCTCGGCTGACCTTGGAACACCTAGCGTTCCCATTCGCTTGGAACGCCTTCTCCGCGGTAGTCTCCTTCTTCTCGCGACATTCGTACTCCTTGAGCAACTTTTCTTTAGCCTCGATAAGCGTCACGTCTATAGCGCTCTTCACGATGGACACGATAAGCTCGTACTCGCCCGGAAGACTGCTAAGCAGTATCACGAGCTGCCGTGTCTCGTCCATTGGCCCTCCAAGCGTCTGAGGACCAACAATCAACACGTCGAACGTGTCCCAATGTTTGGCCATAGGCGTTCCACCCCCCCCCCCCATCTTGAGCTCATAAAGGCGACGTGTCATCGTAACTCGATTGTGCAGCGTCGTCCGGTTGTAGAATTCTCGAAACGTTCCCCAAGCCTCTATGGCACGCGAGGCGTTCCGAATCTTGGTCTGGTTCTGGGGCCCCACGCCTTGAGTAATAATGCCAAAATCTTTCGCGCCTTCCAGAAGCCACGCCTTGGTTATCTCGCTCTCGAGCTTGACCACTTTAACATGCGCTAGAAGCCCCTTCCTCGCCAAGGTCATGCGCATGCTGTACTCCCAGTGAAAATAGTTCCCACTGCCTATAAGAACTTCAGCGATCTTCGTAGTCAGCATTCTTGGGCGTTCCAGATCAGGCGCTCTAGATTCGGCTTCCCAGGTAAATTCGTACCTGCGGGCTGTGAATCTATTGGTTTGGGGCTAGTTGATTAACAGGCATATACCGAAGTGAGTAAATTAGTACTAGCCAAAACTGTTCAACATGTCTCTCTAAACACTATCCCTCTGATGTTCTTCTTGTTCTCTTCTCGTAAGTGTGGCGTAATCACAAATGATATGTGCCTTCATCCAATCATAGCGCTCTAGCATGTGATTACCCAATGACGTTCCCGAAGCAGTTTCAGCCAATAGTGGAACGGTTCGGTAACCGCTCCAACGGTCACGCCTAGCCATGCAGAGGCGGTGCAACAGCAACAAATCATCTGCCCCTTGGCGGCTCCTTAAGTAAAAATTTCCTTTGCCGCTTGACATTTGGCTTAACTATACGGTATCTCAAGGAAAAGTGATTTAAGGACATTGCTTCTAGTATTTACGTAGTATACTTAGATCAGAAATTAGCCGAAATTGGTAGACGATCCTCTCTGTATTTATAAAGTCGGGTAGCCTCATTTTGTAATTTGATAGAGGAATCGCTTTTTTTTAGTTGAACCCAATATCATGTACATGGCACCAGCTGACGCGGTGGTGGTCGTGGATATCGTAGGTGTTGGGGCCGATAGGTCTCGAAATCTCCACCCCGCTCCGGTGGTCTCCGCTCCGACATCCGGTTACTTTTTCCTCCGACTCTTATAAATAAAATAAGTGTTGGGCATTAGATGTTGCCACGGGCACAGGAGTAATGCTGGAACGCTGGATGGCGGGGCCAAAAGCTAGGTCTTGACAATCTTTTTGTCCCCTACTATGTAATTTTACACGGTCATTTTTTTTCGAATCCCTGGGCACGTCGTATTTAATTAAGTTGGCAAAAATAATATTAGCAAAATTACTACTGTATTTTTTGTACGGAATAAGATCCCGAAGCTCGATTGGATTTTTTCTAGAAGGAACGTGGGCTATCGCACTCTTCTTCATCGCCAATGAACTCTTCTGTTCAGCTATGATAGCAATGGACTGACCGTCCTGCACCAAGCAGAGGAGCCTCAATGATGGACTACGGTAAAGCTCAAAGCAAGATACGTAACTATAACGTGCGATTATTAAAGGGAAATTGTGTGTTTTCCTGGTAGTACAAGAAAGCGGTGTGTCAAGGAGAAGCTTTACTACTGTGTGTAGGACAATTGCTCATCATTGGTTTTACAGTATTTTGCTAAGCGCCAGTAAGATGATTAAAATCATCAAAGTGCCAAAAAAAAGTGGTTATTAATTTGCTCTGTATAATTCTTACAACGAGTTCCCATGCGCTCCTTATTGACGCACCAGTGATGTCACCCAGGTGAATGTTGCTTGTGGCGGCCAAGTGTGACATCACTGTAAATTACGACTAACCGAGATAATTTAATCCGCGTGAATGTTGTTTGAACAGACTTCAGCAAACACAGAGCGCAGATGATGCGGTTGCGCTACGGCATACCATACCGCCAATATCCTTCGCGTGATCAATATACAGTATACAGTACTGCAGAAGTAGTATACAGTATTGTACAGAGGATATGAGGTATTCTTAACCGCTCTACTTATTAAACGTAAGAAAGAGGTATCAGATACAAGCCGAAATAACAGGTTACAAAAATTTAGAGAAGAAAATCCATTAAATTGAGTATGACAATTCGATGTCGATCTTATATAACAGGCGTATTAAACGCTGAAATATTTTTTTAAGTTTGAGTTGAAAGCGTTAGTTTGATATCTAAACATAAGAATTTATAATAGTTTGGGTCAGAATGACTCGTCTCCTACAGTTAATACTCTGGCTATAAAATCCAGAGAACAACCTAGTATCGGTGTATTGGGTGGACGCAAGAACAATCGTATTATACAGACCAGCATTAAATGCTGGTTAAATTTAAAGACCTGTGGTTGGTTGAAACGGCGCAATACAATAGCTGTCTTCTTTTAGTGAGGAATCAGTCAGGCTATTAACTCTCTCCTATCAAAAATTAGAAATACATCGCGATTTTTTTCATTCTGTACGTTCGGTGTAAGATGAGTGGCCCTTCGCATACTGCGTGGGTCTTGCGGGTAAAAGCGGGTACCCTAAGCACCGAGTGGGCGGGACTTGTAGGGCCTGCTCCTTGTGTCGGCCTTCCTGGTTTGTATTCTAAAGATGTGAACATTTCGGGCACGGTCATCTGTCTTTATCATGGTATTTGGTTAGCCGCGGAATTCGCTGTTGCACAGTGTATCACGTAAGTGTGACTGTCGGGGTGAAAGAAATGGATCTTATGTATGCATCGAGAGTAAAATATTTTTTTTGTGAAGATTCGCTTCATGTTCGAGATTTCCTGTACGGTACTCTGGTCAATTACTGCTTTTAGCTATGGCGTGCATGCTACAGCGCAAAATTGCCGTTACAGTGTATTTATTGTTAAGGTCCCAAAAATACGGACCCGAAGGTGATTTATAATTGCACGGCTAGTGACGTGCGAAATGCGTGGATTTAGCTAGCAGAAACCACTACAAGAACGCAATATCAGCTACACAAATCGTCAAAGGGTACATGTAGCGGATTCTGTCAAATATAGCACTCGTTTCGAAATAAATCCCCTTTCTCATTTTCAAGACACATGAATTCAATGTCGTATAATACCATTCGAAATAATATACTCACTCAACTAAATTAAACATTACCGTAGCTCTCAGCTATTCAAAAATACGCACATTTATCTCGAGTACACTCCCAAACGTATCGTCAATACTAACACCGACAAGCCATTTTGGGCTATGGTATATATAATTTGGAGAGGTATGTTAAAGCTGAGGCAGCCTCGGGCTTTTAACTAATGAAGCCCTCCACCCCCCCCCCCTGGCGTAAGGCTAGTTGACCTATAGTAATTAAAGGGTTATCGTTAATTCAAGTATTAAAGGGCTTAATGGCTAAACTCAAGTTTGATATATTGTAAAGAGACTTGAATAGAGCTTCAAGCTCTCCCGAAAGTAAAAACGTATTTGAGCTTGCTAGAAAGTATAAACTAAGTTACGAAATTAAAAAAAAATCAATTGAGAGTGGAGAACGTTGCGAACAAGACCTGTAGTCGATGTAAACCGATGAATGGATATTTTAAGTAAAATTGACTGAGTTAGAAGTCTTCGTCTCTCTTCCTGCCTCATGCATACTATCCATAGTAGTCTCCTATCATCGTCGTTAACCTCGCGTATACGGGTTGTATACTGGGACCGCACAGTGGTACGTAGCCCTAAGTGTACCCTAGTTACATGAAGTGTGACACTTTACACTTCAGGAGTATGACTCGTCATACTCCGGGATATTTGGTACAAGGTACCAAGGTCGTTTAAAGCCAACCATTGGTCAAACGACATTGCATTTCTATAGGTAACTTATAGTTTGTATGAAACCCATACTTAATCTACCTATAAATATACTCAGTTTACAATCTACCTTATTTAGGTCACTTCGCTCTCTTTAAATAAAGAGGTGACCTGTGAACTGCCGTTCACTGAGAGTTTGTATACTCTCGGAAGATAACTTCCTCTAGCGCAAGGTGCTGTGTGACCCCGTCACACTTGGTAGCACTAGTAGTCAATCCACGCCACCGGGGTAGACTACCTGAACCCCCCCCGAAGCTCGTTGCCATGGATAGGAACGACTTCTCCCATATGAACGACTCTCAGTTCGAGTCGGTTCGGAAGATGGCAGGCATCTTCGGGATGGAGGCCCTGCAGAGCCTGGTGGTGTCAACACCGGCTGAGCAGCTCGAGCGCGTCGATGCATTCGACGCGTACGAGCAGGGCCTCATCGCGCATGTGCGGGAGAACCTGCAAGCTCCAGCGGCGGAAGCAAATCCGCCTCACCCGAAGTCAATACGGCTGAAGGTTAAGCCGTATGAAGGGAAGGAAGGCGAGAACCTTCACTTCTGGGTCCGAGAAGTAGAGCTCGCGATGGACGTGGCTCTGATCTCGACCGAGCTACTGCGTGTTGCTTTTGCACTCTCCAACCTTAGCGACCGTGCTAAGAGGTGGGTGTACACACGGGAAGCAACATCCCCTGGATGTTTCACATCCTGGGCTCAGCTGTGCGAACAGCTCCGAGCCGCGTTCCTCCCGGCGCGCTACGAGTACCGCCAGCGTTCGCGCTTCCTCGCGTGTAAACAAGGAAGGCGCGAGCTGCACGAGTATGTGCAAGAGGTACGGGAGCTCACGGCGTCCCTAGTGGGAAACCCACTCAACGAACACATCAAGCATGGACGGCCTTCGAGTGGGCCCCGCACGCACTCAGCTGTTCCGGGTGCAGTCAAGCGCTCTTGAAGAGGCGATTCAAGTGGCTCTTCAAGACGAGTACAGCCATCGCCAGGCGCGTACGCCGGCCTCAGCGTGGCCTGGGCATTCCTTGTCGGCTCCCGGTCGAACAAGCCCCAACGGACCAGTTCCCATGGAACTCGGGTCCGCCGAACAGCGTGACATCCGCTGCTTCGGCTGTGGGAAGATGGGCCACTTCAAGCGCGAATGTCCCGCGGAAAGACTCCGCAGACGGTCCTTCCCCAAGCCCGTCCTCAAGGGTCGCTGGCAGAAGCCAGGATCCCGGGGACAGGGAGCGCCGGGAACCAGTAGGGGCGGGGCGCCCAACTGGGGAAGAGCTAAGTCTTCGTGATGGGTGCGCGGGTGGCGCGTACCACGGGGACTTAGCCCCTGAGAGTCTTCGCACTCTCGAATCGGCGAAGAGCAGCGGCGGGTTGCTCGTAGTACACGGATGTGTACGGGGATACGATCATCCCTTTAGAATCTTGATCGATTCTGGGGCGTCGAAGAATTTCGCACGCCGCCAGATGGCTGCTCGCAACAGCAACAAGTTGTCCGATGCTTTGAGAGAAAGCAAGGGCAACGGAACGGTGTCAGTACGACTGGCCGACGGGAAGGTCGCCACTGTCCCCAACGTCCAAGTGGATCTGGCCGTCAAGTTTGAAGACTTTGACAGCCTCGAACAGCTCACTGTTCTCGATATGGATCCATATGATATGATCCTGGGCATGCCCTGGCTTGAGAAGCACGAGCCATGGATCGACTGACGAGGCAAGGCAATCGGTGCCAGCCGCCCTGCGCCGTCCGACAGAGCATTGGTGAGTCATGTTCCCACCTCTGTCAGGTCCCGGGGCGCCCGCAAGGGCCGCCAGGGTACCAAAGCATTCGGCAGATGCTTGGGAGTCGTCGACGTATATGACGACTCCGAGGATGCTTTGATGGTGGCAGCGCCCAGAAGAGGCGCTGGCCAAGTGGGTACCTTAGGTCCACAGGCGGGTAACTTAGTTCCGCAGACAGATGCAGCTGTCACGAACACTGAGAACAGCGTGTTCAGAGTGGGTAACAGAGTTGCACTCACGGTCGCCCAGACCATAACTGAAGAGGAAGACGTCGGATACGCTTCATGTGTGGGTAACACAGTGCCACACGCGGTCGCCCAAACCTTAACTGAAGAGGAAGGCGTTGAACACGCTTCCTGTGTGGGAACCACAGTGCCACGCGCGGTCGCCCAGACCTTAACTGAAGAGGAAGGTGTTGAACACGCTTCCTATGTAGGTACCATAGTACCACACGAGGCCACGAGTGCCTCGGATGTCGTAGCGACGACATCCCTAGACGTGGGCAGCAAAGCTCCCCGTCACAGCCGCCGTCGTCAGCGACGCCGCCGCCGCCTCAAGTCGGATCCGAACTTCGTTCCGATCGACGTCGCTTCAATCGTCTCGGAGTCCAGGGCCCGGGCTCCTCCGACAAGGTCGGTGGAAGAGTGTTATCACATCTTCGATGGCGAGACCGGTTTACCCGTCAAGGCATCTGGTGTCCACTTGGAACCGGTGCCAGAAGTTGCAGAGATACTGCACCTCGAGGAAATGACGGCTGGGTCTTTCCTGACCAACCTCAAGGCTGGAGAGATTGCTGAGCTGGTACTCATGAGACCTGAGACCACTCAGGAGGAGCTTAACTCCTCCTCTGTCTTGGACGAGAGCGTCCTGGAAGACATGTTCATAGATGCCCCTAGAAGTGTGGCCGCCCACAAGGCCACGAGGAGCGACGAGAAGCTCTAGGAAGAGGTCAGCTCCAGAGCTCTCCTCGGGAGGTCAATACCCTCTTGCGTTGATGGCAGCTCCTTGGCTGACGGGTGCCACCACCGAACCCCCACGCACACGCTGGGCAGCTTGGAACTCCTCCTGCTGCTGGTCGAGGTCATTCGAGACCTCCCGGGGCTCAGCGATAGCACCCTCCTCTTCCTCTTCTTCCTCCTTCACCTCCTCTTCATTTGAGGAGTCGAATATACTCGGATAGGAGCGACGAGTCTCCTTCTCCTCGCGGAGTGGAGACTTAGAAGTTGTACGCTTCTTTGAGGGCTTGGCGCCTTCGGCTTTAGAGGCCTTAGCACGCGCAAGACCCTCGGCAAGCGAGAGAAGTTTTCCAGGATTCTCTTCCTCATCGCCACCGGCTTTGGGAGCGCCCTTAGCCTTGACGGCCGGACTCTCAGAGCGTACAGAAGTCCTGGGACTGTGATCACCTTGATCACTAGCGAGCGACTGCACGCTGTCATCTTTGTGCTCACTGAGCACTGGGCTGTGCCCTCCCACAGAGCCCGCAGGAGCATCGTGAGTGCTCTCGGACTCGGCATCGTCCTCACTGCCCGAGTTGAACTCATGTTCAACGAACCGAGGGTTCGGACGATTGTCTGAAGACGAGGGCGACGGACTGCGGTGCTTGCTTGCTCGCTTGTCCACAGCCGCGTCACCCGAGGAACCGATCGCCTCAGAGGCCACCTGAGTAGCCTCCTTGAGTGCAGAGCCTTTGCCGTAAGGCTTAGTGCTCTTGGCTTGCGCCTTACCGGCTGCGGCCTTGGAGCGTGTCTTAGCACCGCTCTTTGCAGTGCCACGAGGCATGATAACGGTCGAATTGGAGACCTAAACGAAGAGCGCACAGGTTGCTGCACGAGGCTCTAACTGTGAAGTGAGCCTCCGCCGCGCTCGCGCGGCCAAGTCGATGGCTTTCGACTTTGAGAATGAGAGTTTGTGACGAACACTTCTTTACTCTGGTTGGTCGGTAAACCGAACCTAAGTGGGGGAGAGTGTAACGGGGTACGTAGCCCTAAGTGTACCCTGGTTACATGAAGTGTGACACTTCACACTTCAGGAGTATGACACGTCATACTCCGGGATATTTGGTACAAGGTACCAAGGTCGTTCAAAGCCAACCATTGGTCAAACGACATTGCATTTCTATAGGTAACTTATAGTTTGTATTAAACCCAAACTTAATCTACCTATAAATATACTCAGTTTACAATCTACCTTATTTAGGTTACTTCGCTCTCTTTAAATAAAGAGGTGACCTGTGAGCTGCCGTTCACTGAGAGTTTGTATACTCTCGGAAGATAACTTCCTCTAGCGCAAGGTGCTGTGTGACCCCGTCACAAAGACACACACACCTGTTTATATATAGGGAGCTGTTCGAGGCCAGGACTATAATTAGATAAACGTACATAATTTAAATCCTGAATCTGTACATGATCAAAAGATAAAATTTGTTTAAGTCTCGGCTATTTCTGATTTCGATCATTTACATGCTTGTCTTCCATTTTTGTTGCTGCCGCCAGTTTGGAGAAGCTTTCGATGATGAAGAGGGAGACATGTGCGCTCAGGACAGCTCTCCTCGCCGTTGAGGACCTGGCCTTTCAGACGTCACACGCGCTAGTGAGACGGAGTCGTCGGTACCAGACGCTGAGCAGTTTGAAGAGTCGTTTGATCAGAAAGAAGAGGACGCGGTAGCTGGGGCTGACACCGATAACAATAACCGTGAAGAAGTGGAGGAATTGGATGAGGTAGATGAATTCAATGTGGAGAGCGATGGTGAGGAGCGTCTGGTGAGATGACGAATAACGATGACGATGTGTCTGGGACTGTGGAGGTGCCATCTGCGTGGCATTTGGATTGGGACGCGTGGCAAGTGTATTTTTCGCAGTATTGTAAGCGTACCATGCAGGTAGTTCCTGTAAAGGATACGATGTCCGTGCTGAGAGAAACAAGCAGTTGCTGAACACTAAGACAGGGAAGCACTCATCTCACCTGGTTCCGGAGCGTCTCGTTCCATACCAGCGTACGTACATCTGTACGCATGGGTGGAAGAAACGTAGGTCTCGCAGTGAATGAAGTCGTCCGCGCCAGCACAACAGGCTGACTGATTTCCCCTTTCGCTTTGGCGTCCAGTGGAACATGGCCAAGGGTGAGTTACAGGTGAAATACGGATGTTTTGCTCATAATCATGCCGTAGTAGCGTCTACATTTGCGACTTTCCCTGCGTCACGTGGTCTTGACGACGCGATTGTTACTGCCCGTGTCGATGGAATGTTTGCTGTTGGGGCTAAACGCTCTCGTATCTATAACTACCTTCTAGAACATGACCAGAACATAATTCACGTTGATGTGGATAACCTAGTGCGAAACCACGCATCCTCGAGCAGTAATGTCGACTACAATGAAGCTACAGCTCCTGGAACCGCACGATTTGCAGCAGTCGATCCTGAAAACGTGTCCACTATTGTGGAAACTGAAGCTGGTGAAAGTGGGGGTAATTTCGCTTGCTACGGCGCATATGCGTCTCATTTACGGCAGGGTTAACGAGGGCATTTCGGTAGACTGCAGCCACAAGACCAACAAGTATTTCGTTTTGGTCTGTACAGGATTAATGCTGGATTTGACAAGATTTTTTCACGGTTGCTCGTACAGGTACAATTACCAACCGTTTACCTTTACGGGGACGGAAGGCCAGTACAAGGATGCTCACGACTCATGACGTGGCATTTGCGCGTTATCCATCTTGTGAATCCCCGCGTCGATCTGCGAAGCATCTTCCTTCAAAATCTTTCCAAATTTAGTCTTAGAGCGCTTCAAGTTTAAATACTTGATGACGTGAATATGGCAGATAAGCACGCTAGCCTCTGGAAAGTGCTCCTCCTTTGTCAATCACAATTACGCGCAACAACTAAATTTGAGTCGGGTGCGACCGCTTGAAGTGAGCAATTGCTCTCTCCATATGCCAGTCTCCACCGGGATGACGGCTTTTTTCCAGTACTTCCAGAAGAATTGGGACTCTGCTTCAGATCACTGGGTATCACACTTACGTTCGAAGCTCCCGCACGTCAAGATTTATACATAAACCTGCCTGGAGAGTTTGGTTTTTCGTAGTTAAAGGACGCGGTGAATGGATCTATGAGCATGGCAATGTGCGTTAAGGCCATTCTTGCTTACGATCGCAGGATGCAAAATGAGTACTAGAACCGTTTGTCACGCATTGGAAGATTTGTGAATAGAAATTACGACGAGGAGATGACGAATGTGCTTCGCTTCACTACACATTACGTTGCGCGTCAGATCGGAGAACAATATGCGGGGGCTCTTGAAAAATGCGCGTCGTACAAACTCAGTGATGATCGGGACGTGGGTGGATACTTCTTGATTTCTGAAAGGGTTTCAGAGCATCGATTGCGGATTTCATATTGGAAATGTGAATGTGAATTTTCTATTTCGATGCGTCTACCACGCCTATATGCTGTTTCTTATCATAAACACATTAGTTTATCTGGCCCGCTCATTCCTTGGAGTTGCATTGACGAAAGGTAAGTGTCAAAAGTATCCATGATTATAATCATGGATTTTATATATGATTAATCCTGTACACTTGTGTAGATGGCCAACGCCTAATAGACCACTGAAGCAAGCTAAGCAGCTCGCGTACGATAAATTTTCCACTACTGGCCCTGGATCTGTCCAAAAGAAGATGATGACTCAATCAGAGCGCTACAAAGAAGCTATTCGCGCTACACATCTTATCGCTAGGTAAATGGTGCATATTCAGGATGTAGAAGCATTTGCTGAACTACTGAGGTTTGTCTTGAAATAGTGGAGAAACGTTCGTCAACGTAAAATGGGCGACATAGAAGAAAGTAATGTAAGTGGAAGGTCATCTCCGTAATCCATGAGCAATGAAGCAGCGGCTAGACGCGCATTTGAAATCATTTCCAGTGAACACGATGAAGAATCTCACGATTCTAGCAATGAAGGTCAGCTCCTCTGTTCGGCGAAAGATACTGCACCGGCTTCGATACGCCTAAATCCCAAGGCAAAGAAAGTTGAAGCACACAAAAACCCTAAGAAGAACACAGTGGCAAGCGAGAAAAAAAGTCGTAAGTGGGTTGAAGCTGCTGAATCGGTACGAAAACTAGCAGGCGCAAAACCTTTGCAAGGTCTGTTAAAAGATTTGGATCGGGACCAGGCAGACCTAGTGGAAACAGAGAAACGCCGCTCGGGAATAATTGTCCGCCATGCGGACACGGACAACAAGAAGTCCAAGCTGAAGATTTCAAAGAATCCTGTACTGATTCGGGATCCCTTCTATCTCCTCCCATCCAAGCTTCTGTCTGCCTGCATGCAGGTTCTACCGATCTCCAACCAGAAGACAACTGCTGTATCTGTCGATGAATCACAGCCAAGTCAGTCTCAAGATGAAGAAGACATGTTGGCTCCACAGTCTCACGAAACGGGTTTATTAAGGAGGTAGGCCAGATCTCCTAAAATGCAAATAGAGTCATTCAAGCGCGTCAGGAATCGCAAGAATGTCGCTGAAATGGAGCATGACACGTACAGATGAATGGCATAAATTGGCATCCCGGCGTTACCATTTGAAAATCATACCTTCGCCAATGCGATAACCAAAGCGGTTACGGCTACTTACCTCTACAAGCAAATCCAGGGACTCTTGGCTGTCGCTGACTTCCCGTACGCAATGCATAATCGTGCTACACCACCTGCATGGTTATCTGATGCCTCCATAAGAGCACCGTCTCTTCGTCTATGCTAAGTTTACCCAGAGTGTCGCTTCGCCGGCTTTTAAGACGCAGTCGTCAAGCCGAAGCAAACGAGAACTGCAGAGAAGACTGTTTTGAGCGACCCAGTCCGGAAGTGCGTCCTGAAGCAAATTAAGGAAGAAGGCGTGAAGTCGGTGTTTATTCCTGTGAGCTTTGGCAACCTACATTGGTGTTGTGATGTAGATAAAGTGAGCGCGAAGAGGATCGTCTACTACGATCCGATGAACCAAGCGTCGTAAATGAATACGACAAAGGAAGTTGCCGTTGGACTGAAGATTACGGTCCTGAGTGACTTTGGTGCCATTCCACAGAACAACCCGATCCAATTCGACGGCTTCAGTTGCGGCGTCTTCGTGTGCTGGATGATCATGCGCCCCATTGCCGCTTTACCTCCTCACGATATGAGCGCTTCGCCTATAAGGGACCGTTTGGAATTGTTCTGCTACCTGCTTACTGGACGACTACTTCCGGTGGAGGCTGCAGCGAGTGCTTGGACGGAGGAAAAGCGTCCTGTGCAACAGACAGAGTACCCAACCCAAGCGGCAAACAAGTGATAATTATGTGGTAGCTTTGCATCTTAACGAATACATGTAGTTTTGCATAATAGATTATAGATAAAGTTTTTGATCCGAGATTTTTTAGGGGATAAATTAATACTAATCCTGTACAATAGTAGAATTACTGAAATACAAAAACTTAGACCAACGATTAAATCATACTAACGACAGGATTAATCCTTCAACGTGGATATCTACACGTTGCGAATCTTACGCGTCCTTGACGCATCTTCTCTATTATTACCCATATGGCCACTCATTTATTATGTGTTTCCAAGTACAGGTTAAATTCTGGCCTCAGTTCATGTACGTTTCTAGATATATAGTCCTGGCCTCGAACAACCGCTTTGTATATATGCATAAACTGTACGGACACACCTATGTGGGATGGACACACTCGTATCCAATGTACACGCCCCATGTCACGATTGATTTCCCATATTAGATCCCGTGATCGACCCAATTGAAGTTGCCCAATCTGAATTCGAGATAGCAAATGAACTACCAATCAGGTCACACTATTCCTGTCACTTCAACTGTAGCACGCATTCGGCACGCGCAGGTCGCATGCCAAAACGATATGCATCGAGATGAGTAGGTAGCGATGTGCAAAAAAAGCACACCCAGTATATGCGATGTCTCGAGCTTGTTTTGACGTTACTGCGTCTTAACTAGTACCGCAGCGGTTTGGTGGGTAAGTCATTCATGAGATAATCAGCGTGCTGAATGTTGGTGTTCACGTTCTCCAACTCAACTGAGCCACTATCAACCTTGTCGCGAATAAAATTGGTAGCGAATATTGCTGTGTTTTGTGTGAGCTTGATGTCCAGTGTTCTTCACCAGTGCCATCGCACCTTGATTGACCTCGGAGATCACTGTATCTACAATTGTTCCGAACTAATGTCCTCGAGTAGAAGTCGCATCCATACGATCTCCTTCATGCCGTCACTGAGCTCCATGTACTCGGCTTCAGTCGAACTCAGTGCGACGGTCATCTGACATCTAGATCGCCACACCGCTGGAGCACCGCACTTTAGGAGCATTATGCTGCTCACAAAGCGTCTGTCGCCACGGTTGTCGGCCTGTCTGCGTCGAGGTATGCGACCAGCTCTGTTAATTCGCGTCCGTCGTACGTGATGTCAATGTTCTTGGTTTCAACAGGTACCGTGCCCCTGATGCCAGAATCCCAGTTCTTCTGTCCCGGGTGCTCCACGAAGCTGCTCAACTGAGCAACGGCAATCGACATGTTGGTCGTGTACTACATGCCAGGTACGTCAGGCTCAGCACAAGCGAATGGTATGGCTTCGAACTCATCTTGGCCGTGCCGTCTTTGCTTTCGGATTCAGTAGCCTTGGTAAGATGAAAGACTGCTTCCAGTAGAGGGAGACACGTCTTAGCGTCTTTTTGCCCAAACTTCCGGATGGCCTACTCTGTATACGCTTGTCGACTGATGCATAGGGGCTTGCACTTCATATCATAGTCGACGTTGATTATAAAAATCCAGCGAGCACGTCGAATATCCTTGGTGTTTCTCTCGTGTTTACACAGGGGTCGGTATCGACTCCCTTGAATCTGATGTACTAGAGGTGGTTGTCGACTGTCTTGTGCCACACACTAGCAGCTTGATTGAGTCCGTGGGGACGCTGAAGTAGTAGGTACACCAGGCCGTCCTCACCTTCATCCTCAGTCAAAGAAAGTAGCTCTTGCTCTCCCTCAGGTAACTCCATGTATATCCTCTTGTTGAGTTTCCTATGCAGGAGTGCCTTGCCAACGTCGCACTTATTGATATCGTATCGGTCAGCAATGCACTTATCACGCTTGCCATCGGTCCAATTCAGAAAAGCCTCCTCTTGCGGCGCAGATGCATCTGCCTCTTAAGGATTCGTCGTTTCGTCAAAGGGACGTGTTTGTGTCCGCGTCCATACGGTACGATCGTCTTGTGCACGCCCCCGTCAGGTTGGAGTGGATATACGTCACCATCTACAACGCAAACAATTCGTGTCGATTCCCAGGTTGCGAGTCTTTCTGCGTAACTACCAGAACGAAAGCTTCGATCCTTCACTTTCAGGATGCATCAAAGCGTGCATTGGATCCACCCCGCCATCGGGCTCTAAATTAACAGCACCGCCACTCTTCACAGAATTCACCGTGTGTCATTACACGGCGTCGTCCTTCGTCTTCTTCAAGCAGCAACCTACGCTGACGTCGTCACCATTGACTTCATCTGCGGCGCGAGACACTCCTTCTGCCATGGTCGATTGTTGTTCGAATAGCTTACATGGGATGTGGTTCAGTGCTTTCACCGCAGCCCACGACTCCTTTCGAGCTGTCGTAACAGGGTACACCTCGCCCCTCTCTGGGTTCAGAATATACACGTCTACATAACCCCTGGACTCCTCAACCGTAGCATTACTATAGCGAAAGCCACAATTGGCCTTGCTGACCTGCGTGACGACGTTCTTATCGGTCAGCTTGGTCACCGAGATGAGGCTTTCTTCATCTTCAGGGGTGCAAAGAACCCCCGATAGCGTGACAGACGTCCCGTTCATCAGCTTCAATACGACAGTGCCCGTTGCAACTGCGTCGATTGTCGTGTCATCTGCTATCGCGATACCGGCTGGCGTCTCATGTTCTCATGCACACAAACTTGTCCCGGACGCTGGTCATGTGCGCGCCTGCACCTGCGTCAACACGTCATTCAGCCTTGGCCTTCACACTCGCAGCCGTGAACGCTAAATCCGACGTTTGAGCTTGCGTCACTCGTTCTCGTTTCTCGTCGGCCATATTTTCCGGCCCCCGACCTCCTTGTACCCTGGTAGAAGCACTTGCCAGTGAAGCCACTCTTATTCCTGAGTTCCATCCTCTTTGATGGAAACGTCCTCTCTTGGGCCGATGGCGATCCCTATATATGGCTTCAAGCCTATAAAAAATACCCAGATTTGTGATTAATTTCGAAGCACGAATTAGAGTGAATGGTGTACTGTACAAGTTGTTGTTGTGGTTGCACTTCGCTGTCTACTCATGAGTAATTAGAGTGAACGGTGTAGCGATTTAGAGGCATTCACCCATTGTGTTATTTAAAGAGGTATTTGTTTCACCCAGTTCTCTTCAAGCAGTATACACTGGGTAAATGGATTTTGATTTTATCCGTGGCTCTGTCACAATGGTCACAAGTTTGTTGTCCGAAAATCTAGCCTCTATCGTGTCATCGGAAAATGATCATCATTTTTACGCGTTTTTGGAGAGTGCGATGCTCCATTGCATTTTCACAAGTATTCCTGACATAGAGTCTAAATTAGTGGAGGTCTACACATGTATACATGTAATTGAGGTACATGTAGGTGAAGAAGCATTGAACGACCTGGTGTGTCGCAGTTTAACAAATGATTACTTATCCATGAGTCAGGAGATACTTTCTTACTTAAACCTATTTAGACAGCTTTAGTATAATATGCCTGTGTGACTCCACGTAAGACCTGGAAACGCACAGCGAAGTACATTTGCATTTAATGCTTCTGTTAGCCGGCAAACTTCCTCACATGGCGCATTATATCGATTTATAACTCAACGAACGACCTGAGTAACACGATAAGCTGCTATGTCTGACAGAGAAGTCGTCCACGGGTTACATCAGGTAGGATAAGTCTTACTGTATAATGCATTCTATGTGGCGCACGCCGTTTTCAGTAGTATATTTGCTATTACATGTATGTCCTGTTATTGTTGGGACCAATGCATTTTTGATAAACGGTTTGTACTTTACGCCGTCGAGACTACGTGACGACTCTTCCGCCAGCTGTTTTCAAGACAGCAAACGCGTGGCCGGAATTCCTAGAGCAAACTGGTTTGGGATGTGTATTCTCTGTCGATGGTCAGACTCTGGCTTGTAATAGCTCTCTACCTATTTCCGCATATTGTATTGGTCCCTTTGTCCAAAGTGGTATTTCAGATGTTTCTAGGTTTTGTATCATCTTTCGGTTAAAAATGTGCTTCTTCTTTGGAAATTACAAATCTCTCGTGTTCGTTTCATCCAAAAAAAAATATGGCATGCTTTTCCGTAGCATCTAATAGTATACTGTAAAGGATGAAAACTATTGAGCAAACTTAATGCTGGATAAAACACGCAGCCGCAACTCGGTTTAGCACGTAAGCAAGCCGCACCTCCTGAAGTAGCGGCGGTGCAATGTGTTCTTGCGGTCTCAGCGGCACGCATAAGCGTAGAATGCGTAGACTGGCATGCTATGCAGGTTTTTTGTCACGTCTATTCATTTCTAAATGTGTGTGTTATTGTGTTTCTGATCGGTCAATGTCCCTTATACACCCATTAAATTAATTTTTGCACATGCATTTGGCAGTTCATTTTGTTAAACTAGATTCTATTACTTCTCGTACTCAATTTCATCTTTCTAAAGATATTGAACAAAAACCTGTTTCGCATTTTATTGATAGCAAAGCGAATCACCGCTAAAGCTTAAATTGTCACTTAATGGCGGTAAGGGCGGGAAAACTCATTTCAAACAGGTCATCACGCCCTATAAATATCCTCATATATAGGCTCGCTAAAGTAGTAGAGAAAAAATAATCTCGGTTTGAAGAACTGTTAATATTTTTTTAAACCAGACAAGTAATGAATTAGTGGAGATAAAACTGCTTTATTGCGATGGTTATTTTTAAATATTGTAACTTTTATAATTGAGAAGGGCGAAGCATGCTGAAACTTGTTGAGTCAACCGCTCTATTTTGTGCTTGTCAAACTTTCTCGGTCGGTTTGGGCACGTTTAGAGCGGAAAGTGAACGTAAGAGAACGCGATTTTTCGCCGTATCATTGGTTTATAAAGGCTAGATGTCAGACAAAAGAAGTATCATTTAATAGTCAAGGGAATGCGTAAGAAACGATCAGATTTTAGCAATGGATACAAGTTTCGTGAACTAATTACGTTACTGATGCCAGCTCATATCCTTTTTGGCAAATTATTCTAATAAACCTACATATTACAACAAGACAGCGCCCAAACACACTAATAACTACTTTTTCGGTCTGGAAAACATTTAATTACATTAATTGATCGGAGTTTTGTATAAAACAACATCGTATTGATTCTGGCACAGACGTTGAAAGTGCGTATTTCTCTCACAAACCGATTACATTATGCGTTTTGTGCTTTGATTTGCGTCGTACTTGGAAGAGTTCCATTTTCTCCAAAAAAAACAGAAATGCAGTCTGCATCACAGCCAACCTTGTCGTTGTATTTCTCTTTTAATAATTGTACTAACTCCACGAAAAGATGTATAGTGCATCTGAGAACGAAATAAACAACTTGCAGCTGGAAGGACGAGAAAATCGTAAAGGAATGACAATTATTTTCAATATCCTTAGAATTGGACTTTTTACGTTGCTAGAAAAAGACCAAAAAGCTGAAGTCAACACTGCTTGCGAAGCTATTTTTACAATGGAAATGGAAAGACTGCTTCGCAAGCAGTGTTGACAGAAACTTAAACTTGTTGAGTCAAAATGGAAAATTTACATTAAGCCTCGGACGAGCGGGAGCATATGTTTACAGAATGATAGCTAGTTTTGAAGTGACGACGCTTAACGGGATGGAGGATAAGGCAGCTACTGGTATTCCGCATGTATCCTGTCGCTATTAATAGGCACTCTTGTTTACTGTAGACTGTCGCCTTTAGATGACTTTAGTGATCTGCTCGAAATCATTCACGTCCTATCAGCGATTTTTTCACGCGATATCATTTTAGTGATGTTTATGGCACTTGCTTTTACCGGTACACTAAATGCGACAATCGTTTTTGCACAAATTCTAAAAAGAGCGGGCGAATTTGCAGTCAGTTATCCAGCCCCAGATACTGTACTTAACTGGTTGTCGATTTTTTTGGCTGCCATTTCACAATTAAAAGGCAATCGAGTCACCCATTTTGTTTAATGACCGTCAAAGTATTCCACCTCACTATGCGTGTGTGCTACTTTCTACTATCCGCATTCGCTGCTTACGACGAGGTGGCTCTAACCACTGTGGCAAACTCCAAGAACGAAGGTTTGGGCCACGCTATCCATACTCGAGGCCATGGATCCTTAAGGGTCCATGCAGAATCAATGCTGGGTGAAGACAGTGGTAACGACGATGATAGGATGATCGACATTAAGTCAGCTGCGGTTTCGACATTTCAAAATCTGGCCAAGTCAGGAACGCAGGCCGTGAACAAGGCAACAACAAGTGTTCAGCTGAAATTATCTTCGAAAAGCCAAAAAACAACAGACAATCGTTTCGTTAGTCTCGATGTTGGCGCGGTGAAGTCGAAGCTTTTTGAGAGTTTAAAGTATCAGAAGTGGGCTGAATCTGTGACCAACGCCTACAAAAAGAACGTTGAAGCAGGTAAATTGGCGATGTTCTCGACGTTGAGCGCTCACTATGGGGATGTCGCCCTTGCCAAGCTTCTGGCTGAAGCACAGCACGTGCCAAAGACCAGGAGTGTTGCCAACCTGTTTGAAGCCATCCAGCTCGAAAAATGGCTCACTGAAAAGAAATCGACGAGTCAAGTGTTTAAGCTTCTACACCTGGACGTGGATAAAGGCAATTTGCTGAAGAATCCGTTGGTAAACACCTGGGTATCATACGTGGATAAAATTGGGAAGGAAGACCCCTACCAGATATTGGTGCGAGAGCTGACCAAACGCTACGGAGACGATGGATTAGCGAATGTGCTTGTTGCAGCAAAGGCAGATGACACTGCCCAAGTCATCGCTTCGAAGGTAGTGAACGCGCAGCTCAAGAGCTGGTTAAGTAGTGGGGTAACTATAGATGACGCTTTCAAGCTTCTACAACTAAACACTGTCAAGAAAGACGACATTCTTAAGAGCCCAATGCTAAGCGCGTGGATGGCGTACGCCAGAATGAACAAGCAAGATCCAAACGAGTTGCTGTTCTCGACACTCAAAAGCCGATTCAGCGATGAGGAGATAATCAAGATGATCGTTGCTGCAAGGGGCGACCCCAAGCTGTGGCCTTCTTTAGGAGGTTTGGCAAGAATGCAGCTAACAAGCTGGCAGCGAGCGGACAAAAGTGCAGACGACATGTTTCAGCTTCTTAAACTGAGGGATGGTGACGAAAAACCCTTCGACAACCCCGTTTTTAATACTTGGGTCTCGTATGTCACGAATCTACACCAGGAACGCACAGATGAAGTGATATTCTCAGTGATGAAGAAGCACTACGGTGAAGAACGCCTGGAGAAGATACTCGGACAAGCAACGCAAAGTGCGAATACGAATAGCATTGCCTTGAACCTAGAAAAAGAGCTGTGGAAGTCTCAAGGGAAAACAGCCGATGACGTGTTTAAGGCGTTGAAGCTGGACAAAAAAGGTGACAATCTTTTCGAGGATCCAGCAATACGCACATGGGTATACTTTGTGAACAAGCTGAACGGCGACAAGAAAACGCCAGACGAGTTTGCAGCCATATCTGCGTTAGAGAAGCACTTTGACTACGTAAATCTCGCTCTGCTGCTTGGTACTGCGGAGCTCCAAGCCAAGGTGAAAGGGGAGACGGTGGAGTTTGTGAAGACACTTACCAGCTTGCGAAACATGCAGTTTAAGCAGTGGATGGTGCGCAAGGGTTTTGATCCCCAACGTCTTCAGATGGCGCTGGCCAATCGTCCGTTCGATAAATGGAACGCTCGTATCTCTCTCGATTTCAGCGACTTCTATAAAGCTAATGGTGGGCTGCTAATAGGTTAGTTACTTCAGGTGTTGTTAATACTCACTGGATTAACACTAGAAGCTCCAATGTATAACATTCCTTCCTGCCAAAAGTTTAATTTGCTGATTGGAAATAACAGCGCAGATCGTCAATCTGAAAAAAATGATACATCTGCGTTCTCTAGCGAATGACAACCCCCATTGTGTAAGCGTAATCTAGACTAACATTCGTACAACTTTCAAGTCTACTAACGGTACGTTCAGTATCCCAGTACAATTCGGGTAATAGCATACTCTAGCCGGATACCGATGTTGTAGCGCAATAATGTATCGGTTAAGAAATCAACCTCGCGTTGTTAGCGTTTATTTTGACTGGAGACCGCCGTTGCGGCTAACTCCACCAGGGCTAACGTAAATTTCGACTGGGGGAAAATCGCCGAAGCCGAGGTTTTTGGACTGGGGTTTAAGGAGCGAGCACTACATTTATTGGGCAACGCGGCGATAGTTATTTGTTTGTTTTTTTATTATAGGGAAAACTGATGACAGTCCACACTACTTAAAGGTGGTGAATAATGGGATGACATATGATTGAAAGTCAGACCAGAGAGCGCAACTTCTACTGTACTGTACACGTTAACAGATATAAGTGTAAGTTGCAGACGATCGATTTATTACTGAATGTATTGGACCTGCTTAATCTAAGGAAACTCCGATTAGTGGATACGGATTAAAATTTTGTGTAAACGGATGAATTTCTCGTGTGTCCGGATCTCTAACTAATTGTTTTCGGGTTTTATTCAGATGTATACAGTCTGGATAATGATAAGTATACATGTGTATATCTGGCCAAATGAACAGCGGTTGGCCGTGGCGGTACTTATTAATTTTGTATTAATAGCTATTCTCGACGCAATACACAGGCTCTACGGTAGTGACTACATGTACTAGTCACTACTTGTGACACGACGACGACTCGTCTGTCACATCTGAGCGGGTTTGTCGAACTAGACTATTGCCGACGAGACTCGAGAATGGCGCGTTGGAAGGCTTCTATTGAAAAAAAAAAAAAACACACACACACACACAAAAATCAAATAGAAGGCCACTTATCATCATTTGAGAGCACGTTTGAAGCGATATCGTCACATTCAAAACACGCCAGGCACGTAGCCCTATTGTACTACAGCCACTTGGCTCTCACTTTGTGTACCAGCACGCGTTTGGGGCACCAAACGACGTCAGATATGTGTGTATAGGTGCACGTTTCACCTGAAGTGCAAGAAGTAATTCAGAAGAGCCTAATGGGCTTGTGAGGTGCACTCGCTGCCAAGATGACGTGCTCACAGCGACTGAAATGTACCAATGAATAGATTTTTCTTTAAGCGGCTGAGTGAGAGCTCCTACTAGTCCCAGATTCCTGTTTGCGTATCCTGCAAAGTCTTCTAGTCCCGCGCCGCCTCTCATACCCCGATTAGTGTCGAGTGCCGGCGTGGCTTCTCCTGCCATGGCGCCAACCCGATCTTCAACACGCCCCCTTCGAAGCACAGCTTCGCAACCTTAGGCGCCAATGCTCACTGCCTTCAACAAGCAACGCAAAAGAGTCTTGTTTAAGGGCTTCGTGAATGTGTCCGCTGGATTCTCCGTGCCCTTCACCTTGTATTACTCGATCATTCTGTTTCTCCACTTGTGCACGCACGCAATGTCACCGCAATTCGATGTGACGCGCTCGTCGGCTGTAGCTCGGGTTCGTCGCCATTACCAGTGCAGCCTGGTTGTCGATCCCTAGCCGAAGTTTCACGTCCTTCGTCATCACAATCTCCTGTAATATGTTGCTTTCAGCAATAGCCTCCATTGTAGCTTCACATGCTGCCACGTATTCGGCATCAGCCGTGGAAAGTGCCACAATAGTTTGCCGTCGTGACATCCAGGAAATTGCGCCTCCTGCCACTGTAAATATGTAGCCTGTAGTGCTCTTGCGAGTCTCAGTATCATTCGCCCAATCGCTGTCACAGTACCCTTCCAATTCCACACACATAGCCTCTTCCGGAGACCTAGTGTAGATAATTCCATAGTCAGTTGTCCCCGCTAGGTAGCGAATTACACGCTTGAGTGCTCCCACATGCTCACTTGAGGGTTTCGCTACGAATCGGCTCAATTGTCCCACCGCGAACGTCAAGTCCGGTCTTGTTCCGGTGGCCAAGTACATTAGCATACCCACGGCCATACGATATGGAAAGCTAACCTCAGATTCTTCATCCTCTTCCATCGGTACCAGTCGCAGGTTAGTCTCCATCGAATTCCCCACATCATGCGCCTTCTCAAAGCCTAGAGCTTCCAAGATATCCCGGGCGTACTTGGTCTGGCTAATCTTAATGCCCGCTACCGATTGCATCACCTCCACACCTAAGAAGTGCTTCAACTCTCCTTGATCCGTGATTCCATAAGCTTTGTCAATATCATCAAACACTTTGGACTTCGACGTTTCACTGTTTGTTGCAACCACAATGTCATCCACGTATACCAACACCAACATGGTAGCGTCACCATCAAACCGATAGTACAGACATGGTTCCGTCGACGAATGCAGGTATCCCTGCTTCAGTATCCCCTTATTCAGTTCTGCGTTCCACTCTCTGCCTGGCTGTCTCAAGCTATACAAGGCTTTCACAACAACGTACATGTTTCCAGCAATCTCGCATGGATATCCATCGATTGCCTTCAGGTACTGATGACTTCCCAACCATGCGTTCAGATACGATGTGTTTACATCCCCTCCGTAGAGTATTGGTTTCAGGATTACAGCAAGAGCTTCCAACATCCTGAACGATGACATGCGGGCCACTGGTGAGAAGGTCTCCACAAAGTCAATTCCTGATCGTTGATAATTTCCAAATGCTACGGTACGCGACTTGAAACGAATTACATACCCTTGGAAATCTGATTTCAACGCATAAACCCATCCAGTTCGACTTGGCTTAGCATCTTCTGGTACTCAGTAAACGGGATTTCCTTTAGAACACCTTTTTCCTTCAAAGATGCCATCCCTTCCATCTCCGCTAGGCACCACAAATCTGCATACTTGGAATGCATTGCCTCGCGATGATTTTTCGGGACTTTCACTTGGTTTGCCCTTATCGGCTCACCGTTAACATCTAATACTCTGACGGTCTTTTGCATCGCGTTCACAACGTACTCATCCAAGTAGCATGGCCGACGACATTCATCTGCTTCACGCAGACCAGCACGCTTGCGTTTCGGCTCCACCTTATACGCACATCGCTCCACTCTTTCCTCCTCTGATGATGTTTCATCACGATGAGTTTGTTTTCCAACTACCGTCTGACGTAGTATAGCACTAGCATCGACCACTTCGTGCTGTGGCTTCACATCTTCGGGTACTTGACGTTCATGGTCCGCCTCAGTCGCAACTCCACTAACCACAGAAATAACATCACTTTCCACGATACTTTCACTTTGGTCGGGCTGTGATTCTGCCCCACAGTCACTGTCTTTTGCTTCATCTACTTCTGAACCAACTTGTACTGTAACCGATTCACTTCCATCGCAATCTGCAATGTTGTCGTATTTGGACTCGTCATGTAGTTCCTTTAATGCTGCAGCAATTGCGCTATCCATGGCGGTCTCCGCCTGCTTGCTTCCTACTCCACTCGCTACAGAGTTCTGCGTCCGTGAGTAATTTTCACTTACACCTCGATCAAACTCTGCTACGTAGCATGTCGACTGGGTAGGCCGTCGATCATAAACACCATCATCATGGTCATGTCCACCGTCTGGAACTTCATCCTCCAATTCCCAGTTCTCTTCTGCATTCACATCATCGAGTAAGTCCTCCCCCTCTTCGAGTTCCATGGACTCGTCACTCAACGACTCGGTGATTGATGTTTCAGGGTCTTGTTCAAAGTGCAACGTCTCCGGTTCTCTTTCAGCTCTGTATCGATCTCATGTCGGTCACGGTAAAGTACCTCCTTCTGAGCACGCAGATCAGAAACAAACTTCACTGTTCGCTCTTTTGGAAAGTACACCTTGCATCCAACCACATCTTCCGCATACCCAAGACAAACCCAACTCTGGCATTGTCGTAATGCTTACGACGACCTGATGTTAGAGGTATGTGCACGTAAGCCAATGCTCCAAAGGCTCTGATGTGTTGGAGATCTGGTTTCACTTTAAACATTTTCTCATACGGAATACCTTGTACCCCATGTTGAACACCCGATTCTTTACGTAAACTGCGTGGTTCATGGCCTCTGGCCATAGACTGTGTGGAAATCTTGCCTGGGTCATCATCGACGTAGTCATGCCGACCAACGACTGGTGCGTGGGCTCGCACAGGCTCAATTGAGAACACTTTGGACCAACTTTGACGTGTTCGATGCCTCGCGCAGCGTACCATCCGTCAATATCCGCGTTAACGAACTCTCCGGCCTTGTCTGCCAATACTTGGCACACCTTAAAGGTTTTCCGCTCACTAATAGTGCGAGTTCGTCCCCCCTGTCTCTCTGTCCAAAACATGTATTGCTTTAAGTGCCCGTTCACTACCTCGCTTAACTTGCTTGTTAGCATGCGAATAGTCACAAACCGAGAGTAGCTATCTAGAATCACTAGTATTGCCTAGTATCGAGTTCCGTTTCCCTTACTTGGGATCAACAGATCTGCAAACACCACTTCATTTGGCTTCTCGAGCCCCCAATCAAGTTTCTTCCAGTGTGACTTCCTCTTCGGCTTTGCAAGGTGACATGCATCACAATTTTCCTTTTGCCTTTGCGTCAACATCATCCCTCGCACAAGCCCTTTGTCCACCATGGTCTTCAGGTACTGTGGACACGTATGTGCTAAACGTTTGTGTCACACTTCCAGTGATGCAATACCATCAACTGCTGTCAGGTTTGCAATGTTCATGTGACGTGGTCTTTCTTCATTTGAGTGTGAGGCGTAAAATCCCCATGTTGCATCTACCGGTTTGGCAACAGCCACTATGACACCCTCATCCAGTATGTAGAAGCTGTGAGTATTGCCGTCATGCTCAAAGTTCAATTCTTGTTCAACAGCTCGACCTGGTGAAATAGGTCCGAACTTCGCACCGGGCATGTACAACACATCGTTCAACGTCAACGTGGTCTGAATTCCATTTACCTCCGACTCCAAAGCAACAGTGCCTACACCAACGACACGCGCCGCGAAGTCTGTAGTCACACCATGCACACTCTGCGAATTGCTTGTGTCTTCAGTAAATGCCTTAAAGTCAGCAGAGTTGCCAGTCACATGAGCGTTTGCTGCGGTATCAAAGAACCACCAGCCGCTATTCATGTCCATCTCTCCACTCAACTTTGGCGGCATCTTGACGATGGTCGGTCCGACTGCCCAAGAACGTCATTGTGATTTACCTCACCAATTTCCAAAGTTCCAATGGCACCCGTTACACCCCGACATCCTCATCTCCAGATTTTGAATTCGGTGTGTCAGGAATCGGCTGAAGAAATGTCACACATCCAAGTGCTATATGCTTTTCTTCGCCTTCCTTTAGCTTCGGCATCAGCTTACATCTTCGCTCTCTCTGGGCAATGTACCTTTGCATGATCAGTGCTTCTACACACGAAACACTTCCTCATCATCTTGAATCCAGGGTCTGCAGGTTCATCAGGACTTGCCCTTGTATCCGCTTTTGTTCCCAGTATTTCCACTGCTCTTCTGTATTACTCCACGTCATTCTCCACTTTTCCGGCCGCGGTAGAATTCGGCCTGTCGTGCAGACGCCGACCGAATCATTTCGCGCACCTTAGTGGGTGTGAAGCTACTAGAGTCAGCACTGTAACGGACTGCAGTCTTCAGGCTTTCAAACACATGTTGCTGCGGTAGGCTCTCCAGCATGATCTCCACCATGTCAATGTCCTTATCAGCATACTTCAAGGTTTCCAACCCAGTCTTGATGTTGAACAGCTTGCATAGGTGTAGATTTGCGTCACCGCCGGGTGCTAGCTTTATACTCCACAGCTCGTTCACTAAACGCCTTGTTGTGTGAGCTTTCATGATCTCGTTAGTCTTGTTTTCAAACAGATCCACTAACGCTGCCCGGATATCTGCACCGAACATCCATGTCAATTATCTGTTGCAGGATCTCCGGTGGCACGGACGTTTCAATCATCCGCCTAATCTGCTTTTGCTGTAAGTCGAAATCCGCCTTGCCTTCTTCCGTACTGATCTTGTCGCGCTCAATCTTACCGCTCACGATATCCGTAAGCTGCTTTTACCCGAAAATCGCCTCCATGGCCCACTTGTACGTGTACCAGTCCTTGCCATCCCAGCTCTTGGGAACACCGTCGTTGTTGTACTTGAGCCGCTCCGCCATGTTGAGCGGTTTCCCGGAGCTCACTTGGATGTTCCGCAGTTTGGGCTCAGAACCATCTTGTGAAGTGCACTCGCTGCCAAGATGACGTGCTCACAACGACTGAAATGTACCAATGAATAGATTGTCTCTTAAGCGGCTGAGCGAGAGCTCCTATTAGTCCCAGATTCCTGTTAGCGTATCCTGCAAAGTCTTCTAGTCCCGCGCCGCCTCTCATACCCCGATTTGTGTCGAACGCCGGCGTCGCTTCTCCTGTCATGGCGCCAACCTGAACTTCACCAAATGGAGGAGCAGGCGCTTGCAGAATGGTCCGCAGTCACCGACTCGGAGCAGCTAGTAAGTTACGCCCACTAGGGTGTCGCGGCCCCTTTATTAGATATTATGCTACAATAGCAGTCCGATTTTTTTTTGCGATTTCACAGTACATTCATTTTATAGTATGCATAGCTCCACACTAGGTGATCATCCGTTTGTTTGCATGCACGAGGTGCTCAGCCGTTTTTGTATAAAACTAGACGTTTATCCCTTTTACACTATAATTTCAAATTTTTCTCCGGATTATTGACCAGATACTGTTTTACGCTGAACGTGAACGGTGAAGTCTGGGCTAGCTAGCCTGACATAGTGCGATCAATAAGCTACCAGGGCGTCTAATAGGCGATGTCTCGTTGGCTTAGGCTGTTTTCGTACAATCCTACCTAGTGATAATTTGTGAAACGAAACTCTTTTGTGCTGCACATAATTACATTTATCCACTTCGTGCAATTCACACAAAAACCAATTACTATTGGTGTGGGGCTTTTTGAGTAAGAAGCAAATACCGAAGTGAGTAAATCAGTGCTAACCAAAACTGTCTAACATATCTCTCTAAACTTTATCTCTCTTTTGTTCCTCTTGTTGGCTTCTCGTAAGTGTGGCGTAATCACTAATCCCATGTGCCTTCATCCAATCATAGCGCTCGAACATGTAATTACCCAATGGCGTTCCAGAAGCAGTTCCAGCCAATACTCCCACCCACCACTACTGCACGGTAGGCTTGTTCTTAATGCCGGTTGCATCGCGCTGGAACGCCAGGGCCTTCGTCAACATGTCGGCCAGTTGGAACTTCGTGTCGATGTAGTCGACCTTGACCGTTCCACGTTCCACGTTCGCACGAGTGAAGTGGTGTCGGATGTCGATGTGCTTGGTTCTTGCGTGCTATCCGGCGCTCCGTGCCAGTGTAATAGCACCTTGGTTGTTCTCCCGTATCTGCGTCGCTTCCACTTGCTCATGACCCATGTCCTTGAGCTTCGTACGTGTCCACAGCACCTCTTGTGTGCACAGGCTCAAAGTCATGTACTCTGCTTCCGCCGAGCTGAGTGCAACCGTCCTTTGAAACTTTGATTTGAACACCACAGGGGCGTTCCCGACCATAACCATGACACCAGATACGGAACGCCTGTCGTCGATGTTGGAGCCCCAGTCCGTGTCGGTGTACGCTTGAGCCAAGGCGTTCCCGGAACGGCCTTGGTATACAATACCGTGCTCACGCATAGACTTCAAGCAGCGAAGAACTCGAATTGCCGCTTTTCAGTGTTGTCGTCCAGGGTCCTCGAGGAAACGGGACAAATGTGTCACCACGTACGCAATATCCAGCCGAGTGCATGTTGTGATGTACATCAGACACCCGACCAAGGAACGGTACGGCTTCGACTGCATCTTGAGGCGTTCCACTTTCGTCGTTGGCGACATTTCCTTCGAGAACTTTTCGATTGATGCGCACTGGTTCTCCAAATGCTAAGCGCTCTGTTGATTGAAGTGTTCCGCAACGTCGTCGCTGTATCGGGTCTGCTTGATCATAAGCGTTCCAGCTGACGTGTCGTGGTTGATCTCCATACCCAGGATGAATTTGGCCTCGCCAAGTTTCTTCATCTTGAAGGCGTTCTTCAGTGCGTCCTTGACTTCACGGATCTTCTATCGTGTCTTCGCCACAATGATCATGTCGCTCGCGTACAAGCACACGAATACAAAGCCGTTCCTGGAACGCTTCACGTAGACGCATTGATCGGTACGACAACACTTGAAGCCGTTCCGAATGAACACGCGATGAATTGTCTTGTTCCACGCGCTCGCAGCTTGTTTCAAATCGTCGATTGCCTTCTCCAGTTTGCATTTCATACCTGGAGCGTTCTCCAATCCGAGAGAAACGTCAATGTAGAACACGCCCACTAGGATATTGTTCAGGAGCGCCATGTCAGCAGCGAGCTGTTCCATAATGTACCCGTATGTTACACATACCGCTAGCACCACACGAATCGAATTCATGTTTGCAACTGGAGAGTACGTCTCAAAGAAATCTACTCCAAACTTCTGCTTGAATCCCTTCGCTACCAGACGTACCTTGTACCGGATGACTTGACCGTTCCCGTCACGCTTCTTGGCGAACACCCAGCGACATCCAATCGGGCGTCCAGGTGTTCCACATAGAACGATAGTCCACGTTCCGTTCCGAGCGTGAGACTGCAACTCCTCGTTTAGTGCCTGACGCCGTTTCGCCGCTTGAGCACTAGCCATCGCTTCTTGAAACGAGTTCGGCGTATCTGGAACGCCATCGATATTGGCATCATATGCCAACACGGCATCAGCGATCAAGCCGTCTTCGTCGATCCTGGCACGCTTCGGGGTTGGCGGACCGTCACTTCTGTTCGACTTGTACTCTTCATCATCGTTCGGACCGTTTTCAAGTAGGAACACAGGCTCCCTCGATCTTCTTGAGCGTTCCGTTTCAGAGTGGAATACCAGGCGTTCCTCGGGGAACGCCTCCGGCGGCGAGTGGTACGCTGTTAGTTCCAAGCCTTCCGTTCTTGGTTCCTCTGGAGGAGGCAGCGCTTGAAGCGCTCCACTTTGTTATGGATCCAACTCGTCCATTTCAACGTCTTGGACAGGTTCCGCCACCTCTTCCATCGGTTCGTCTGGAACGGCTAGGCGCTCCACTTCGGTTAGAGCGCCAGCATCATCGCCGTGCTTAGCCACCTGAACAACCGTTGTTGGCGTTGGCAACAGCGTAGTGTAAATACCTCTAATATAACGCTTATCCAGGTTTTACGGAACGCGACACCTTAACCTT
The DNA here is from genome assembly GCF_000142945.1 of Phytophthora infestans T30-4. NCBI lineage: Eukaryota > Oomycota > Peronosporomycetes > Peronosporales > Peronosporaceae > Phytophthora > Phytophthora infestans. Next base: position 3,178,935 of record NW_003303750.1, on the reverse strand, counting down.
GGACGCGCCCCAGGCGTAAATACGATACCCTTTAAAGTTCTCGGTGTATTCGAGGAACGAGCACCTGAAACGCTTGGGTTCCAGCTTTGTTTTTTTCACGTCGTCAACATGAGCGTACCCTTGCGATCCGAACCCACGCAAGTGATCCATCCGAGGCCTCGCTTTGAACGCCATCTCGTAAGGCGTGACATCTGAGCTCGCCGTGTTCGTAAAACGGTTGATGAGGTACACCGCCGTACTCACTTCTTCCGCCCACCACTCTGTCGACATGGACATGTAATGTAGCATACTATGCGCCGTCTCCACGAAAGTCCGGCTCATGCGCTCCGCCGTTCCGTTCTACTGAGGGCTGTATGGAACGGTACGCTGGTGCACGATGACGCTCCGTTGACAAATATCAGCGACCGTCTTATTCACGAACTCCGTTCCATTGTCGGAACGCAAACACTTCAGGCGTCCCTCCATTGATTTTCGTGGAGCACCTTGAATGGTTTCAATTTTGGTGACTACTTCGATCTTGTTCTTCATTAAATACGCCACGGCATACCCCGAGTAGTTGTCCAGGAACGTCAGTACGTACTTTGCACCACCCTCCAAAGGCGTTCTCATAGGCCACATGACGTCCGTGTGAAGCGGTTCCTGCACCCGCGTAATCTTCTTCATCGACCGTGACGGGAACGTTGTCACCGTCTGCTTCCCCTTTATGCATCCACCGCACAAAGAGCCATTCCCATTCTTCACCGGCGGGTTACCGGTCGTGGAGCGCTATGTATTGGCAGGCGCTTTCTTGTTGGGGTGCCCCAAGCGAGCGTGCCGAAGCTCCCACTCGATCCCAGCCCCGGCGTACCGCACGAACCGTGCTTCGACTTGCTGACAGTCCAACAGGAACGCCTTGCCAGCTTTCTTGTCCGAGGCAACTGCGCGATAGGCGTTTTAGATCACACATGAGGAACGCTGGAACTCCACGCGCAACCCCCGTTCCGCGAGCTTCCCTACTGACAGCAACCGTCTGTCGAGTCCCGGAATGCATAGTACGTCGACCATACGAATGCGTCTTCCGTCCAGACTCGTCAGCTGAACCGCCCCTGTTCCTTCGACGCGCAACCGCTTGCCGTCTGCAATCGTCACGTGAAACCAGTGTCCAGACCCTTGTACTCGATCAGGTCCTCCATGTGCGGGGTCATGTGCGACGTCGCACCACGGTCGATCAGCCACCCGGCCAGCCATTTCTGACCCACTGTACACACTGCATCGTTCTTGCTGCCACCGTTCCCAACAGGGCAGTCTTGCTTCATGTGACCCGCTTGGACACAGTTGAAGTACTTGCCTTGGAACGCGCCATTCCGTCTTGGAACGTTCCAATTTTGACGTTCCCTTGGCTATCCTCGGAGCACCTAGCGTTCCCATTAGCTTTGAACGCCTTCTCCGCGGTAGTCTCCTTCTTCTCGAGGCATTCGTACTCCTTAGCAACTTTTGTTTAGCCTCGATAAACGTCATGTCTTTAGCGCTTTCCACGATGGACGCGATAAGCTTGTACTCGCCCGGAAGCACGCAGAAGGTGAAATAGCACCGGTCCACACTTCTATTAAGGACTCTTTGATCATCTCGGACACTCTGCGTGTGACGGATTGCGCCACCGCGATCTCGCAGCTGAAGGGACGCATACTCGTGGCAACAGGCCGATAACTCTCGCAGAAGCGTACCCATCTTGAGCCGGCGTCGCAGCGTGTAGTCCCGTTTTAGTCGCCCGTTATAAGTCTCCCCCGGATTATTCGTAGCAGCAAAATCTGGCAGTGTGAAAAAGCGCTGCCACCTCCAGAACCGTCCGTACAGCCACGGGTCAGTCATTTACTGTGCGAATCTAATAGTGTAAGGATTTTCCAACCACGTCGCCAAAAGGTGCTCCCGAAGTCGCTGAAAGTCTAACTGTGATCGCGAGAAGTGTAATTAGTACACCCTACGTGTTAAGCTAGCCGATATAACCGAGGGAAAGCTCTTAATCGCCTTGTATAATGTCTTGACAACATGGAAAAAGCACATAAGGAATGTAAATCCCTGCGTCTGGCCAAACACCGAGTTGAGTGCGTTATACTGGGCTTGGTCTGCGTCTGCCATTGCGTATCGAACTACCAGATCCTTGTGCGTAATAAAGTAGAATACGCGCTGCAGTGACAGTAGCACAACCTTAAATAATTCCTGGGTTTCTTGAGAAACCACAAACAAAATGCCACTAGATGAAAACCCGTGCACGATCAGACACGCCAACGACAATAACCGGGTAACCACGGTGATGCATCTTGTACGTGGCATCTACGTGCACAATGAAGCCGTCCGGTGACATCAACAGCTGCATCATCAAGCCCTTCGTCGACATTCCCACAATAAACGGTCGTTTGTCGGAGCCGTCCCCCACTTTAGGGAGCCCCTGAGCATCGGCCGCTTAGCAAAACGTGAATGTTTGGTCCTTATCTTCCCTTCCGTTGAAATTCCTCGCGTGAACCCATTTCCGCAGGTCGTCTACTCTATCATGGTTGTCAAGATAGGTGCGCCTGTAGTGGTTTACAAAGTTCTGGACGACGCTAAAACAATTCTGGAAGGTCCTCAAGCGGGGTGGAGAACTTGCGAGACATCCCGTGTCGGATCCGCAACGACCGAATGTGATTGTCGACCTTCTCTCTGCAATACGTCGTCTGTGCAGTAGTTAGCTTTTTCATCTTCGGCGAAGACACCTCAGTAGCGTGCGCACCATAGTCGTAGATAGAAACGCGCTGCGTTGCCTCGCATGACAGCAGCTTGCCTTGCCAGCTTCAGGGCGACGACTGGCCCTCGCCGCATAATGAAGAGCTACACTCTAGCAGTCTATAGCGCATCTTGTGCTGCTCCGCTCCTATACACACAGTGCACGCCATGACGTGACTCTTAACAACGTCGAAGGACTTCACCCCCTCCAGAAACGCGTCTGCGACGGACTCCTCGGCCGCGAAGGCCTTCTGTTGCCACGGGATACGCTTTGGCATTTGGATGAGTGCCAGACGGCCACCTTGCCGGTTCTGGAAGTCCCCCCGCTGAGTAGTGGTCCACACACGTTTTGCCGACGCACGCCGTGTCACGCTCATGACGCCTCCCTAGGCCAAGTTCTCATTGGCTTCTTCCGATCCTCTGCCTTCAACTCGATGCACAGCCACAGAACGGCCACAGATTTCATAGACCCCACTTTTAATTGTGTTGCTACCGTAACGTGTTGTGTTCCTCAACGTTTGAGGTGCTGTCGCCGATCTAAGGTGTCGAAACGTAGTGTAGGGTGAAATAGACGCGTTCTCACATTTGGCCAAGCCTAAAGATCAAATCGGCGAGGTTTGTGAGAATCTAGATGATTTGTATTACCTACCGGAGGTAACGGGCTGATCCCACTCAGTGAGCGGTGCACAGCCAACGACGTTCGCCGCCTTTTCCAAATGTCTCTCATTCGAGATTTTACGCCCCGAGGGCCGAAGACGCAGGAGGATGGTGAGAGTCCGAGGCAAAGTGCCGCGAGACTACGAAGTTATCGCACGCGACTTATCTTTCAAGTCGGTGTGGAGAGAGCTGAAGAAGGACAGGTGGGCACGCGAGCCACCTTCGGGTCGCAGTCTCGATGACCGCTACTTCTATATGCCTCCCGGTAAGAACGTGAAGGGGAGCGAAGGCGTTGATTACTTCCGTGGCGAACAAACCGTTTTGGAGCATTACGCAAAAGGTGTGTGTACTACTTGCAGTTGAATAGCTCGTTGCTATGTCTAATACCAAGTTTGTTGCTTGTAGAAGTGAGACGCTATACGGTAGGCGTCCAACCCAGTGCTCCTAGAGATGGCCAACTAGCTGCTGCTGCAGCTATCGTACGTGAAAACTACGCTGCTGATATCGAAGCAGCAGAAGCAAGAGCTCGAGCTCAGGCTACTTCTTAACGAGTCCCACCAACCAGCCAACTAACGGCGTGCCTCCCGTTCCTGTAAGTGAATCTACTACCAGGCCACATCCGCCATCACAGCGAGCGCCGACGCGTCGCTCTTTGATGAATACTCCAAGTCCTATGGCAAACTGCCCAGTTAGAAGTACCCAGCCAAGGTCTCCGCTCATCCCGACGGCACCACGTTCAACATAAACGGTATACTGCTTTGTATTCTGCATGCTATGATGAATACATTGCAGGATAATGTACTGCATAGTGCTCTGCATATTACGCTGCATTATATACTGCATAGTATGATGTATGTTAATCCGAAAACTGACATATAATTATGTGCTGTTCTTTAGATGATACTAATGAAGACGGAGAAGGTTCTGCTCTTGGTAGCGAGCTGCTTCCGATAGCACCGACGCTTTGAGCGTGGTTATTGATCACGCCATTGAACATCAGTTTGAAAAGTTGGATTCGGGTGCTGAGGCGGAAGCCGATGACATGGAGACTGGAGAGTGTATATCGGATGAAGAGGCGGGAACTTATTGCGCCTCTGACGACATTGGTGATTATCGGGTCGCGACAGAAGACGAATCACTGCAGAGGCTCATTTGGCAGATTATGTTCTTGATAGTTTTGGTGGAGAGGATGAATTCTCTCTCGAAACCTAAAGAACGCTGTCCTGCGTGAGATGCCCGCTATTGGCTGGGAGGATGTCATTGAACCTGATACTACTGAGTACATGCAGGGCCCGTACGACCCCGTCGACAATACTTCAAGCTATCCTGGCCTTCACCAAGGGTACACGGGTCCAACTGCATACGTTTTGCGCAGCGGAGACTCTCCAATTGGACTATTCTTTTACTTTCTTCCTGTTGTATTGTGGCAGCACATTGCTGCTTGCTCGACGGAGTATCACCGGGAGATGCTACCACGTTGTATTGACGAAACATTTCAGCGATATCGCCGGAAGCGGAGGTTGTATCCGCCGTTACCAAGAAAGATAATGCGAGATATTCAGCACGCGTTGGAAGGCATGAAGCCTATCTTACCACACGAACTGTGCGAGTTTGTCGGACTATTGGTGGCAAGGACAATTGCTCCGAACAGAGAAAAACTTGCTAATCACTGGAAGACAACGGGTGAGGGCGCTATACACGAGGGGATTCTCGCTCTCTATATTTTCTCAGCACGGGAGGAAGCCCTGAACTGGATCGGGTGGTGCGACAGAATGGTCCCACGCAAGAGGAAAAGCCATGCCCCAGAGTTGTAAAAGATTTTCAAGCATACATGGGTCCATGACCAGCTGAGATTACAGCGTTCTTCTCTCCAGCGTGCACTCCGTTTTAGAAAATACTATGAGTAGCTCGCACTGGGGCTCATTGACTTGGCTATTGTAAATGGGTACATAGTCCATAAGGACTTTCACAAGAACAAGCAGTCACGACCACTTACCCACGTGAGGTGCATGAAGAAACGCCACCTTCAGCTGTGTCGCCTACAAGCAACAGACAGGTATGAGTCCAACACGTTTGGCACCCAGCCACCCCAAGCCAGACCTGCATATGTACCGGTCCCTGTCGGTGCAAACCAGTCCATTGGACACGCTGCCCATCAAGTAGATGAATGGAGAAACGAAGGAACACAAGGAAAAAAACGGCAAAGCAAATGCAAGGTGTGCTCGCTGCTTCGAACAGACACCCAGCGAGCATCACCAACTACATACTATTGTGGCGATTGTAGCGACAAAGGGCCAGTCTACCTCTGCATGCGGGCGAGTCGACAAGTGCGTGGGGTCGCCATGACATGTTGGCATGTGTGGCACAAGGAGTGGATGAACGGAAAGCTGATCCCTTTTGAAAATGGCAAAGGGGTTCGTATGCGTCAGAAACCGGCTGAAGTACCTAGTACTCCATCGACTCCGGGTACTTCTGCAACGCCAGCACCTTCCAAGAGGCGGCGAACGACAACGTTACTTCTGCCCTGTATATATTTTTGTCTTTATAGTGCATAATATTCAGGATGAGGCAAGCTGCGTAAGTTTTGATCCACAGCTGTGTAGCCTCGAATGTCTGTTCTGGTGTAAGCTCATCTCAAAGTGCATCACAAGGCTCATGTTTCTGCTCCAGTCGAGTCGTGTTCAAACAGCTGTGTTGTCCACATATATAGCACTCTTCGAATTTGTATAGACCAGTTGACAAACAGTCTCGGGTCATTTGCTTGCGTTACTTGATAGAGGTAACACCCCAACTTTGTTTATAGGAATTTGTATAGGACGTTTCGGTTTTCAAAAATTTAAAAATGAGAGCTGTAGACTGAGTCCTATGTTTTTGGGAGTCGTCCTGACTATTTTTATTTTATACTGCATAATGCAATTTACATGTGGCAACCTTACTACCCAAATGCAGGTTTGGGCAGTTTAATCGCTGCTCTGCACAGTTTTGCAAATCCCATTTTTTTATGAGCGAGCTACACCTATCCCATTTAATACAAATACCAAGTTAAATAAAGCTGCATATGCAGTTTAAATGTGACTTTTGGTTTCCGGTTTGGAGGGGGTAATAATCCTTACACTTGAAGTTTTTGTAATACGTAATAGTGATTATATTACTCTAATACATGTAGTCCAAGGGATTATAAACAGCAATTCTGTGCAAGAAGGTCTTCGCGCACTCCTTCCATAAGCAAACTAGGCATAAGTGTAGCCATATATCATTGTTTGACAGCGAAATCGGTTTGGCTATTATTTAGCTGTCTCAATGTAATTGATGTCTCGTTATGAAATCCGGAGCAATCCGAAGGTAGACTAGTTTAATGTTTTGGAGGCTAACCAAACGGCCGACGCTTCAATTTATTTAATTAGATCACCGAGAATGAAGATATTTAGGTCCTACGGACTGGCATCGCCTAAAAGATAGGATACCAATCCGTTTTAGAGTTTGGTTTAATTTAGTTAAGTGTAGACGAATATTTTATTTAAGAGTCCCTTATCCCACCTTCCCTAGCCTTGTTTGGACATCCCTCCTAGCAAAAATGGCGAAAATTCTCAGCGGTAACTAAGTATTAATCCCCTGATTGGCGGAAAGCTCCAACTTCTTAGCTTTTCAGCGATGTAAAATAGTGTCTTATTGGTCGATCCAGGCGTAGTTTCAAAAAGATGCTTCCTCCGTCCTAAAATATAAGCGGGGCATCTGCTTAATCCGTGTCCGAAATTTTAAGCAGTATGTTTACAATTCAAGTCATTTGATAGTACTGTCGTAATTTGCCAAAGTACGCCCGTACAAATGCTGTTGTTGTTTTCGGCCGACCCTAGAGATAGTTAATCACTCTTCGTGGCACCGTTCAAAAGATGATCGCGCGCGCTACATCGCTACAGGTTTCTACACAATTGCACTGCGTTATTCACAACATCAACAGTCAAATTCAAAACGTGCGCGCTCGAATTCAAAAGTCTGTCAGATGTATTCCTGTTTGGATGTTATATACCTGCCGAATCCGTCCATGACATTAAGTGCCAACTTGCATGTCCTCGAAACGGAGAGTTCGCTGATGGCGCGGAAGTGTGTGGCAGAATACCCGATTGCACAGCTCCTGCGTCACAACGTCAGCGAACAGGGGATCTGCAGCGAGCTCCAAGAATCCTGCGCGACGTTCGGTGATGATCGCGCCGTCGGAGACGCAAAGAATAGCTCGACGCTGTCGAGCGAGGAAGCGTTTGACGGGGCTCTTGTAGGCGGAAAGAACATTCTCTATAAAATTGATCATGGGATAATATGGACCAAGCTCCGCATTTCTGCCGCTGCGAACTCCTCCTCTTCAAACAGAGGTGTGGCAGGGAGCGTTGACCAGGACCAGAACAATATCGTCGAGCGGCGTCGACAAACGGATATGGCGCAAGAAACACCGGATGAACGCGTTCGCTAGATCGGACGTAAACGAGCCAAACAAGACGCCTGATAGGCTAGCCCCGTGCTCGCGATAGCCACAATAAGATGTATGTTCTTGCATTTGCTTGCCCCGCCTGTCTGTACTGCTCGCCGCCCTTTGGCGCTCCATCCTCGTCCTCGCAAGCACCACAAGTTGAAGTTGGTCTCGTCCAGATAGAAGATCTTTTAGTTGTTTGCGAGAGCGGCATAAAACTTGACAACGTAGTCGTATCGCTTCTGCTTGCTGACTGGGCTGTTGCGATTGACGACGTAACGGTGCAGCTTCTTGAGGGTGAAGCTGTGCGCGTCAAAAGCGCGTCGTACAGTTTTACGGTGGCCTCGTACGTCAAATATCTGCTGGACAAGCTCAGCCATCTGAACGAGAGTTAGCTCTGGTGTGCTGGCGAGCTCGTCGAGCAGATACTCGACATGGGTTTCGACAACTTTCTTGGTTGAGCCACCACGCTGCTGCTGGGTGCCGCTCCAATCGCCGCTGTCCATCGCGGTCTTGATCCAGCCCCATGCCGTCCGCTCATAGCCATCGTGGAGCTCAGCGACAACCTTCCAATTTTTTGGCCTCTTGGGCGGCGCGCAGGACACAGGCTCGCACTGCTTGCGATTATTTCTTGTAGGTTGGTGGTGGCATCATGCCAAATCAGAACTGAGGTCGTTAGCTGTCGACCGTAATGTTCGGGCAAGCCTTCCGCCATTTTCAAAGGCAATTGGGTCCAACCGTCGGTATCCTACTATACATAATAAAGTGTCGCTTAATGTCATTGCGCAGGGCATATGAATTTGAGTGCGCACTAGGGTTGGAGGTCGGATAAATTCAGGTAAGGTATGTTTAGGTTATACTTGTTAAGGCCTTTCTACGCTTGGGCGGGACAATTATTACAAAACAACTGAGCCTTTGTTCCGAAATCAACTTTTTTATTTTATGCATAATTTAGATTACCAGGCACGAAATGACTTTAAGCAAGCCGTCTCGCAGAACGCGTTCACATACATACACACTAGTAAGCCGTGCAATTATTTATACAAAATACTGAGCTCCCAGTATCACGCAACCCTGATTAAAAATAATTATTTAATACTTTTGGTATATTTTCTTTATTATAGTTGGCTATCACTGTACCTTCATCTTTCACCCAAAACCACCTGCACTTTAAATAGCATTTGTACAAACGCTACACAATATGTTAAGTTTAGCGTCGTGCTCGATGTCACGGGTCGTTTCTGAGCCGCTATGAAGCTTAGCTCACATCAGCCCAAAAGATACTGATGGCCGGACAGGCCATCAGTATCTTTTGCGCTTGCACTAATTACCCACTGACACTTCCCGTTTGAGCTAAGTAACTAAAGATTGATCACTTATACCAAACTCAACGAAAGCTGAAACATACTCAAATTGTAACATTTAGCGCTCATTTTAATTGATAGTATGCGTTCGAGGCCTGTAGTAGTCGAGTGCTAAGAAGAAACGAAATCCGAAAGTGAGTTTTATTGAGTTAGTTGTTCTTGTCTTGCTTTGCTAGCCCCTTTCTACTTTCCTCCGTAGTCCTCCTAATCACATGTAAATCCATACACAAAAGAAACATTTCGTCGGCAACACCTATACTCGTCATAAGCGTTGGCGATGAAAATCACTTGAGTTTTGTATGTGGACTGGATATGCACAAATCTGACCCGGATCAGCCAATCGGATAGCTCCATTCGACCCACTTCAACTTATGACCCCTCAGGGCACACGCTTGCCACGCACCAACCGCGTGCTCCAGGCGCGTGTCTAGATGTAGGAACCCAGGCAAAGTGACGGCGATGTGCAATCATAACACCCCACTCAATTCGACGTCTCGAGCGTGACGACCAAATTGCTCTTCATCATTAAGTAGCGTAGCGTCTTCGACGACAGACCTTTGGAAAGGAAGTCCACGAGCTGGCTCTTGGTTTCCATATATTCCAGCTCAACTTCAACACTCATGACGTTTTCACGATATAAGTGGTAGCGAATGTCGATGTGATTGGTACGAGCTTGATAACCGACGTTCTTTGCCAACGCCATGGCACCTTGGTTGTCCTCGTAGATCACCGTAGCCCCCACTTGTTCAGCACCAATGCCCTTGAGCAGTAGACGCATCCACACCACTTCCTTGATGCAGTCACTCAGAGCCATGTACTCGGCCTCAGTCGAGCTTAGGGCGCCGGTCTTCTGAAACGTAGAGCGCCAAACCACAGGCGCCCCGCACATCATGAGCATTGTCCCGCTAACCGAACGTATGTCGTCGCAGTTGCCAGCCCAGTCTGCATCTGAGTAGGCGACGAGCTCTGCTCCTTGCGAACCGTGGTACACGATGTCCACGTCCTTGGTTTTCAGCAGATAGCGCACCACCTTGATTCCAGCATCCCAGTGCTTCTCACCAGGATTCTTCAGGAAGCGACTCAACTTGGCAACATCCATCGAGATGTCAGGTCGTATTCCACACGCCAGCTACATGATACTACCAATGAGCGATCGGTACGGCTTCAACTTCATCTTAGCCTTGTCTTCATCGGTCTTCGGTCCGTTCTCCTTAGTCTAGTGTAGACTTGGGTCTAGTGGCATCAGGCTTGGCTTCGCGTTTTCTTGACCGAACTTCTTGATGATCGACTCGGTGTATGCGCGTTGTGAGATGCCAAGCTTCTTGCCATCGCTGGCGGAGTCGATCTATATACCAAGAATGAAACGGGCGGGTCCTTGATCCTTGATTTTGAACTTCCCTGCGATGCCAGCCTTTACCGACGCGATGATGGCCTTGTCTCGTGACGTAATCAGCATGTCGTCCACGTAAAGACACACGATGCTCTCATCATCACCTGCACCTCTCGTGTAGATGCACGGGTCAGCGTCAGAAGCCTGAAACCCCATGGTCTTGAGATGGCTGTCGATGGTCTCGTCCCAGACATGAGACGCCTGCTTGAGTCCGTACAGACTTTGCAGTAGCATGCAGACGACATCATCTTCACCTTGAGCGTTTGCCAGAGCCAGTAGCTCCCGAAGACCTTCTGGTAACTCCAAGTATATCTCTTCTTCGAGCTTCCCGTACCGAAACGCTGTATCCACGTCGCACTGCTCGATGTTGAATCCTTCAGCACAAAACTTGGCCAGCACTAGTATAGGTAAGCCACAGGCGCGTACGACTTATCGTAGTCGATGCCCTGTCGTTGTTAATACCCCTTTGCCTCGAGACGAGCCTTGTATCGAATCACTTGCCCCTTCTCATTGCGCATCAACGCGAACACCCAGCGGCAACCGATCGGGCGCTGGTGCGTTGGTCTTGGCACTAACTTCCAGGTACCGTTGTCCGTTAGCGACTTGAGCTCACTTGCAATCGCTTTCTTCCAGCTGTCTTGGTCCGCACTAGTAGTCGACGCTGCGTACGTCTTCGGGACATCCTCGGTCGCAGCCATCAGCTGTTCACTCTCAATAATGGCGAGTTCGTTACCACTTGGCCTCGGTAGCTCTTGAGTCATCTTCTAACGCTTTGTCCCATTCGACGATGGCGCATCGATAATTGCCTTCTTCCTGGTGCTTGCCTCTTCAGGATCCGCTGTCTCGTCAATGTGCCGAGCCCGCAACCGAGTAATCATAGAATGTGTCGAGTCGTATGGCACCATTGCTGTATCCATGCTCACGTCACGTTGAAGTGGAATCACTTTAACATCGGTGGGAGCGATTTGCGTGGGGTCAATCGGCGACATCTGATCCACGCTTGACACCAATGCGTCTGTGTCGTCTTCTGTATCCAAGTGAGTCATGATGCGCCCAGGATCAGTTGTCTCAAAAACCTTCACGGTGCGCACGATTTGCACCTTTCCAGTTGCCATATTGAGAACGCGGTACTCCTTCACTCCGTCCTCATAACCCATGAACCGACACTTGAACACTTTTGCATCCGGCTTGCGGCGCTACTCATCGGGGATGTGAGCGTATCCAACTGCACCGAACACCTTCCCGTTCTTGAGTTGTGGTTTGGAGTGACCCACAATCTCGAAGGATGTCTTCACATCGACCGAGTTGGGGATCCGATTGATGATCCAGGCCGCGGTGCTAACTGCCTCTGCCCACCACTTCCTGTCGACACTCTCGTGATAGAGCATGCAGTGAGCCATCGCCACGGAATCCAATTCATCCGCTCAGCCCGTCTATTCTGCTGAGGTGTGTACGGCACCGTCTTCTCGTGCTTGATGCCGCTGCGGTTGAGGTAGGCCTTAAACTGCCGGCCCGTGTACTCACCGCCGTTGTCCGAACGCAGGCGCTTGATTATTTTACCAGTTGCATTCTCTATTCCGGCCTTGCACGTTTTGAACTTTGACAGCACTTCCGATTTGGCCTTCATGAAGTAGACCGTAAAAGTGGAGTGAGTAGTTGTCAATGAATGTGACGATGTACGTACAGCCACCAGGTGTCGTGGTTTTGCGTCGGACCCATTACGTCCGTATGCACCAGGTCAAGCACACCGGCACTCTTAACGATCTTCTCCAGATGTCTCGGGTAGTCGTCAGCCTTCATCTTGCCCATGCAGCAGCCCGCGCACACGTCGTCCCCGTGGACTTCTCCCGTGACGCGAGGCACTCCTTCTGTCATGGTCAGTAGTTTATCGTAGCGCTTGTACGGGATGTGGCCAAGTCGGGCGTGCACAACAGCCCCTGGCTCCTTACGAGTAGTCGTTGCAACATGACACACCTCGCCCCCTCCACTGTCTTCAACTTGTAGATATTTCCACAGCGCTTCGCCTCCATGACGATCGCACCCCCAAAGCTTAAGACACACTTGTCCTTGCTGAACAGCGCGGTGACGTCTTTCTCGGCCAGCTTCCACACCGAGATGAGGCTTCCTTCAACTTCAGGGTTGTACAGGACATCCGACAGCGTGACAGACGTCCCGTCCATCAGCTTTATACCGACGGTGCCTTTTGCAACTGCTTCGATCCTCGTGCCATCCGCGATTGTGATACGGACTGGCGTCTTCAGCTCCTTCATGGACATGAACTTGTCCTGGACGCTGGTCATGTGCGAACTTGCACCTGAGTCAACGTGCCATTCACGCTTGGTCATCGCACTCGTTGCCATAAACGAGAAGTCGGATGCTTTCTCTCTCGCCGCTTGCCCTCGTTCCTCGTCGGCCTTCTTCTTACGACACTCGAGCTCTCGGCGTATTTGCTTCTTGCAGTAGAAGCACTGACCCTTGAAACGTTGCTTGCCACGGAAATCTTTCTTCTTCGTAGCGAAAGCATTCTCTTGAGCCGATGACGATTCATCCGACGCTTGAGCACCAGATAGTGCTTGGATCGCGTAGGCCAGCGTCACGTTCGGCGTGTTCTCCAGCACAGTACAGATCATCTTGTACTCGTTCGTCAAACTGCCAAGAAGCAACCCGAGCTGGCGAGTCTTGTCCAGAGTCTCATCGATCGTCTCCATTTGGAGGACGGTCTCCTTGAGCTAATCGGCGTGGGAAGCGAACTTGGTACCAGGCTCCATCTTGAAGTTTTTCAACTTCTTATTGACGAGAAGCCGGTTCTTAAACATTTTCGTGTTGAAGTGCCCCTCGAGCATCGTCCACGCCTCAGCGGCAGTCGGTGCTCCACGGATGTAAACTTGGTACGCGAGACTCCCGTCTCCAGCGATAACACCAAGTGCCTTCAGATCGATGGTCTTCCATACCGAAACGCTGTATCCACGTCGCACTGCTCGATGTTGAATCTATCAGCACAAAACTTGGCCAGCACTAGTATAGGTAAGCCACAGGCGCGTACGACTTATCGTAGTCGATGCCCTGTCGTTGTTAATACCCCTTTGCCTCGAGACGAGCCTTGTATCGAATCACTTGCCCCTTCTCATTGCGCATCAACGCGAACACCCAGCGGCAACCGATCGGGCGCTGGTGCGTTGGTCTTGGCACTAACTTCCAGGTACCGTTGTCCGTTAGCGACTTGAGCTCACTTGCAATCGCTTTCTTCCAGCTGTCTTGGTCCGCACTAGTAGTCGACGCTGCGTACGTCTTCGGGACATCCTCGGTCGCAGCCATCAGCTGTTCACTCTCAATAATGGCGAGTTCGTTACCACTTGGCCTCGGTAGCTCTTGAGTCATCTTCTAACGCTTTGTCCCATTCGACGATGGCGCATCAATAATTGCCTTCTTCCTGGTGCTTGCCTCTTCAGGATCCGCTGTCTCGTCAATGTGCCGAGCCCGCAACCGAGTAATCATAGAATGTGTCGAGTCGTATGGCACCATTGCTGTATCCATGCTCACGTCACGTTGAAGTGGAATCACTTTAACATCGGTGGGAGCGATTTGCGTGGGGTCAATCGGCGACATCTGATCCACGCTTGGCACCAATGCGTCTGTGTCGTCTTCTGTATCCAAGTGAGTCATGATGCGCCCAGGATCAGTTGTCTCAAAAACCTTCACGGTGCGCACGATTTGCACCTTTCCAGTTGCCATATTGAGAACGCGGTACTCCTTCACTCCGTCCTCATAACATATGAACCGACACTTGAACACTTTTGCATCCGGCTTGCGGCGCTACTCATCGGGGATGTGAGCGTATCCAACTGCACCGAACACCTTCCCGTTCTTGAGTTGTGGTTTGGAGTGACCCACAATCTCGAAGGATGTCTTCACATCGACCGAGTTGGGGATCCGATTGATGATCCAGGCCGCGGTGCTAACTGCCTCTGCCCACCACTTCCTGTCGACACTCTCGTGATAGAGCATGCAGTGAGCCATCGCCACGGAATCCAATTCATCCGCTCAGCCCGTCTATTCTGCTGAGGTGTGTACGGCACCGTCTTCTCGTGCTTGATGCCGCTGCGGTTGAGGTAGGCCTTAAACTGCCGGCCCGTGTACTCACCGCCGTTGTCCGAACGCAGGCGCTTGATTATTTTACCAGTTGCATTCTCTATTCCGGCCTTGCACGTTTTGAACTTTGACAGCACTTCCGATTTGGCCTTCATGAAGTAGACCGTAAAAGTGGAGTGAGTAGTTGTCAATGAATGTGACGATGTACGTACAGCCACCAGGTGTCGTGGTTTTGCGTCGGACCCATTACGTCCGTATGCACCAGGTCAAGCACACCGGCACTCTTAACGATCTTCTCCAGATGTCTCGGGTAGTCGTCAGCCTTCATCTTGCCCATGCAGCAGCCCGCGCACACGTCGTCCCCGTGGACTTCTCCCGTGACGCGAGGCACTCCTTCTGCCATGGTCAGTAGTTTATCGTAGCGCTTGTACGGGATGTGGCCAAGTCGGGCGTGCACAACAGCCCCTGGCTCCTTACGAGTAGTCGTTGCAACATGACACACCTCGCCCCCTCCACTGTCTTCAACTTGTAGATATTTCCACAGCGCTTCGCCTCCATGACGATCGCACCCCCAAAGCTTAAGACACACTTGTCCTTGCTGAACAGCGCGGTGACGTCTTTCTCGGCCAGCTTCCACACCGAGATGAGGCTTCCTTCAACTTCAGGGTTGTACAGGACATCCGACAGCGTGACAGACGTCCCGTCCATCAGCTTTATACCGACGGTGCCTTTTGCAACTGCTTCGATCCTCGTGCCATCCGCGATTGTGATACGGACTGGCGTCTTCAGCTCCTTCATGGACATGAACTTGTCCTGGACGCTGGTCATGTGCGAACTTGCACCTGAGTCAACGTGCCATTCACGCTTGGTCATCGCACTCGTTGCCATAAACGAGAAGTCGGATGCTTTCTCTCTCGCCGCTTGCCCTCGTTCCTCGTCGGCCTTCTTCTTACGACACTCGAGCTCTCGGCGTATTTGCTTCTTGCAGTAGAAGCACTGACCCTTGAAACGTTGCTTGCCACGGAAATCTTTCTTCTTCGTAGCGAAAGCATTCTCTTGAGCCGATGACGATTCATCCGACGCTTGAGCACCAGATAGTGCTTGGATCGCGTAGGCCAGCGTCACGTTCGGCGTGTTCTCCAGCACAGTACAGATTATCTTGTACTCGTTCGTCAAACTGCCAAGGAGCAACCCGAGCTGGCGAGTCTTGTCCAGAGTCTCATCGATCGTCTCCATTTGGAGGACGGTCTCCTTGAGCTAATCGGCGTGGGAAGCGAACTTGGTACCAGGCTCCATCTTGAAGTTTTTCAACTTCTTATTGACGAGAAGCCGGTTCTTAAACATTTTCGTGTTGAAGTGCCCCTCGAGCATCGTCCACGCCTCAGCGGCAGTCGGTGCTCCACGGATGTAAACTTGGTACGCGAGACTCCCGTCTCCAGCGATAACACCAAGTGCCTTCAGATCGATGGTCTTCCATTCTGCAGTAAAGCGATCACTCACTTGGTCGAACTCGGGCTTAATAATCTGTGGGAGCAGACCCTTCCGAGCAAGCTTCATCCGCATGTTGAACTCCCAGTGGAAGTAGTTGTCTTCCACGAGCTTGTCGATGTTGTCGGCGTAGCCTGGACTCATTATTATTTGAGAGTATGCGTTCGAGGCTTGTAGTAGTCGAGTGTTAACCCCCAACGACCAAATCAAAAATCGCCCTAGCAGAAAAACGGTTAATCTTGTCAAATACAGCGTGTTTACGCCAGGCAGTACTTAATATTTGTATAGTCCCATATAAGTACGAGTACGTTTTCTGAAAAAACGCGACATGCCATTTTTTCGATACCGCCATGATGCAATCATATACAACGACGCCGATGGCTTAATGCTGTATCATACAACCTGTTCGGCATAAAATGAACATCACTACTGCGATCAAGATGTACATTTTATCAAGAGAAAATACGTCACCTCTTCTTTGAATGAATCAACTTGAGCAATCAAAAAAAACGCCAGCAAATTGTACTGAAGTAGGATGGAGAAACGGACAAAACTGTACTGGCTACATGTACGAACGCAATGGCATAAAAATTAGCCGTGTATTTCAGTCCACTTATTGGAAGCGTCCTCCCCTACAACGCTATGCCTTGTTGATCTTCTTCCACTGCATTGGCCACAGCCTCCACCACGGCTTTCTCCACTGCGTCCTGCACAGTGTCATCGGTCGCATCTTCCGCAGCCTCGCCCATGGCGTCCGCCATGACGTCTTCGATAGTGTCGTCTGCAATACGCTCTGCACCCTCCCTGGTACTCTCCTCAGCGTCGTCTTCAGCCGTGTCATTCGTAGAACCCTCTGCCGCATCATGTTCGTCTTCGCCACCCTGCACTCGACGACGTCGCTTCCGCGTTCCTGCTCCAATGCCCGCCTCGCGATTCTGAATATCGCGGCCGCAGCGGGGACGAGGCCGATCCTTGTCGTTGTTCCACTGGAGATGCCAAATCTGGTGGCAAGTAAGTGTGTTGTTCTTGACATAGGCCCAGACCTTGTTGCATAAGTAAGTTCTACATATTATGTTAGAATTACAACCTCATATCCTATGCTTCATCTTGATGAACGTACCTTGCTTTCTCCGACGGACTGCAGCCGGGGCAATAGTACTTTGTTGCTCGACGCTCGCCCACGCTGCGCTTGCTAATTAAAACATACCTTAACTTGCCGCTGTCGGCGCTTGCGCTGTCCGTTGATAATTTGAAAATCAGGATTCTCGCGAGGGACATGCTCTGCTGGCAGTGCTCGGGCTACAACATCCACTTCATCCACTTGCTTGACGCTGAAAAACACATGTTGTATGTTAACATGTTGTATACATGTTGTCTGTCATCATGTTGTAGACTCACCTGGTCAAAATCATCTTCCGTTAGCTCGAGCATCTGAGCTTGGAGCTGCATCAGGAACTCTGCATGTGAGTCTTGTCTAGCGCCACGCTTCTTCTGGCACTGACGGTAGATGATGTATGCATTCACTACCGCGATGTCCACAAGACCGAGAAATATGGATTTGTAATACTTCTTGCACTTGGTCTGCCGCTGCAATGAATATCTCTGCAGCCGGAGCTGATCATGTACGTCTACCCCGCCCATCCAGCGATGGTAATCGCGCATCATAGATGGACAGGGTACTTCAGCGCGAGCACCTCCCGTTTTCCAGCGGTCTAGATTTTGAGCAAGCAAAAAAAATAGTTACGTCAGTTTCTCCCACAAAACCTATCTTCCAAGCATATAACTCACAACAACTCTCCATCGCCCGGCTACCTCCGGTTCCAAGCAATTGTACTGGTCGTCTATCCCACCAGACAAGGCTCGTCATAAGAGGGCAGTACTTGGCGACTGTCATACGAGTAGTGCCATGGGCAATGCTCTTCGGACGGTTCCGATTCTTCTCCACCATCGTATTGCAGTACCCTTGACGATCGTCTTGAATTGTTCCCACTGAGTAAGCGTATCTCTGTAGTAGTTGGTACGAGAGTTGAACGGACGTGTAGAATCGATCGGTCACGATCAAGTAGTAGACGCCGTCAATCCGAGGCGGTAGAGCAGCCTCAAGATTGCGCATTACAGCTGCTGGGCCGGTGTTATGGTCAGCTGACCGCATTAACTCCGGTACATTTCCCAGCTCCTGCGCATGTTGAGATTTTCCGCAATAAACCTCCAGTCTGTAGTCATACAACATAACATTGAGTTGTAAGATACAACATCTTTCATACAACATGTTTACTTAGACTAAAAAAAAAGATGCGAGCTCACTAGGAGCTCGCATCTTGCAACCGCACGTACCGAAGGCAGTAGGATGTTGTAGCACAGCAGGTCATAAATAACTCTGTGCCTCACTTATGAGGCTTGTTGGCGATGTACTGGCGAGTGGGATTGTTCTTGTTGAATAGCGGGATCATTGCCTCATCAAAAGCAGTAACCGGCGGTATTGTATAGCCGGCAATGAAGCTAGTCCGCAGTGCATCCGCAACGGATCGCACTTTCCAGGATCTATCCATACAAGCCCGCGCGTCAGCACTGTTGGTAAAGTGCAGGTTTGAGAGAATATACATGAAGCGATTTCTCTTCAAGTACTTCTAAAATGTTTCAGGTGAAACAGCGCCAGCCGCCGTAGTCGCCCAGTGGTCGTAAAAGTGGCGACGCTGGGGATTAACCATCCGGGCTATAAGCAGACCCAGCAAAATCACGATTTCGTGTGGCTTGATATCTGGATGCTTGGACTCTTGCTCCATGAACTGCTCCTTTGTCTTCTTTCCCGGCACCTTTTGCTTTTCAAACATTTTGTCAGCACGACCAACAAGATGTTGCTCGTGGTATCGTGTTGACTCCTGTGCGATCGTTGCCCACAACTACCGTGGCATAAAACACAAGAACAGGTCCAGCGGAGAGTCTGCAAGCCGCCTGACCTCTTCAGATGGACCATAATCACCGTTGTACAACCCAGGGTATCTCTGGTCTTCGGGAAATCTTTCAGTATCTATATTGGTAAAGTACACATTTGTTAGTAAACTTACAATAACAAGTAGCATCAAAAACACTTATCAATTTGCCAGCCACTCTTCCGCATTTTTGCCAACGCAGATTCATCCTTGACAAAGCCTATCAACGCATCTCGCTGAAGCACGGGCCATTCCGATTGCGGCTACTCGTCTGCATCATCACCAACTACAAGACTTTCGTCATCTGACGAAGCACTACAGGTTTCATCGCGATCAATTTCTTCAAGGACTTCGTCAAACATCATCTCGTCGTCGTCTTCATCACAATCAGATTCGAGAGCGTCAAATGGAATTGGTAATGTTTCTAGAACGTTTGCAGTCTGTGGCTCAGTGGAAATACTGCAAACCATACGAGCACTTTAGATATGTTGTATACCAATCTCACCAAGCATGTTGTATAGTACATCATCAATTCGTGATGCTCTACCTTGCCGTCGCTGTTGGAGGCTCACTTTCAGGGACACTTTCGTGGAGTAAACTACATGGCACATAATAGATTCATTTCAAAATCACTGAACATCACAATCATTCCGGTTGCACATACTGTTGAGTCGCCGATTCGCTGTCGGAGCTAGACCTCAACATTAAAAATCACAACGTTTTTTAGTTTTGCGCACAATCACAGGCGTAAAGCATGTTGTATAGACCTTTCCACACTGCTGACATTTTCGCTTTGACACGCAGCATGGGGACTGGTCCGGCGCTTCTTGGTCGTATTCGGCTGCTCCACTGGTCCACTGCATCAGCCACACGCTTCTTTCCCACCCTCTTGTCCTCCGCCTTTTCCTGCTTCTTGTCTTCCAAATGCTTACGTGCTGCATCTTTCGCCTTCTTTCCTGCTTGTTGATCATCATTAGCTTGATCTTGACGCTTCTTCGCCGCTGTATTGCGCTTTGACGTAGCAGCTGCTTCCCTAGCCTCCTTTCCCAACGTCTTGCTAGACTTCTTGCGGGGTGTCTTGCCAGTCGATTTTCTCTTCTCCACGACTTTCGCCTTCACCACCACTTTCGTCTTGCTCGACGTCTTACCCGCCGTTTTGGTCTTATTCGTCGTCTTCGTCTGGGCTGAATATTTTATAGGGCTCAGTGCCTCAAATTCGTCGTCATCTTCCCACGCAGTTCCTTCGTCCTCACCCTCGTCCTCCTCGTCGTCTGGTTCCCAGGGCTCGTCAACTGTTTTCCTTCTTCCGTTGTAGCTGCTTTTTCCCAGACCCAGCCAGCATTTCGACAGCAACGGCGTGTAGCTGCTGCGATATCAGCTCCTTGTTTCGGCGTAGATACGCGGCATCTTTACCCATCGTTGGTGGTTTATACGGCGGTGGTCGTAAGACGGCTGTACGCGCAGACGCAAAGTCTGCGTCGGCAGATCGCTCACCCGCAAAATACACTCGGTGGTCTCTCAGCAAACGTGCCCTGTCGTCAGCATGCACCGTCTCCAGGCGTTTCATGAACGCGCTATACTCCAAGCGTGTTTCCCGCCTCGTTGCCATCCCTTTGGGCTTCTCCCTGGTCAGCAAAATCTCAACTGGCAACAAAAGGTAGGTGCGATCGCCTCCTCCACACGAATCGGACACAGAACCTGAACTGATCATTGGCTTTGTGTGCGTCCTATTTTTTCGCGCATTCAACCTAGCCATGTGCATCGAACGTTTTATGGGGGATGTGCTTATACGTGGTTTCAGTATAGTTTGGCTGTTTTTAGAGCCAATCCCTACATAAACATGTTGTACCTACAACATGTATTCATGTTGTTTTATACAACCTTGGTCGCTGGGGGGTTAAGAAGAAATGAAATCCGAAAACGAGTTTTATTGAGTTAGTTGATCTTGTCTTGCACTGCTAGCCTCTTTCTACTTTCCTCCGTAGTCCTCCTAATCCCATGTAAATCCATACACAAAAGAAACATTTCGTCGGCAACACCTATACTCGTCATAAGCGTTGGCGATGAAAATCACTTGAGTTTTGTATGTGGACTGGATATGCACAAATCTGACCCGGATCAGCCAATCGGATAGCTCCATTCGACCCACTTCAACTTATGACCCCTCAGGGCACACGCTTGCCACGCACCAACCGCGTGCTCCAGGCGCGTGTCTAGATGTAGGAACCCAGGCAAAGTGACGGCGATGTGCAATCATAACACCCCACTCAATTCGACGTCTCGAGCGTGACGACCAAATTGCTCTTCATCATTAAGTAGCGTAGCGTCTTCGACGACAGACCTTTGGAAAGGAAGTCCACGAGCTGGCTCTTGGTTTCCATATATTCCAGCTCAACTTCAACACTCATGACGTTTTCACGATTAAAGTGGTAGCGAATGTCGATGTGATTGGTACGAGCTTGATAACCGACGTTCTTTGCCAACGCCATGGCACCTTGGTTGTCCTCGTAGATCACCGTAGCCCCCACTTGTTCAGCACCAATGCCCTTGAGCAGTAGACGCATCCACACCACTTCCTTGATGCAGTCACTCAGAGCCATGTACTCGGCCTCAGTCGAGCTTAGGGCGCCGGTCTTCTGAAACGTAGAGCGCCAAACCACAGGCGCCCCGCACATCATGAGCATTGTCCCGCTAACCGAACGTATGTCGTCGCGGTTGCCAGCCCAGTCTGCATCTGAGTAGGCGACGAGCTCTGCTCCTTGCGAACCGTGGTACACGATGTCCACGTCCTTGGTTTTCAGCAGATAGCGCACCACCTTGATTCCAGCATCCCAGTGCTTCTCACCAGGATTCTTCAGGAAGCGACTCAACTTGGCAACACCCATCGAGATGTCAGGTCGTATTCCACACGCCAGCTACATGATACTACCAATGAGCGATCGGTACGGCTTCAACTTCATCTTAGCCTTGTCTTCATCGGTCTTCGGTCCGTTCTCCTTAGTCTAGTGTAGACTTGGGTCTAGTGGCATCAGGCTTGGCTTCGCGTTTTCTTGACCGAACTTCTTGATGATCGACTCGGTGTATGCGCGTTGTGAGATGCCAAGCTTCTTGCCATCGCTGGCGGAGTCGATCTATATACCAAGAAAGAAACGGGCGGGTCCTTGATCCTTGATTTTGAACTTCCCTGCGATGCCAGCCTTTACCGACGCGATGATGGCCTTGTCTCGTGACGTAATCAGCATGTCGTCCACGTAAAGACACACGATGCTCTCATCATCACCTGCACCTCTCGTGTAGATGCACGGGTCAGCGTCAGAAGCCTGAAACCCCATGGTCTTGAGATGGCTGTCGATGGTCTCGTCCCAGACATGAGACGCCTGCTTGAGTCCGTACAGACTTTGCAGTAGCATGCAGACGACATCATCTTCACCTTGAGCGTTTGCCAGAGCCAGTAGCTCCCGAAGACCTTCTGGTAACTCCAAGTATATCTCTTCTTCGAGCTTCCCGTACCGAAACGCTGTATCCACGTCGCACTGCTCGATGTTGAATCCTTCAGCACAAAACTTGGCCAGCACTAGTATAGGTAAGCCACAGGCGCGTACGACTTATCGTAGTCGATGCCCTGTCGTTGTTAATACCCCTTTGCCTCGAGACGAGCCTTGTATCGAATCACTTGCCCCTTCTCATTGCGCATCAACGCGAACACCCAGCGGCAACCGATCGGGCGCTGGTGCGTTGGTCTTGGCACTAACTTCCAGGTACCGTTGTCCGTTAGCGACTTGAGCTCACTTGCAATCGCTTTCTTCCAGCTGTCTTGGTCCGCACTAGTAGTCGACTCTGCGTACGTCTTCGGGACATCCTCGGTCGCAGCCATCAGCTGTTCACTCTCAATAATGGCGAGTTCGTTATCACTTGGCCTCGGTAGCTCTTGAGTCATCTTCTGACGCTTTGTCCCATTCGACGATGGCGCATCGATAATTGCCTTCTTCCTGGTGCTTGCCTCTTCAGGATCCGCTGTCTCGTCAATGTGCCGAGCCCGCAACCGAGTAATCATAGAATGTGTCGAGTCGTATGGCACCATTGCTGTATCCATGCTCACGTCACGTTGAAGTGGAATCACTTTAACATAGGTGGGAGCGATTTGCGTGGGGTCAATCGGCGACATCTGATCCACGCTTGACACCAATGCGTCTGTGTCGTCTTCTGTATCCAAGTGAGTCATGATGCGCCCAGGATCAGTTGTCTCAAAAACCTTCACGGTGCGCACGATTTGCACCTTTCCAGTTGCCATATTGAGAACGCGGTACTCCTTCACTCCGTCCTCATAACCCATGAACCGACACTTGAACACTTTTGCATCCGTCTTGCGGCGCTACTCGTCGGGGATGTGAGCGTATCCAACTGCACCGAACACCTTCCCGTTCTTGAGTTGTGGTTTGGAGTGACTCACAATCTCGAAGGATGTCTTCACATTGACCGAGTTGGGGATCCGATTGATGATCCAGGCCGCGGTGCTAACTGCCTCTGCCCACCACTTCCTGTCGACACTCTCGTGATAGAGCATGCAGTGAGCCATCGCCACGGAATCCAATTCATCCGCTCAGCCCGTCTATTCTGCTGAGGTGTGTACGGCACCGTCTTCTCGTGCTTGATGCCGCTGCGGTTGAGGTAGGCCTTAAACTGCCGGCCCGTGTACTCACCGCCGTTGTCCGAACGCAGGCGCTTGATTATTTTACCAGTTGCATTCTCTATTCCGGCCTTGCACGTTTTGAACTTTGACAGCACTTCCGATTTGGCCTTCATGAAGTAGACCGTAAAAGTGGAGTGAGTAGTTGTCAATGAATGTGACGATGTACGTACAGCCACCAGGTGTCGTGGTTTTGCGTCGGACCCATTACGTCCGTATGCACCAGGTCAAGCACACCGGCACTCTTAACGATCTTCTCCAGATGTCTCGGGTAGTCGTCAGCCTTCATCTTGCCCATGCAGCAGCCCGCGCACACGTCGTCCCCGTGGACTTCTCCCGTGACGCGAGGCACTCCTTCTGCCATGGTCAGTAGTTTATCGTAGCGCTTGTACGGGATGTGGCCAAGTCGGGCGTGCACAACAGCCCCTGGCTCCTTACGAGTAGTCGTTGCAACATGACACACCTCGCCCCCTCCACTGTCTTCAACTTGTAGATATTTCCACAGCGCTTCGCCTCCATGACGATCGCACCCCCAAAGCTTAAGACACACTTGTCCTTGCTGAACAGCGCGGTGACGTCTTTCTCGGCCAGCTTCCACACCGAGATGAGGCTTCCTTCAACTTCAGGGTTGTACAGGACATCCGACAGCGTGACAGACGTCCCGTCCATCAGCTTTATACCGACGGTGCCTTTTGCAACTGCTTCGATCCTCGTGCCATCCGCGATTGTGATACGGACTGGCGTCTTCAGCTCCTTCATGGACATGAACTTGTCCTGGACGCTGGTCATGTGCGAACTTGCACCTGAGTCAACGTGCCATTCACGCTTGGTCATCGCACTCGTTGCCATAAACGAGAAGTCGGATGCTTTCTCTCTCGCCGCTTGCCCTCGTTCCTCGTCGGCCTTCTTCTTACGACACTCGAGCTCTCGGCGTATTTGCTTCTTGCAGTAGAAGCACTGACCCTTGAAACGTTGCTTGCCACGGAAATCTTTCTTCTTCGTAGCGAAAGCATTCTCTTGAGCCGATGACGATTCATCCGACGCTTGAGCACCAGATAGTGCTTGGATCGCGTAGGCCAGCGTCACGTTCGGCGTGTTCTCCAGCACAGTACAGATCATCTTGTACTCGTTCGTCAAACTGCCAAGGAGCAACCCGAGCTGGCGAGTCTTGTCCAGAGTCTCATCGATCGTCTCCATTTGGAGGACGGTCTCCTTGAGCTAATCGGCGTGGGAAGCGAACTTGGTACCAGGCTCCATCTTGAAGTTTTTCAACTTCTTATTGACGAGAAGCCGGTTCTTAAACATTTTCGTGTTGAAGTGCCCCTCGAGCATCGTCCACGCCTCAGCGGCAGTCGGTGCTCCACGGATGTAAACTTGGTACGCGAGACTCCCGTCTCCAGCGATAACACCAAGTGCCTTCAGATCGTTGGTCTTCCATTCTGCAGTAAAGCGATCACTCACTTGGTCGAACTCGGGCTTAATAATCTGTGGGAGCAGACCCTTCCGAGCAAGCTTCATCCGCATGTTGAACTCCCAGTGGAAGTAGTTGTCTTCCACGAGCTTGTCGATGTTGTCGGCGTAGCCTGGACTCATTATTATTTGAGAGTATGCGTTCGAGGCTTGTAGTAGTCGAGTGTTAACCCCCAACGACCAAATCAAAAATCGCCCTAGCAGAAAAACGGTTAATCTTGTCAAATACAGCGTGTTTACGCCAGGCAGTACTTAATATTTGTATAGTCCCATATAAGTACGAGTACGTTTTCTGAAAAAACGCGACATGCCATTTTTTCGATACCGCCATGATGCAATCATATACAACGACGCCGATGGCTTAATGCTGTATCATACAACCTGTTCGGCATAAAATGAACATCACTACTGCGATCAAGATGTACATTTTATCAAGAGAAAATACGTCACCTCTTCTTTGAATGAATCAACTTGAGCAATCAAAAAAAACGCCAGCAAAATGTACTGAAGTAGGATGGAGAAACGGACAAAACTGTACTGGCTACATGTACGAACGCAATGGCATAAAAATTAGCCGTGTATTTTAGTCCACTTATTGGAAGCGTCCTCCCCTACAACGCTATGCCTTGTTGATCTTCTTCCACTGCATTGGCCACAGCCTCCACCACGGCTTTCTCCACTGCGTCCTGCACAGTGTCATCGGTCGCATCTTCCGCAGCCTCGCCCATGGCGTCCGCCATGACGTCTTCGATAGTGTCGTCTGCAATACGCTCTGCACCCTCCCTGGTACTCTCCTCAGCGTCGTCTTCAGCCGTGTCATTCGTAGAACCCTCTGCCGCATCATGTTCGTCTTCGCCACCCTGCACTCGACGACGTCGCTTCCGCGTTCCTGCTCCAATGCCCGCCTCGCGATTCTGAATATCGCGGCCGCAGCGGGGACGAGGCCGATCCTTGTCGTTGTTCCACTGGAGATGCCAAATCTGGTGGCAAGTAAGTGTGTTGTTCTTGACATAGGCCCAGACCTTGTTGCATAAGTAAGTTCTACATATTATGTTAGAATTACAACCTCATATCCTATGCTTCATCTTGATGAACGTACCTTGCTTTCTCCGACGGACTGCAGCCGGGGCAATAGTACTTTGTTGCTCGACGCTCGCCCACGCTGCGCTTGCTAATTAAAACATACCTTAACTTGCCGCTGTCGGCGCTTGCGCTGTCCGTTGATAATTTGAAAATCAGGATTCTCGCGAGGGACATGCTCTGCTGGCAGTGCTCGGGCTACAACATCCACTTCATCCACTTGCTTGACGCTGAAAAACACATGTTGTATGTTAACATGTTGTATACATGTTGTCTGTCATCATGTTGTAGACTCACCTGGTCAAAATCATCTTCCGTTAGCTCGAGCATCTGAGCTTGGAGCTGCATCAGGAACTCTGCATGTGAGTCTTGTCTAGCGCCACGCTTCTTCTGGCACTGACGGTAGATGATGTATGCATTCACTACCGCGATGTCCACAAGACCGAGAAATATGGATTTGTAATACTTCTTGCACTTGGTCTGCCGCTGCAATGAATATCTTTGCAGCCGGAGCTGATCATGTACGTCTACCCCGCCCATCCAGCGATGGTAATCGCGCATCATAGATGGACAGGGTACTTCAGCGCGAGCACCTCCCGTTTTCCAGCGGTCTAGATTTTGAGCAAGCAAAAAAAATAGTTACGTCAGTTTCTCCCACAAAACCTATCTTCCAAGCATATAACTCACAACAACCTTCATCGCCCGGCTACCTCCGGTTCCAAGCAATTGTACTGGTCGTCTATCCCACCAGACAAGGCTCGTCATAAGAGGGCAGTACTTGGCGACTGTCATACGAGTAGTGCCATGGGCAATGCTCTTCGGACGGTTCCGATTCTTCTCCACCATCGTATTGCAGTACCCTTGACGATCGTCTTGAATTGTTCCCACTGAGTAAGCGTATCTCTGTAGTAGTTGGTACGAGAGCTGAACGGACGTGTAGAATCGATCGGTCACGATCAAGTAGTAGACGCCGTCAATCCGAGGCGGTAGAGCAGCCTCAAGATTGCGCATTACAGCTGCTGGGCCGGTGTTATGGTCAGCTGACCGCATTAACTCCGGTACATTTCCCAGCTCCTGCGCATGTTGAGATTTTCCGCAATAAACCTCCAGTCTGTAGTCATACAACATAACATTGAGTTGTAAGATACAACATCTTTCATACAACATGTTTACTTAGACTAAAAAAAAAGATGCGAGCTCACTAGGAGCTCGCATCTTGCAACCGCACGTACCGAAGGCAGTAGGATGTTGTAGCACAGCAGGTCATAAATAACTCTGTGCCTCACTTGTGAGGCTTGTTGGCGATGTACTGGCGAGTGGGATTGTTCTTGCTGAATAGCGGGATCATTGCCTCATCAAAAGCAGTAACCGGTTGTGTAGCCGGCAGTGAAGCTAGTCCGCAGTGCATCCGCAACGGATCGCACTTTCCAGGATCTATCCATACAAGCCCGCGCGTCAGCACTGTTGGTAAAGTGCAGGTTTGAGAGAATATACATGAAGCGATTTCTCTTCAAGTACTTCTAAAATGTTTCAGGTGAAACAGCGCCAGCCGCCGTAGTCGCCCAGTGGTCGTAAAAGTGGCGACGCTGGGGATTAACCATCCGGGCTATAAGCAGACCCAGCAAAATCACGATTTCGTGTGGCTTGATATCTGGATGCTTGGACTCTTGCTCCATGAACTGCTCCTTTGTCTTCTTTCCCGGCACCTTTTGCTTTTCAAACATTTTGTCAGCACGACCAACAAGATGTTGCTCGTGGTATCGTGTTGACTCCTGTGCTATCGTTGCCCACAACTACCGCGGCATAAAAAACAAGAACAGGTCCAGCGGAGAGTCTGCAAGCCGCCTGACCTCTTCAGATGGACCATAATCACCGTTGTACAACCCAGGGTATCTCTGGTCTTCGGGAAATCTTTCAGTATCTATATTGGTAAAGTACACATTTGTTAGTAAACTTACAATAACAAGTAGCATCAAAAACACTTACCAATTTGCCAGCCACTCTTCCGCATTTTTGCCAACGCAGATTCATCCTTGACAAAGCCTATCAACGCATCTCGCTGAAGCACGGGCCATTCCGATTGCGGCTCCTCGTCTGCATCATCAGCAACTACAAGACTTTCGTCATCTGACGAAGCACTACAGGTTTCATCGCGATCAATTTCTTCAAGGACTTCGTCAAACATCATCTCGTCGTCGTCTTCATCACAATCAGATTCGAGAGCGTCAAATGGAATTGGTAATGTTTCTAGAACGTTTGCAGTCTGTGGCTCAGTGGAAATACTGCAAACCATACGAGCACTTTAGATATGTTGTATACCAATCTCACCAAGCATGTTGTATAGTACATCATCAATTCGTGATGCTCTACCTTGCCGTCGCTGTTGGAGGCTCACTTTCAGGGACACTTTCGTGGAGTAAACTACATGGCACATAATAGATTCATTTCAAAATCACTGAACATCACAATCATTCCGGTTGCACATACTGTTGAGTCGCCGATTCGCTGTCGGAGCTAGACCTCAACATTAAAAATCACAACGTGTTTTAGTTTTGCGCACAATCACAGGCGTAAAACATGTTGTATAGACCTTTCCACGCTGCTGACATTTTCGCTTTGACACGCAGCATGGGGACTGGTCCGGCGCTTCTTGGTCGTATTCGGCTGCTCCACTGGTCCTCTGCATCAGCCACACGCTTCTTTCCCACCCTCTTGTCCTCCGCCTTTTCCTGCTTCTTGTCTTCCAAATGCTTACGTGCTGCATCTTTCGCCTTCTTTCCTGCTTGTTGATCATCATTAGCTTGATCTTGACGCTTCTTCGCCGCTGTATTGCGCTTTGACGTAGAAGCTGCTTCCCTAGCCTCCTTTCCCAACGTCTTGCTAGACTTCTTGCGGGGTGTCTTGCCCGTCGATTTTCTCTTCTCCACGACTTTCGCCTTCACCACCACTTTCGTCTTGCTCGACGTCTTACCCGCCGTTTTGGTCTTATTCGTCGTCTTCGTCTGGGCTGAATATTTTATAGGGCTCAGTGCCTCAAATTCGTCGTCATCTTCCCACGCAGTTCCTTCGTCCTCACCCTCTTCCTCCTCGTCGTCTAGTTCCCAGGGCTCGTCAACTGTTTTTTTCTTCCGTTGTAGCTGCTTTTTCCCAGACCCAGCCAGCATTTCGACAGCAACAGCGTGTAGCTGCTGCGATATCAGCTCCTTGTTTCGGCGTAGATACGCGGCATCTTTACCCATCGTTGGTGGTTTATACGGCGGTGGTCGTAAGACGGCTGGACGCGCAGACGCAAAGTCTGCGTCGGCAGATCGCTCACCCGCAAAATACACTCGGTGGTCTCTCAGCAAACGTGCCCTGTCGTCAGCATGCACCGTCTCCAGGCGCTTCATGAACGCGCTATACTCCAAGCGTGTTTCCCGCCTCGTTGTCATCCCTTTGGGCTTCTCCCTGGTCAGCAAAATCTCAACTGGCAACAAAAGGTAGGTGCGATCGCCTCCTCCACACGAATCGGACACAGAACCTGAACTGATCATTGGCTTTGTTTGCGTCCTATTTTTTCGCGCATTCAACCTAGCCTTGTGCATCGAACGTTTTATGGGGGATGTGCTTATACGTGGTTTCAGTATAGTTTGGCTGTTTTTAGAGCCAATCCCTACATAAACATGTTGTACCTACAACATGTATTCATGTTGTTTTATACAACCTTGGTCGCTGGGGGGTTAAGAAGAAATGAAATCCGAAAACGAGTTTTATTGAGTTAGTTGATCTTGTCTTGCACTGCTAGCCTCTTTCTACTTTCCTCCGTAGTCCTCCTAATCCCATGTAAATCCATACACAAACGAAACATTTCGTCGGCAACGCCTATACTTGTCATAAGCGTTGGCGATGAAAATCACTTGAGTTTTGTATGTGGATTGGATATGCACAAATCCGACTGTGGCATTAATCATACCAGTTATTTGGGATCAGCTAATCAGATAGCTCCATTCGACCCACTTCAACTTATGACCCCTCAGGGCACACGCTTGACACGCACCAACCGCGTGCTCCAGGCGCGTGCCTAGAGGTAGGAACCCAGGCATAGTGACGGCGAAGTGCAATCACAACAATTTTGTGCTTTTTTCAAAATTAGAACTCGATTATGTGCCAGTTATGATTAAAACATTTGGATATTGCGTCACAACGTCTTGTTGTAGTTGTTGTTGGCAGGGGTGTTTCTTATCTGATAGCTTAGCGGAGATTCCAGGATGATTAAAGGCCATTTACGCTCCAAAATTACTAACGTTTTCTATGGGGTCTACTTCTCTAACTTTAATTTACACCTGTCGTGTTGTATTCCTGTCTTACCACTCCATCGTATCCTACGCGCTTGTCGGCAACACGTCCGCCTATTAAGTAGTATCAGATTTTGCCGTCTAAAACGCGCTTAGAAAACAATGGTCAAGTTCAATTCGTTTACAGTAGAAATTGTGTTCAGCACGTATAAGCTCTTTTTGTTCATTCGAAACCTTTCTATCTCTGTAGCTCATGTGACAACGTCTATTAACACAGCGTTGTTCTTACGGCCAGTCTTTTAGGCCTGCTACTGTTGTAGATGTACGTTACATCTACAATAGTAGCATGTACATGTACAATTTGGCAGTACAGTGGGTCGTTCCTGAAGCCTCAAAATATCAAAGCTACATTTTATCAAAGACGCGGCGTCGAGAAATTGCTTCATCCTCTGGGACATATTTGGGGTTTTGACGTTTCAGGAGCGACCCAGTATCTCATAGAAACCCACTCAGATAACTTATTAATGTTAATATTTTATTTACAGCAAAACACCACTTCCAAATTTGCGCGCGACCACTCAAGACTCCGGCCAAGAGAGGGAAGCACACAAGTCATACAGAGAGCCGGGGGGCGTTTGGAAGGACGCGACCCCCGGGTCATACAATCTTCAAGTGTCAGCGAAAGGTCGTACGTGAGGAACACGAAGGAGAAGCAACATGCAGGCGAACAGAGAGGAAGGGGGAAGAGGAAAGAAAGCTCCAACCAGGGCAGGGTCAGGCAACGGAGATGATGAAGGAGGGAACAACCGCGGATGGACGAAGGTGGTGCGCGGAAGACAGCACACGCAAAAGAGCGAAGCAGCCGGAGCGGCAGAACAGAAGGCAAGCAGAGGAGAGATAAGGAAGGATGAGGGACTGAAAGGAACTCGTCTGCCGAGTCACGGACAAACACAACGATCGAACGGGACAGAAACAGAGAAAGCCTACCATTCGAGACCGGGAGCCCCGGACAGGGGGGATGGTTCCATGGTTTTCGCTCAACTCCGTGCATATATGCGGAACAAAGCTCCCAAAGACTTCGTGATGCACACTGTGCTCAAGTTGATCGACCAAGCCAAGGAGAGAAGATTCAAGAGCCACCTCTTAGAAACCAAACAAGATGCCGCAACAAATGCGGAAAAGATGAAACTACGAGCACTGTGGGTTGACGAAATTTCGAAAGGGGCACAGGAGAAATACGGAGGACTACTAAGCACGTGGGACTGTGGCAAGGAGGATCACATGGAAAGACTCAAAAAGCTGGTTGGAACATGGCTAACCGATGAGGCCATTGACCAAAACGAACTGGAAGCACGACTGCGCCAATTTACCTTCACCAACGATCCAAGAGCAGAAACAACAACCAGCGAAGAACAGCCAACACTCAGATCCTTCAAGGAGGCAGTAGCAGGAGAAGAAGAAACGAACAGGAAGATCAATGAGGCGGACGGTGACCATCAACACTGGTACGACCTGTGCATGAAACCAGCGGAACCGACCAGTGTGTTACGGGGCATGACCGACGAGGAGAAACAAGCTATTGAGATGATTTTACAACATAAGCTGGAAGTACCCATACCGCCAAGGTTCCTCATCCAGATCATGAATGCAAGAGAGTTGGCGATTTTCACCGACTTGTTCATGGCCATAGAATACCCGCTGTATGCGCACTTACTGACGGGGCAGCGATTCGGTCCGAACATGACAAAACAAGCAATATTACAACACATCCACATGGGAGCCGAGGCAGCGTTGCCGCAGAAACTGCAAATTCAGGAGTTCAAATCGGACTTATCGAGGGTGGAAGTAAACGCAGACACACGAGTAGTCACGGTCACTTTCAAAGGAAAGCAGACGGCCATGAAATGGGTAGGTTGGGGTATGCCACTGGGCATGAGAATGCTGAAACTGGAGGACTACGAAACCCAACGGGAGGAGGCAAAGATCAACAACAAATTGATAAGAATAGACTTCTACAGGTTCACGATCGCAGTGAAGAGAGGCGCCTTGACCTCGTCAGATCTGTACTGGGTACTCACGCACAAACTGGGACTCAAGACACAAGCATTACAGCACGCAGAAACGGGAACAGGGAGCATAAACGACAAGCAGTGGGAAGTTACCATCAAAGCGTCGGCATGTCCGGCAGGGTTACGACAACTCTCAGCTCTGGAAGTTGACGTAGCTGCGTTGACAATTTTCCATCATGAAGTATACAGTCATTGGCCATGCTCTACATGCGGCACGCCTGATCACTCGGGGCGATACTGCAGAACTCCACCGGAAGGGGTGCAAGCCAAAAGGAAGACACATGGGAAGCAAATAGAAGGGAAACTACCTTCCAATCGAGGACAAGGAGGCAGAGGGTACACCAGCAAAGAATCGCCAGTCTCGGTAGAACAGCTGCTAATTCAACTCAGGGGAAGCAACGCAAGTCGTAAACCGGGGACTACTCAGCAGCGTATGAGCTCGACCGATGACGCGGCAGGAAGAGAAGAGAGACCAACCCTACCTAGAGAATGGGAGCAATCCATGAGGAAGCAGAACCACCCAAGAACGGACGAGTCAGAACACGCACGGGCTCAAAATGAGGAGAGGAAGCAGCGAGGGCAGCAAGCAGAGGAACCATCAGAGGGAGGAACCAGGGAGAAGAACGAGAGAACACAGAAGCAGCACGCAGAGGAGGACTACAATTCCTACGGCGAAGGGGACTACCAGATGAGCGACAGTGACGGCTACAGGACACCAACGGCACATGCCGTCGAAGAACAAGTGCACGACACGGTACCAGCCAGACCCAAAAACGCGGAGACAGTGAGTGACAACATAGGAGCAGACAAGGAAGCCATACCAGACAAGGAGGACATACCAGTCAAGCGACATGAACCAGGCGGCAACAACGAGGGTCTAGAGGCACGACAGAAATCGCTATCACCGAAAAGACAGCTGTCCGATAACTGGAAAACGAACGGAGACTCAGAGAGGGGGAAAACCAGCAAAGCACAAAAGACTTGCAGCATTGGAAATGAGGGCAGGCAGGAGCAGACGACTGGGAGCGAGCCTGATGAGGGCGGACCTTCCAGACCTAAGCAACCTATACAGCAATACATGCACAGTTTCGTGACATTCAGTACACACGACACCAGAGACGCAGGAAGGAAGAAGACACAACAAGGAGAGCAGGCAGACACCAAGCGATTGGAGGAGGACGGTTTCTTAATGACAGGAATCAAAGGAGGAGACGACATGGGCAGGCCGCTGCAACACTGGCTGGACATCGTAGGAGGCAAGATAACCGATGTGGCAGCGAATGGACACTGTGGGAGGCTTGCATTCTTGGCAGCACTACACAACGTCACGACCGGGTTGTCGCCATTGCACACCGACGTGGTGGAGGCTGCGAACAACATTAAAAAGCAGGTCATGAACAATATGATCGCGAATGTGGCGGATGAATTCAAAGTGCACCCGGCGGAGATGGAATCAGCACTAGCAGCCGCTGGGAAAACGATCATCAACAAAGACTCAGCAGAGGAAAAGTTTTGTGCATTGGCCAACCACTATGCAGACCAACGCAACAAATCAGTGAAATCATCGGTGCCAATGAACTATTGGGTCAGACCCGATCACATCAAAGCGATGGCCATGCACGCTAGAGAAATGGTCTTCGTGTTGGACGTGGTGCACGAGGACAACGTGAGACTCCAGGTTTACGGGTACCAAGATTGGGGGCTGACTGATAACACGGCGACCGAAACGGGCGTGGTTTCCACGATGCCATCACACATAGGGACTGACATTTTGCGCGAGCTGACAGCCGCAGGAACGCTACCACTCATCATGGTGCTACATTACAGTAAAGCGGGGAATCATTACCAAGCGGTCACCTACGAGCCCAAGAGGTACGAAGTCTACACAGACAAGTGGAAAGAACTCACAAGTCAGAGAAACAGAGTTCTTACGAAGTACGAAGGACGGGCGTTGGACGCCGAGCCATATGACTCAGACAAACTAGCTAAAGCTGCAACAAAAGAGCTAAAAGCGCTGAGAAGGGCTGCCAAGGTGGGCAAGCCAAGGTGTAAAGAGAGCGAACCACCACAGACCGGATTGGAGAACATCGAAGCAAGGGAGAACAGTGTCGACAGAAGAGATGCAGATAGTGACAGCGACGCATCGAAGGCACAGGCAACGCAACAAGAAGAAGGCGGACCAGGTGCACAGGTCCAAGAGTCAGCCCCAACTACCCCAGATCAAGACAACAGGCAAGGGAGTATAGCCGCGGAGCACAAGGGCGCCTACAGCCCACTATCCACCAAGTGTAGGGGTGACGATGGGGAGGAAGCAAGAGAGCGCCCAAGACTCGACACACAAGCAGAAAACATCGATCCCACACAGGGACCCCTCGCCAACTTTACACAGTTCAAATGACAGAGCAACCATCTAAGAAGACCAGCGGCGAGAGAAAGGAGAAGGGGGCTACAGGAGGCCAACGACAACAGACATTAAGCAGGTTTTACCACCAAATACAGAAACAAGATCGATTTGACGAAGTGGAAGAGGAACACAGAAACTTCAACAGGAGAATAACAAGACAAACAAGAGCAAGAAGACGA